>NW_028270139.1:7620636-7924386 GCF_037043375.1 Chiloscyllium plagiosum
GAGGATTTGAGCTATAGGGAGAGGCTGAACAGGCTGGAGCTGTTTTCCCTGGAGCTTCGGAGGCTGAGGGGTGACCTTATAGAGGTTTATAAAATCATGAGGGGCACGGATAGGGTAAATAGACAAAGTCTTTTCCCTGGGGTCGGGGAGTCCAGAACTAGAGGGTGAGAGGGGAAAGATATAAAACATTGCTAAGGGGAAACTTTTTCACTCAGAAAGTGGTACGTGTATGGAATGAGCTGCCAGAGGATGTGGTGGAGGCTGGTACAACTGCAACATTTAAGAGGCATTTGGATGGGTACATGAATAGGAAGGGTTTGGAGGACTATGGGCCGGGTGCTGGCAGGTGGGACTAGATTGGGTTGGGATATCTGGTCGGCATGGACGGGCTGGACCGAAAGGTCTGTTTCCGTGCTGTTTCCGTCTCTATGACTCTATGGTTCCCCTTTCGGGAAGGAAACGTCCATCCTAGCCTGGTGTGGCCTGCATGAGACTCCAGACCCATAGCAATGTGGTTGATTCTTAACTACCCTCTGGGTGGTCAATAAATGCTGGCCTAACCAGCCCTGCAGTCATTCCAGGAATAAATGTATAAGAAAACAGATAAGCAGCAAAGTTACACAGGAAGCTAGAGTTGGAGATTTGCACACGTTATTCAGGACATTGTTTGTTCATCTCTAAACGTATCAGAGTATTGCAGCTCAGCACCCACTGCTTGTCTGAGAAGCCCCTTTTAAAACAGAACTGCTCCTCTCAATGGTTCAAGTGCAGAGTAAGAAAACATTTCCAAGAGTCGCTTGCTTCTCTGTTGACTTGCCAAGATGCTACGGTTGACAGGCAAAAGATGTTTACTTCAAAAACATCCAAAATCTATTTCCAGATCTTTCTGTCTACTGCCTGGATTAATCAAAATTTATGGGTGTATACTCTCCTTCACAGTGAAAGCTATCAGCAGCATGCCAGAACTTCAAGAGAGTCAGCGGCACCATCATTAAAGAGGAGGTATTGGGAATGCTAAAGGTGGATAAGTCACGCGGTCTGGATGGACTACACCCCAGAGCCCTGAAGGATTAGATGAGGAAATTGTGGAAGCATTTGTGATGACCTTGGGTCAGGGAAGCACTAGGGTCAGGGAAGGTCCCAGACAACTGGAAAATGGCTCATGTGTCATCCTTGTTTAAGAAGGGAGGGAGGCAGAAGGCAAGAAACTATAAGCCGGTTATCCTGACCCAGGTTGTTGGTAAGATTTTAGAGTCCATTATTGAGGATGAGATTGAGGAATACTTGTAAGTGGATGGTAAAATAGGGCTGGGTTAGCGCACCTTCACCATTGGGAGGTCATGCCCGACAAATCTGTTAGAATTCTCTGAGGAATTAATGAGCAAGTTGGACAAAGGGATATGATCTGTTTGGATTTCCAGAAGGCCTTTGACAAGGTGCTGCACAGAAAGCTGCTCAATAAGATAAGACCCCATGGTGTCAGGGGCAAGGTACTGGTACTGATAGAGGATTGGCCGACTGGCAGAAGGCAGAGATTGGGGAGAAAGGGGTCTTTTTCAGCATGGCATCGCGTGGTTAGCGGAGTTCCTCAGGGGTCAATGTCTGGACTATTATACACAAACAATCTGGATGAAGATACTGAGGGCATTGTTGCTATGTTTGCTGATGTTACAAAGATAGCTGGAGGGACAGGTGGTGGTCAGGAAGCAGAGAGGCTGCGAAAGGACTTGGAAATGCTCGGTGATTGGGCAGATGGAATGCAAGGTGGGAAAATGTGACAGTGTGCACTTTGGAAGTAAGAATAGAGGCACAAACTATTTTCTAAGTGTGGAAAGGCTTCAGAAATCTGAAGCACCGAAGGGACTTAAGAGAATCCTGAGCCCATACTCCTGAAGTTAACATGCAGGTTCAGTTAGCATTTAGGAAAGGAAGTGCAAGGCTGGCATTAATTTCAAGAGGGTTAGAACCCAACAGCAGAGATGTACTGCTGAGGCTATATCAGGCTGTGGGCAGAACCACATTTGGAACATTTTGAGCAGTTTTTAGCCCCATGTCTAGGGAAGGATGCGTTGGCCAAGAAGGGGACCCAGAGGAGGTTCACAAGATTGAGGGGCTTGTCATATGAGGAATGGTTGAGAACTCCAGGTCTTTACTCAATGGAGTTTAGAAGGATGGGGGTGGGGGTTGATTAAACCTACAGACTACTGCGAGGTTGGAGTGAATCGACTTGGAGAACATGCTTCCACTAGTGGGAAAGGCACTAGGGTCCAAGGGCACAGCCCCAGAGTGAAGGGATGACCCTCGAGAACTGAACTGAGGGCAAATTTCTTCAGAAGAAGTTTGGGGATGCTAAGTAATTAAGTGTAGTTAAGACAGAAGGAGATTGGTTCTTGATTAGTGAGGGGATCAAGGGATACAGGGAGAAGGCGAGAAAACGAGAAACATATCAGTCATGATCAAATAGCAGAGAAGACTCGATGGGACGATTGGACTAATTCTGCTCCTGCATGTTATAATAGAACCTGAACACAGAACTGTGCTAATTGCCCCATGAGCTGAACTGCTATAAAATAGATATTACAGCACAGAGCGAAAGTGATTTGCTGAGTTTGGCCAAGTTATGAAACTGTTATTGGCTTCACCTTCTGAAATAGCTGGCGAACAAAAAAACCTTGTGATACCAGTGTTAGCTTTGATAATAATCCCAGTACTTGAGACAGACTTGAGAATTTACCGAAATGTATCAATGACTGTCTAATGACATTCTGATTATGAGTTACTATGAAATCGAAACTCACCATCATTAAGCCTTAGCCAGCTGTCTGTTCCTGAAACCAAGGCTGAGACGCCTCAAGTTAGGAGCTCCTGTCATGTTGATGTGTGATTAAGAGGCTGATTCTTGAGCAGCACATCTTTAGGTTAATGGTCTATGAGATAGTGTGCTTCAGAGTGCAGGATTTTCTTCCTTTGCTTCTCAGTTGCCTCTTTCCTGAAGAAGGGCTAATGCCCGAAACGTCGATTCTCCTGTTCCCTAGATGCTGCCTGACCTGCTGCGCTTTTCCAGCAACACATTTCCATCTCTGACTTATCGTTAAGGTGTAACTCAAAATGTGTGCAACTCCATGGGCAAGTTACTGTCTTTTTGAATGATTGATAGCAAGGTCCTTAAGGTCATTAATGTCAATGCTGCTATCTCTCAAAAAGAGATTTACAGTATCTTTATAGAGTATTCTTTATCTTTCAGGCACACTAAACATTGATCGGTGAGTCAAAGTGCTTAGTGAGTCAAATTGAATGATTTGTTTTGCCTGAACGATTATGGAGTTGTCTTTAAGAATGTCACTCGCATTTGTTCAATAGTCTGCCTATGTCATCTGGAGTACATGACAGAGACGTTATTGAGATATTGTGGAATGTATCTAGCAATTTATGTGCTACTGATACAGAAGTCCCGATCGCACTGCGGTAGAGGACTCTGGGGATTACTTTGGTTCCGTTTATGAGGACTTTGGTCATTGTTGAGATCCTTGTTAAATATTCACTGACACAGTTTGTAGACTGACGTGGCTGAACTAGAATGCGCTGAAAGATGTGTAAAATATTAGTTTTGGAATTTGGGGTTGTTTTGTAAAGAGGGGAATATGGATGTTGATTAGTGCTGTGTAGTTTTGTTTAAAAAAAAAATCAGTCATTCTGAAACAGTGACCAAAATGCACCATTCCCTAAAAGACATGAGATGTCTGGGAGAGCCCTGGAGTGTTAACGTAATGAGATGTCTTTACTCTTGGGTTTATGACAAGTGGTGTAAACACACGAAGCCATTAGTTTTATTTTCAGTTCAGTTCGAAAAAAAACAACAGGGTTTTATTTGAGTGCCGACAGAATTTCTCTGCTGAAGGGAGTGTTTAAGTTCAGGGGAAACCAGTCGCTGCTGCACCAGCATTTTTCTTCTTGTCTGTGAATTGTCTCAGCCAGGAGAGTTTGGAGTAGAAATCTTCAGGTTGTTTTAATTGAAAAAAAAAATCAGCCATCAGAATTATGAAAGGTCAGGCCATCAGACTTGAAGAGGAATTGTTAAATTGTCTTCAAGAAAGTAAAATTGGAAGGAGTTAAGTAGAAATTTGGAGTTGAGGTAGGAGGAACATTTCTTTGGATTGAGGTTCTGTGATGGAATGTATTGAACAAGATGAAAGATTGTTTTAATGCTGGTGTTCAGATCTTTCTAACCGTGCTATGTCTGTGGAGCTTGGTTTGTTTGTTTTCATTTTTGTATGATGAGCTGATGTCCCATTGTCAAAGAACACCAGCAGCCTCATGCGAATGTGTAAGCAGCCATCATGTTAACAGTGACGATTCAAATTAAAATCTGATCTGTGAAGCCAGAGTTCATTCAGGAATCTGACTTGCTTAATAATCCCAGCTGAGATCATTATAGGTGTCAGCTCACCTTGTAGATGGGGGCCTTTTGAGAGATGGCTGTCAAGGTGTCAGAGGTGCTCAACATATTCCCAAATCTCTCGTGAACACATATATAAATACGGAATATTTCACGAACCAGGTCAGGTTGATATTTGAGTTTAGTTTTGGCAACATTGAAGGGAAGACTGAATTTCTTGGATGCATACATTGAAGAGATCGAAAGTGGCTTGGAAACGTGAGCGATGATAATACAGTCATCTGCAAACTGTAGGTCATTTAAGTCGATTATTGTCAGTTTAGTTTTGGTTTGGGCAACTAGAGGTCCTTCTAGGCAGGCTGCGTTCTGAATCTGGGGCTCCACTGCTTCTGTCTGCTTTCATTTATTGTTTTCATTTATACTTTTGCTCTTATTCTGTTTTCCAAAAGCCTTTTGTGGCTGGTTAATCATCAGTTTTGGCACAGCAAACAAGAGCAGGTCATGACGGTTTGTAGGGAGCCTCCTGACAGTCGGAGGTGGGTGTGGACGCAGCTCCTCCCAGTGAGTGGGGGAAGCAGCAGCAGCAGCAGCAAGGACCCAGTACCTCCTGGAGTTGTCGGACCAACTGCGGCAATGGTCCTCCAGTGATTGGTGGCGCTTGGAGCAAGAATGTGGCTTCTCCCGGCAAACAATACAAGATTTGCAGGTTCATGGTTAGTGGCTAGTCCTGGGTGCCTGCCTCGATGATTCCCAACACCTTTATGGTTATAAGACTCAGACTTCAAAAACTGGACATTTTTCTTATGTTCTGGTTTTTTTGGTGTGTTTTGTTAAATTCTAGTTCAGTAACCAAAATGGCGCTGACGAATGGTGACTTTGTACACTTATCAATGTACGTATGTATTCCTCGACTTGAGTACATCGGACAAAAAAATCCAGTTTAAGAAAACTCTTTAAAAATGGGGTCTGGTCTTTGCGTTGAAAATCAGTTGTCTGGTAAATTGTCGGGTAACTCATGGCGCAGCCTTGCTTAACACCAATCTGAGTTTTGCTTCAGATCTCCCACTCAAGTTCATTAAACTCATATCTTCATGAAACCCTTGCAGGATTGTGATGAAGTTTCTTGAACATCTAACTCTCCGGAGCTCAATGTGTATCAACTCACTATTTACTCAGTCAAGTGCCGTGGTCAGAATAGTGAAGCGTGCCTGGAGTGGCTCTTGACATATTTCTTCACTTGGTCTAGCAACAATTGCTCATGTTAGAGCTACGTTTGGAAGGTCGAAAGACTCACTATGTCTCTCCCAGGATTGCCTCGACTGCAGTGAATAGGTGATTCCAGGTGCAGGTCTGGACTTTATTTTGCATTTACAAGAGGAAATTCCTGATGTTGTCACAACATGACTCTTGTTCCTTCTGAAAGATTGTACATTTTTGGCATTTCTGATGCCAAGGTGCAGAAGAGTGTGTTTCCTTTTCTTCAAGTTCGTACGGTGAATGCATGTAGTCCTGATGAGAGTTAAAGCTCATCAGTTTTGAAGACTTTAGCTGAAATACCATCAGGCCACAAGGTTTATTGTTTCTCATCAGCTAGCTTTCGTGTTGCAGCTCTCCCACCAATGGTAGTCCACTATGGATTCTACCTTAGGAAATTTAGGGATTGTCTGGAATGTCTCAGCTGCCACTATGGATTCATGGTTGAGAAATTATTCCAAATACTCTTTCCAGTGTTGACTGATGGCATCGTCATCCTTAAAAAAAAGATGGTGGCCATGATATGGAGATGCCGGTGTTGGACTGGGGTGGACAAAGTTAACAATCACACAAAACCAGGCTATAGTCCAATAGGTTTTTTTTTGGAAATACAAGCTTTTGGAGCACTGTTCCATCGTCTGGTAGCTTGCTGACGAAGGAGCAGTGCTCCGAAAGCTGGTACTTCCAAATAAACCTGTTGGATAACCTGGTATTGTGCGATTTCTAACTTGAAAAAAATAGACAACGTTCTGTGAGTGAAGGGTTTTTAAAAATCTATTTGGCCTTGATCTATAGATGACCCGACTGGCTTAAAAAAAAAGTGTTTCAATATGGTGGTCAGAATATTGTTAGATCTCTCAGGCCTCCTCTTCCCACCACGTGTCCTTTATCTTCCGCGTTCACTTTGGGGCATTTATGCTGTTAAGAATATTGCCTTGATGTGTAGTTGTTTTGCCTGGCAATGAAGTTTGTTCATTTTTATCCCAGGACTTCATGTATTTCAGCATTGCTTGCATGGTGGTGAATTCAATGGTTTAAACCCGAGAGTCTAGTACGACTGACTTTCCTTGACTGGTCTGAAATTGAGTCGAATGGGTGAAGATTTCCCTGATTGACTGTGAGCCGCACTTGGATTTCTTTCTTTGCTCAGGTTTCTTTCGGGCTGAGACATTATGAACTTTGGGTTCTTGCAATTTCTCGGAGCTAACTGAACGTTCATCACTGATCTAACTGGTCAATGATCTATCCAGCAGGCATCGGTCTTCTGTATGGATCAAGTGATACAGACAGCACTCTGATCTTTGAATTGAAATAACATAACCCATTAGATGCCAATGCTTTAATGTGATGCCTCCTTGTGATTTTGTTTTTATCCTTCTGGTAGAAGAACAAATGTTATGGTGAGGCCATGGTGAGCACTTTTTGTCAGCAGGAGGATGGCATATCTATTGGATTACCCCACCCCTTTTATTCTCAGTGACGTCTCTTCAGTCGTTGGAGTCACAAACCACCTTGGCATTGAAGTTCCCCAGGAGAACAGTTTTTCTTCTTTCGGGATACCAGTGGGCACTGCACCTCAAGGTCAGAATACAGACTGTCCGTTACATCTTCATCAAAGGTCAGGCATAAGTATACATGATTAGAATTGAGCTGTCATCAAGTGTCATAAATCTTTCATCTATGCATTCAGGCAGTGTGTGGTTGGCCAAACCAACTCGATGGACTCAAAAGAATTGGTGTCACACAATCCTTTCGAGGATGTCGTAGTTTTAGGCTAAAGGCTGGCAGATTTAACATAGTGATGAGGAGGAATTGTTTCTCTCAAGGATTGTGAGTCTGTGGAATTTGATTTGCAGAATGCAGCTGGCACTGGGACATTGAATAATTGAAGGGGGGAGAGAGACAGATTTTTAGTTAGTAATGGTTTGAAGAGCTATGGGGAGAGGGCAGATAAATGCAGTTGAGGTTGAAGTGAGATCATCCATGATCATATTAAACAGCCGAGCAGTTTCAAGAGTGAACGACATGGTGGCACAGTGGTTGGCACTGCTACCTCACAATGCCAGGGGCCTGGTTTGATTCTAGCCTTGGGTGACTGTCTGTATGGAGTCTACACATTCTCCATGTGTCTGTGTGAGTTTCTGCTGGGTTCTCTGCTTTCCTCCCACAGTCCAAAGATGTGCAAGCTAGCTGGATTAGCCAGGGTAAATGAGGAATTATGGGAATATGGTGGGGAGGTCGGAATGGGTGCTTCAGAGGGTAGGTGCAGACTTGAGGAACCAAATGGCCTCTGTCTGCACTGCAGGCATTCTACGAGAGGCTGAATAGTCTACATGGTGGCTCAGTGGTTAGCACTGCTGCCTCTCAGCGCCAGGGACCTGGGTTCGATTCCAGCCTCTGGCAACTGTCTGTGTGGAGTTTGCACATTCTCCCCGTGTCTGCGTGGGTTTCCTCCGGGTGCTCCAGTTACCTCCCTCCTTCAGAGGGTCGGTGTGGACTTGTTGGGTCGAAGGGCCTGTTTCCATACTGTAGGGAATCTAATCTAATCTAATCTACTCCTGCACTTACTTCTTAGGATGTCTGTTCAGGGTTTTGAAAGGAATTTGCAATGGGAGAAATGGATTCATTTGTGATCCATGTAAGTACAACATATCTCTCAGTCTCTCAGGAGACTGGGGAAGAAGGTAGGAGTCCATGGGATCTCAGGAAATTTGGCAAATTATATTGAACGTTAGCTTAGTATTAGGAGACAGAAGGTGATGCTTAAAGATTGATTTTGTGACTGGAAGTCTGTGTTAAGTGGCATAGCTCAGGGTTTGGTGCTGAGTCCCTGGCTGTGTACATTAACAGTCTAGACAGCAGTTATGAGCAGGAAGTTATGATAACTGGTGGTTTGGTAAACAGCAAGAAGGAAAGCCTTAGACTACAGGATTATATAGATGGACAGGTCAGATTCGCAGACCAGTGGCAAGTGAAATTTAATCCTGAAGCACATGAGCTGATCCATTTTGAGTGGACTAATGAGGTTAGGGGGTACATAAAGAATGGTGAGACCCGAGGGAGGATAGACAATCAGAGGGACCTTGGTGTGGACGTTCATAGATCCTTGAAGGTAACATGACAGGCAGATAGGATGGTGAAGAAGGCACGTCAGATACTAGCCTTTTTAGCTGAGGAGTAGAGCAGGGAATTTATGTTGGAGTTGTATAAGGTGTCAGTTAGACCATAGCTGGAATACTGTTTGCAGTTCTGGTTGCCGTATGACAGCAAGGATGTGATTATACTACAGAGAGTGCAGAGGAGATTCACCAGGATCTTGTCTGGCCTGGGAAACGAGATAGGCATTGGTTCTTTTCCCTCGAGCAGAGATGGCTGAGGGAATACCTGGTTGAGCCAGGTACAATAATTGGGAATAGTTCAGATAGAGGGGCTAGTAACCAAGGAGCATAGATTTAAGGAAAGGGCTGGAAGTTTCGACATGTTTTGAGGAAAACTCGTTTCACCCAGAGGGTGGGGGTGTCTGAGACTCACTGCCTGAAGAGGTGATAGAGGTGGTAAGCCTCCCAGCAGTTAAGTATTTATCTGAACACTTTGAATCATCATTGCATACAAGCCGACAGACCGAGTGCTGTGAAAAGGAATTAGATTGTGATTGGTGACTGACACAGATGAGATGAATTGAAGTACCTCTCTCCATGCTGTAAAATCCTATGCCCTTTGGTCCATATGTCTCAACATCTCTAACTAGCTTCATACTTTAATATACGCAGACACATGAACTCTGACCACTGCTGCTGCCAGACCTACTGAATATTTCCAGACTTTCTCCTTCAAATCATGCTCATTTATTACCGCAAGAAATGATTTTGTTCTTGTTTTATCATTCTTGCCAAACATCTGCAAATGTCCAAGTCAGCATATCTTCAAACATCCCTGACTATTGGAATCTATTTAGCAGATCCAGACAAACCACAAAGATACTTTTACCGGAGCCAGACAATTGCGGAGAGACAGGACTGTCAGTGTTAACAGAATTACAGCGGATGATCTTGTTAATTTTAACCGTTGTATGCTTATACCATACAATGTAATGAGACAGCCTTAAAAGGCAAAGACTGAGAAGTATGTTTGTCCTGTGTAACAAATGATGTTTCCAGCTCATTCATGTAGTCAGAAC
This sequence comes from Chiloscyllium plagiosum, assembly GCF_037043375.1. Taxonomy (NCBI): domain Eukaryota; kingdom Metazoa; phylum Chordata; class Chondrichthyes; order Orectolobiformes; family Hemiscylliidae; genus Chiloscyllium; species Chiloscyllium plagiosum. The sequence continues at coordinate 7,630,464 of NW_028270139.1, forward strand.
ACACATATATAGTCAGCAGTCTTTACTAAATCTTTAGCCCTTGACCGTTTAATCTATGCTGTAACCCTTTGAATATTTGTCTTTTGCAAAAAATATAATCTAAAACTGTCCTTAAAACCGAAAACACCCTTATCATCACCATCAGCACTACTTGCTGTCAGATAAGAAAATGAGATATATTCTTGCTTCCGATTGTGATATCTTTGTCAGGAGTAGCTCAAGCACACAAGAAATAGGAGCGGGAGTAGACCATATGGTTGGTCGAGTCTGACCCACCATTTAAAACAATCATGCTGATCTTGGACTTCAACTCCATCGTCCTGCCTCCTCCCACACATCCTGATTCTCTGAGACATCAAAACCCAGTCTTATGTTTACTGACGGAGCATCCATATCCACCGCAGGTGGAAATTCCAAACATTCCCAAGCTTGAGGTGAAGTACTTTCTCAGTTCTAAATAATTAGCTCCTTAACCTGAGAGCAGTGCCCCAACTTTTTATATTCCCCGATCAAGGGAAGCAAACTCTTGGGGTCTAGTTTATGAAGACCTTTCCAAATTTTGTGTCTCAGAGAGATTGCCTCTCAGTTTTCTAAACTCCAGACAACATTGGCTGAATTTACTTAGCCTACCATTATAGGTCAACTCACTCAGCCCAAGGCCCAACATAATGAGCATTGATTGTACCTTCTCTCACGCAAATGTTGCCTTCTATAAACGTGGAGACCAGAACTGCACATAGTACTCTGAACGTGGTTACACTAAAACACAATTTTAGTGAGACTTCTTCAGCGTTCGTTTCTGTATTCCAAAGGACATCAATGATATCAAAAGTAAAAGCAAGTTATTGCACGGTCTGAAAGGATAGGTCCCACCTGGAATGAGACACAGCTTGGGTGAGTACAAAGTTTGGGAAATTTGGAGACAGTGTGGGAATTCGGTGCAGAGGGAAAGAGATTTTTTTTTGCCTGCTTTGTTTCAGCTTGTAGCTTGTAAGATTTTTTTCTTAACAGGATAAATTGATCAGAATCGGGGGCCCAACATAAAACTGACATCACAGGTAAACTGTAAGTTCATTGGTTGGTGTTAGCTATTAATTTGACCGTCTGTTATATATTACCTTTACACTGAAGGGGAATGGGGAAATATGTCCAGGTTACAAGCTAAAAGGCCAGTGGGAAATTCTTAAAAATCAAGTTTAGAATTGGAGTTGCATGGCCAGGCAAGGTGTCCCACATGCATGATATTGGAGCTGGCAGAGCCCAAAGTGGGCCATAGTGACCACAGCTGTAGGTAGGGTTGGTTGCTTGAAGAATACAGGCTCAGCGTTGACTAGCAAATGCTGAGTTTCAAACACTGCCAAAAATCAGAGAAGGGAAGGGGTTCCTGGGCACTGTGTTTCAGGAGGCAGCCACGCAGCTTTGACTAGTAATCTCGAACCCGGTCAGTGGTCAGGGACGGGGGTGGGGTGGGTGGTGACTACGAGGAGGTAGGGCTGAAAGAGAACCAGCCCTTGTCTAACAGGTTTAAGATTCTTACTGTGTGTGTGGATGAGAGTGAGAAGGATGAACAAACTTGTCAGAGCACAATGGTGCTCTGATTCTTTTCCCTGTGATAAAGGTTAAGAGTGCTGAAGGCTGTGTTGCTTGCCTGGTGCCTGGGTCCAGGACATTTCCTCTGGGGAAAGGGTCACTGTCGACATGCTGAATTTCCTTCACCTTTTGAGTACAGAGAGGTGTTGATATGCTTTCTTAACTGTAGCATCAATATGGATGGACCACGACAGGTTGTTAGTGATCTTTACTCCTAGGAAGCTCTCAACCACCTCCACGTCAGCACCATTGATAGAGACATGGACATGTCCTCCACTCTGCTCCCTGAGATTGATGACCAGCTCCTTCATTTTGCTGATGTTGGGGGAGAGACCGTTGTTTTTACACCACACCACTAAGCTGTCTATCGCCTTCCTGTCCCCTGCCTCGTCATTGTTTGAGGTCTCACTCACTATGGTGGCACTTTCAGCAACTTTGTAAATGGAGTTTGAGCTGAATTTGGTCCCACAGCCATGAGTGTATCAGGGAGTATAGTGAGAGGCTGAGTATGCAGCCTTGTGTGGCACCGGTGTTCAGGACTATTGGGGAGGAGGTGTCTGAGAAACTTGGTGAGAGACAAAAAGAACTGCAGAATCCAAAATAGACAAACAGCAGGCCGGGAGGTGGAGAAGTCAATGTTTTGGGATTAGATATGGGGTTAGGGGGAACTACAGGTAAAGAGAGGGGGGTGAGGTGGGGGTGCAGAGAGTAGCAGAATGGTGAGGTAGTGATAGGTGGACACAGGTAGTGGGTACAATCTGGTTGGTCGATGGGAGGGATGAAACTGGTAGGTAGGTGGAATGGAAGGGAGGAGGTGGGGCAGAAAGGGGAGCCAGGGGCTGGATATTTGAAATTACAGAACTCAATATTAAGTCCTGTGGGCTACCAAGGCAGAAGCTAAGATGTTGTTCCTCCAAATTATGGTCTGATTCACTGCGTCCAAGGAGGAGGCTGAGGATGGATATGTTGGAGGGAGAGTGGGAGGGGGAACTGAACTGGGCAGTGACAGAGATCAGGCTGGCCATTGCAGGCCTGGTGAAGATGCTCAGCGAAACAATCACCTAGTTTACATTTAGTCTCACTAATGTAGAGTAGACCACATTGGGAGCACTGGATGCAGTAGACTAGGTTGGAGGAGATGCAGGTGGACCTCTGTCTCACCTGAAAGGACTGTTTGGGGCCCTGGAGGGGAGGGAGGTGGTGTATGGGCAGGTGTTGCTTGTTTTTCAGTTACAGGGGAAGGTACTGAGGGAGCTGGAAAGGGTTGGTGGGGAGTATGGCACAAACCAAGGAGCATTCGTTGCTGGATGCAGAGATGGGTAGGGAGGGGAAGATGTTCTGGGTGGTGGGGTCTAAGTGGAGCTGCGGGAGTGTTTAAGGATGATACATTGGATGCAGAGGCTGGTGAGGTGGAAAGTGAGGACAAGGAGAACCATTTCCTGGTTATGTTTGGAGGGGTGGGGGCGGGGGGGGGAGGCTTAGAGCTGTGGAGCAGGGAATAGAGGAGGTGTGGTGAAAGGCTGTCTGGATCACAGTGGGGGGGGGGGTGGGGGTGGGGGACGAAAAACATTGTTTGAAATAGAACATCTGGGAAACGGGGAGTGGAACGTCCCCTTTCCAGAGCAGGTGCAACAGAGACGGAGGAATTGGGAAAACAGGATGGGATTATTGCAGGATACAGGGCAGGAGGAGGTGTAGTCAGGGCGGCACGGTGGCACAGTGGTTAGCACTGCTGCCTCATAGCGCCAGAGACCCGGGTTCAATTCCCGCCTCAGGCGACTGTACATTCTCCCCGTGTCTGTGTGGGTTTCCTCCGGGTGCTCCGGTTTCCTCCCACAGTCCAAAGATGTGCAGGTCAGGTGAATTGGCCATGCTAAATGGCCCCGTAGTGTTAGGGGAATGGGTCTGGGTGGGTTGCTCTTCGGAGGGTCGGTGTGGACTTGTTGGGCCGAAGGGCCTGTTTCCACACTGTAAGTAATCTAATTTAATCTAGTCCAGGTGGTTATGGGAGTCTGTGGGTTTATAATAAATGTCAATCTGTAAACTGTCACTGGAGATGGACATGGAGAGGTCGTGAAAGGGGAGGGAGGTGTCCGAAATAGACCAAGTGAATTTGTTAGCAAAGTTCATGAACTGCTCCAGTTCAGCCTGGGTGCAGGATGTAGTTATCGATGTAACAGCAGAAGAGTTGGGAAACAGCACTGGTGTATGTACTGAAGATGGCCTGTTCAACATAACCAACAAAGAGGCAGGTGTAGCTAGGGGCTATGCGAATGCCCATGACAACCCCCCGGACCTGGAGAAAGTGGGAAGAATTGAAAGAAAACTCATTGTGGGCAAGGACTAATTCGGGGAGGTGGAGGAGGGTAATGGTGGAGGGGGACTGGATGGCTCTGTTGGAGAGGAAGAAACTGAGGGCTTTCAGGCCGTCATTATGGGGAATAGACGGGTATAAGGACTGGACATCCAGAATGAAAATGAACCACTGGGGGTCTGGGAACTGGATGTTTCTGAAGAGATGACGGGCATGGTTAGTGTCCGGGATGTAGATGGGAAGTGCCCAGATTACGGGGAAGAGAATGGAGTTGAGCTAAGAATAAATTAGTTCAGTGGGGCAGGAGCATGCAGAGATGATGGGTCGGCTGGGGTAGTTGGGCCCGTGGATCTTGGGAGAAGGTAGAACTGGGCTGGGGCACTGAGGCTGGAGGCGATGTGATGGAGGCGATGGACCATGTGGGAGATGGTGGCCGGATGGGTCATGGCAGTGTTGTGGTCAAGGGGGAGGTAGGAAATGGTGTCAGAGAGCTGGCGTTCGGTCTGTGTGACATAGAGGTCTGTCCTCCCAACTACCACTGTCCTGCTTTTGTCAGCGGGTCTGATGGTGAAACAGCGAATGGGGTGCTGCACGTTCGGAGGGAGTGGGTGAGGGGAGTTGGGGGGGGAGGAAGAAATCAAGGTGGCTGATGTCGCATTGGCAGTCAGCAATAAAGGGTTCCATGGTGGCTAAAAGTTCAGGAGGGGGGTGTCCAAGTGGAAGAGACAGGGGTCCTCAGAGGATGGTGGATATCTTTATCAAAGAAGAAGATGTGGAGGTGGTGGACAAAGAGCTCCATGTCATGGGGGGTATTAGGTGGGGGGTTTACAGGGGCACGAACGTGAGCCCTTCACCGAGGACAGACCGTTCGGCCTCAGACCGTTTGGGGTTGGGGGATGGTGAATGTGCAGCAAGGCTCAAGGGTGAGGTTTGGTGGGGAGGGCGTCTTGAGGAGGCTAAAGAAGGGGAGGGGGAAAGGGCGACAACATGAGACGGGTGATGGTTGGACATGGTTTGGTGGGAGCAGGCAGTAGGGGGAGAGAAAGAGTGGGAGGATAGTGGGCTGGGCAGTGGGATGGAGGATTGGATATGGGCAGGAGTGTGGGGAAGATGAGGTAGGGAGGAGAGGTGGAGGAGTATGGTGTGTTGTGGGGGTGGACAGGTGAGGAGGAAGAGGTGTGCTGGCCAGCTGCAGGTGGTCAGTAGGACCCAGGAGTGCCCCTGGGGATGGAGTCCATGTGTTGGTTGGAGAGCGGATGGAATCTGGAGTGGAGGTGGATGTCGCAGGCACGTTGAGGCAGGTTCTAATCCTCTCGTCGGCCCAATCCAGGGCAGGGTTTGAGGAGTTGTCCAGCGCAGAGATGGAGGTTGAAGGTGAGTTCCTGTGGGTCCCGCTCGATGGTTGGGGAGGCTGGGATGGAGAACTGGGTGCAGCATCTGGACTGGAAGTGGCGTGAGACTGAGGAGACCCGGTGTTGGCTGCACGTGTGTAATGGCGGTATCAGTGTGGGGGTGCTGCAGCATCCTGCATCCAGGCAGTTCATCGACTTCACTAAAAACTGCCACCCTGCCTTTAAATTCACTTGGTCTACCTTGGCCTACTTCCTCCTCTTTCTTGACCTCTCCCTATCCATCTCTGGGGACAGTTTACAGACTGACATTTACTATAAACCCACAGACTCCCATAGCGACCTGGACTACGCCTCCTCCTGTATCCTGCAAGAATTCCTTCCTGTTTTTCCCGATCTGCTCTGGTGAGGACATGTTCCACTTCCATGCATCCCAGATGTTCTTCTATTTCAAACAACGTCACCCAGACAGCCCTCCATCACACCTCCTCCATGCTCTGCTCCACTGCTCTAAACCCCCTCAAACACAGTAACAACATCACCTCCCTTGTCCCCACTTTCCACTGTACTCCGCTAGTCTCCCCACCCCACCCTTCCGCCTTTATCTCCAGCTCCCTCTGCCACATCATCTAGTCCTGAAAAAGGAGCAGTACCTGAAACTTCTCCACCTCATGACGCTTGCTATGTTCTTCCAGCCTCCTGTTTATAGAGTCATAGAGTCAGAGAGATGTACAGCATGGAAACAGACCCTTCGGTCCAACCCGTCCATGCCGACCAGATATCCCAACCCAATCTAGTCCCACCTGCCAGCACCCGGCCCATATCCCTCCAAACCCTTCCTGTTCATATACCCATCCAGATGCCTTTTAAATGTTGCAATTGTACCAGCCTCCACCACATCCTCTGGCAGCTCATTCCACACACGCACCACCCTCCGCATGAAAAAGTTGCCCCTTAGATCTCTTTTATACTTTTCCCCTCTCTGACTACTTTGCCCAAGAAACAGTTTGTCAGGTTCGATGCCATGAGTATGACTATGTCAGGGGGGGTGTTTGTCCAGTCTGTGTGACAGCTCTCCCAATTTTGGCTTGAGCTCCCAGATGTTAGTGAGGAGGGCCTTGCGCGGCTGACCGTGCGGCTTGTGCTATCAGCTTTTCCGGTGTCACGGGTGATGCTGGGTTGTCCTTCTGGTTAAATTTCTTCCTTGAGATTTTATAGCAATTCAGAGAACTGAGTGGCGTGCTGGGTCATTTCAGAGGGCAGTTGAGTTTCTAGATTGTGATAATACCGGCAGGCCATTACTTGCCTGTGTCAATGCCAAACGGTTTCTTCACAGGCCAATCTATCCCCTTTGTTATCTGCCTCATACAGGCCCGCAAGAGTCTACAGCAGATTGTGTGAGCATTTGTTAATTTTCAATATAATAAATAAAGTATGAATAGGATTCATTAAATTAATTGATGATTTTGTCAATTCTGTCTGCAACCTTCTCTGATCTAAGGAGCACACTCCCAGTTTCTGCAGTCTCTTCAAATAAGTTGCATCTTCTGTTTATGAAATCAAAGACCCCATCTGCCTTTTATTTAAACAACAGATTAGATTTGTCTTGCCACTGACAAAGACTTTGGCATGCACACCCCTGCAGCTTTTCATTCTCCCACCAGGTTTAACGTTGTACTATTTAGTCGCTAGTTCTTCTACTCATTCTTTCCACCAAAATGTATAACTTCACACATCTCTGCGTTAAATTTAATCTACCACTTGTCTGTTCATTTCCCCAGAGCATGGCGATGTCCTCCTGAAACTGTCACTACCTTAATGCATTTCAAGTTTCATGATCATGCCAAAGTTTGGAATGATACCACACTGAGTTAAATTCAGATCAGAAATATCTAATGAAAAGTGAGCTTGTCCTGACACAAAACTCTGCGGGACATCAAGGCACATTTCCCTTCAATTTGAGAAATAATTGTTCAGCACTACTTTAACCATTTTATTGACTCCTATTTCTACTTTTCTGAAGTTAAATAGGGGCACCAAAAGATAGGTTGATGGCTTTCATATCAGCACCAGGTTTGGATTTGCTGGTGCAAGATGCAAGTCACGCTCCTCATGAGCTGGGGAGTTAACCCTCCTCATGTATCTGGGCTGGGGAGTTAACCCTCCTCATGTATCTGGGCTGGGGAGTTAACCCTCCCCATGTATCTGGGCTGGGGAGTTAACCCTCCCCATGTATCTGGGCTGGGGAGTTAACCCTCCCCATGTATCTGGGCTGGGGAGTTAACCCTCCCCATGTATCTTGGCTGGGGAGTTAACCCTCCCCATGTATCTGGACTGGGGAGTTAACCCTCCCCATGTATCTGGGCTGGGGATTTAACCCTCCCCATGTATCTGGGCTGGGGAGTTAACCCTCCCCATGTATCTGGGCTGGGGAGTTAACCCTCCCCATATATCTGGGCTGGGGAGTTAACCCTCCCCATGTATCTGGGCTGGGGAGTTAACCCTCCCCATGTATCTGGGCTGGGGAGTTAACCCTCCCCATGTATCTGGGCTGGGGAGTTAACCCTCCCCATGTATCTGGGCTGGGGAGTTAACCCGCCCCATGTATCTGGGCTGGGGAGTTACCCTCCCCATGTATCTGGGCTGGGGAGTTAACCCTCCCCATGTATCTGGGCTGGGGAGTTAACCCTCCCCATGTATCTGGGCTGGGGAGTTAACCCGCCCCATGTATCTGGGCTGGGGAGTTAACCCTCCCCATGTATCTGGGCTGGGGAGTTAACCCTCCCCATGTATCTGGGCTGGGGAGTTAACCCTCCCCATGTATCTGGGCTGGGGAGTTAACCCTCCCCATGTATCTGGGCTGGGGAGTTAACCCTCCCCATGTATCTGGGCTGGGGAGTTACCCTCCCCATGTATCTGGGCTGGGGAGTTAACCCGCCCCATGTATCTGGGCTGGGGAGTTACCCTCCCCATGTATCTGGGCTGGGGAGTTAACCCTCCCCATGTATCTGGGCTGGGGAGTTAACCCGCCCCATGTATCTGGGCTGGGGAGTTACCCTCCCCATGTATCTGGACTGGGGAGTTAACCCTCCCCATGTATCTGGGCTGGGGAGTTAACCCTCCTCATGTATCTGGGCTGGGGAGTTACCCTCCCCATGTATCTGGACTGGGGAGTTAACCCTCCCCATGTATCTGGACTGGGGAGTTAACCCTCCTCATGTATCTGGGCTGGGGAGTTATTCCTCCCCATGTATCTGGACTGGGGAGTTAACCCTCCTCATGTATCTGGGCTGGGGAGTTACCCTCCCCATGTATCTGGATTGGGGAGTTAACCCTCCACATGTATCTGGGCTGGGGAGTTAACTCTCCCCATGTATCTGGGCTGGGGAGTTAACCCTCCCCATGTATCTGGGCTGGGGAGTTAACCCGCCCCATGTATCTGGGCTGGGGAGTTACCCTCCCCATGTATCTGGGCTGGGGAGTTAACCCTCCCCATGTATCTGGACTGGGGAGTTAACCCTCCTCATGTATCTGGGCTGGGGAGTTATTCCTCCCCATGTATCTGGACTGGGGAGTTAACCCTCCTCATGTATCTGGGCTGGGGAGTTACCCTCCCCATGTATCTGGGCTGGGGAGTTAATCCTCCCCATGTATCTGGGCTGGGGAGTTACCCTCCCCATGTATCTGGGCTGGGGAGTTATTCCTCCCCATGTACCTGGGCTGGGGAGTTAAGTTGAAACTTTATTGCTGGAACAGCACAGCAGGTCAGGCAGCATCCAGGGAACAGGAGATTCGACGTTTCGGGCACAGGCCCTTCTTCAGGAATGAGCAGAGAGTGTTCAGCAGGAGAAGATAAAAGGTAGGGAGGAGGGACTTGGAGGAGGGGAGTTGGAAATGTGATAGGTGGAAAGAGGTCAAGGTGAGGGTGATAGGTCGGAGTAGGGTGGAGGCGGAGAGGTCAAGAAGAAGACTGCAGGTCAGGAAGGCGGTGCCGGGCTGGAAGGATCCGGCTGAGACAAGGTGGGGGGAGGGGGGATGAAGAAACTGGTGAAGTCCAAGTTCATCCCCTGCGGTTGGATGAACCGCAGGGGATGAACTTGGACTTCACCAGTTTCTTCATCCCCCCTCCCCCCACCTTGTCTCAGCCGGATCCTTCCAGCCCGGCACCGCCTTCCTGACCTGCAGTCTTCTTCTTGACCTCTCCGCCTCCACCCTACTCCGACCTATCACCCTCACCTTGACCTATTTCCACCTATCACATTTCCAACTCCCCTCCTCCAAGTCCCTCCTCCCTACCTTTTATCTTCTCCTGCTGAACACTCTCTGCTCATTCCTGAAGAAGGGCCTGTGCCCGAAACGTCGAATCTCCTGTTCCCTGGATGCTGCCTGACCTGCTGTGCTGTTCCAGCAATAAAGTTTCAACTTTGATCTCCAGCATCTGCAGACCTCACTTTCTCCTGGGGAGTTAACCCTCCCCATGTATCTGGGCTGGGGAGTTAACCCGCCTCGTGTATCTGAGCTGGGGAGTTAACCCTCCTCGTGTATCTGAGCTGGGGAGTTAACCCTCCCCATGTATCTGGGCTGGGGAGTTAACCCTCCCCATGTATCTGGGCTGGGGAGTTAACCCTCCTCGTGTATCTGAGCTGGGGAGTTAACCCTCCCCATGTATCTGGGCTGGGGAGTTAACCCTCCCCATGTATCTGGGCTGGGGAGTTAACCCTCCCCATGTATCTGGGCTGGGGAGTTAACCCTCCCCATGTATCTGGGCTGGGGAGTTGACCCTCCCCATGTATCTGGGCAGGGGAGTTAACTCTCCCCATGTATCTGGGATGGGAAGTTAACCCTCCTCGTGTATCTGGGCTGGGGAGTTAACCCTCCTCGTGTATCTGGTCTGGGGAGTTACTCCTCCCCATGTATCTGGGCTGGGGAGTTAACCCTCCCCATGTATCTGGGCTGGGGAGTTACTCCTATCCATGTATCTGGGCTGGGGAGTTACTCCTCCCCATGTGTCTGGGCTGGGGAGTTAGCCCTCCCCATGTATCTGGGCTGGGGAGTTAACCCTCCCCATGTATCTGGGCTGGGGAGTTACTCCTCCTCATGTATCTGGGCTGGGGAGTTAATCCTCTTCATGTATCTGGGCTGGGGAGTTAACTCTCCCCATGTATCTGGGCTGGGGAGTTAACTCTCCCCATGTATCTGGGCTGGGAAGTTAATCCTCCTCATGTATCTGGGCTGGGGAGTTAACCCTCCCCATGTATCTGGGCTGGGGAGTTAACCCTCCCCATGTATCTGGGCTGGGGAGTTACTCCTCCTCATGTATCCGGGCTGGGGAGTTAACTCTCCCCATGTATCTGGGCTGGAGAGTTAACCCTCCTCATGTATCTGGGCTGGGGAGTTACTCCTCTTCATGTATCTGGGACTGGGGAGTTAATCCTCCCCATGTATCTGGGACTGGGGAGTTAACCCTCCCCATATATCTGGGCTGGGGAGTTAACCCTCCCCATGTATCTGGGCTGGGGAGTTAACCCTCCCCATGTATCTGGGCTGGGAAGTTAATTCTCCCCATGTATCTGCGATGGGAAGTTAACCCTCCTCATGTATCTGGGACTGGGGAGTTAACCCTCCTCATGTATCTGGGCTGGGGAGTTACTCCTCTTCATGTATCTGGGACTGGGGAGTTAATCCTCCCCATGTATCTGGGCTGGGGAGTTAACTCTCCCCATGTGTCTGGGATGGGAAGTTAATCCTCCTCATGTATCTGGGCTGGGGAGTTAATTCTCCCCATGTATCCGGGACTGGGGAGTTAATCCTCCCCATGTATCTGGGCTGGGGAGTTAATCCTCTTCATGTATCTGGGACTGGGGAGTTAATCCTCCCCATGTATCTGGGCTGGGGAGTTAACTCTCCCCATGTATCTGGGCTGGGGAGTTAACTCTCCCCATGTATCTGGGCTGGGGGGTTAATCCTCCTCATGTATTTGGTCTGGGGAGTTCACCCTCCTCATGTATCTGGGCTGGAGAGTTAACCCTCCCCATGTATCTGGACTGGGGAGTTAACTCTCCCCATGTATCTGGGCTGGGAAGTTAATCCTCCCCATGTATCTGGGCTGGGGAGTTAACTCTCCCCATGTATCTGGGCTGGGGAGTTAACTCTCCCCATGTATCTGGGACTGGGGAGTTAACCCTCCTCATGTATCTGGGCTGGGGAGTTACTCCTCTTCATGTATCTGGGACTGGGGAGTTAATCCTCCCCATGTATCTGGGCTGGGGAGTTAACTCTCCCCATGTATCTGGGATGGGAAGTTAATCCTCCTCATGTATCTGGGCTGGGGAGTTAATTCTCCCCATGTATCCGGGACTGGGGTGTTAATCCTCCCCATGTATCTGGGCTGGGGAGTTAATCCTCTTCGTGTATCTGGGACTGGGGAGTTAATCCTCCCCATGTATCTGGGCTGGGGAGTTAACTCTCCCCATGTATCTGGGCTGGGGAGTTAACTCTCCCCATGTATCTGGGCTGGGGGGTTAATCCTCCTCATGTATTTGGTCTGGGGAGTTCACCCTCCTCATGTATCTGGGCTGGAGAGTTAACCCTCCCCATGTATCTGGACTGGGGAGTTAACTCTCCCCATGTATCTGGGCTGGGAAGTTAATCCTCCTCATGTATCTGGGCTGGGGAGTTAACCCTCCCCATGTATCTGGGCTGGGGAGTTAACCCTCCCCATGTATCTGGGCTGGGGAGTTAATTCTCCCCATGTATCTGCGATGGGAAGTTAACCCTCCTCATGTATCTGGGACTGGGGAGTTAACCCTCCTCATGTATCTGGGCTGGGGAGTTACTCCTCTTCATGTATCTGGGACTGGGGAGTTAATCCTCCCCATGTATCTGGGCTGGGGAGTTAACTCTCCCCATGTATCTGGGATGGGAAGTTAATCCTCCTCATATATCTGGGCTGGGGAGTTAATTCTCCCCATGTATCTGGGCTGGGGAGTTAAATGCTCTTCATGTATCCGGGACTGGGGAGTTAATCCTCCCCATGTATCTGGGCTGGGGAGTTAATCCTCTTCATGTATCTGGGACTGGGGAGTTAATCCTCCTCATGTATCTGGGCTGGGGAGTTAACTCTCCCCATGTATCTGGGCTGGGGAGTTAATCCTCCTCATGTATTTGGTCTGGGGAGTTAACACTCCCCATGTATCTGGGCTGGGGAGTTAATCCTCCTCATGTATTTGGTCTGGGGAGTTCACCCTCCTCATGTATCTGGGCTGGGGAGTTAACCCTCCTCGTGTATCTGGGCTGGGGAGTTAATCCTCCTCATGTATTTGGTCTGGGGAGTTAACACTCCCCATGTATCTGGGCTGGGGAGTTAATCCTCCTCATGTATTTGGTCTGGGGAGTTCACCCTCCCCATGTATCTGGGCTGGGGAGTTAACCCTCCTCGTGTATCTGGGCTGGGGAGTTACTCCTCCCCATGTATCTGGGGCTGGGGATTTGACCCTCCTCATGTATTTGGTCAGGGGTGTTCACCCTCCTCATGTATCTGGGCTGGGGAGTTAATCCTCCCCATGTATCTGGGCTGGGGAGTTAATCCTCCTCATGTATTTGGCCTGGGGTGTTCACCCTCCCCATGTATTTGGTCTGGGGTGTTCACCCTCCTCATGTATTTGGTCTGGGGTGTTCACCCTCCTCATGTATCTGGGCTGGGGAGTTAACTCTCCCCATGTATCTGGGCTGGGGAGTTAATCCTCCCCATGTATTTGGGCTGGGGAGTTAACCCTCCCCATGTATTTGGTCTGGGGAGTTAATCCTCCCCATGTATTTGGTCTGGGGAGTTAATCCTCCCCATGTATCTGGGCTGGGGAGTTAACCCTCCCCATGTATCTGGGCTGGGGAGTTAACCCTCCCCATGTATCTGGGCTGGGGAGTTAACCCTCCTCATGTATCTGGGCTGTGGAGTTCACCCTCCCCATGTATCTGGGATGGGAAGTTAACCCTCCCCATGTATCTGGGATGGGAAGTTAACCCTCCCCATGTATCTGGGTTGGGGAGTTACTGCTCCTCATGTATCTGGGCTGTGGAGTTCACCCTCCTCATGTATCTGGGCTGGGGAGTTAATCCTCCTCATGTATTTGGTCTGGGGAGTTAATCCTCCCCATGTATTTGGTCTGGGGAGTTCACCCTCCCCATGTATTTGGTCTGGGGAGTTAATCCTCCCCATGTATTTGGTCTGGGGAGTTCACCCTCCCCATGTATCTGGGACTGGGGATTTGTCCCTCCTCATGTATCTGGGCTGGAACATTTTGCTTTGTCCCTTTCACTAATTATGTACCAGTGCAGTCATTGCCCCTTTAATCCACTGGACTTCAACTTTGTTAACAAGTCTCTGATGTTGTAATTTCCAAAATTTGTTTTGAGAATCTATATGCATTCCCCTCGCTAACTCTGACCGATTTTACATCAAAGAAGTCAAATCAAGTTTGACAAACATAATTTGCCTTTTACAAAAAATGGCTTTCCCTTATTAACCCCATTCCTATTAATTTGTCCATCACCTCACTGTAAAGGTTTCTTCATTATTGAACATAAACTGACTAACCTTTCCATGTTCTATTTATCCAAATCCCCCTTTGAACATGGATATAACGTTTGCTATCCTCCAAATCTCTGGCACATTTTTTCAATGTCCCTACTCCATTTGCCTGCAGTTTTACTCAACTCTTGTCCCCTCCAAAATCTGTGATTTTCCAGCTGTCTCGATAAGATACACCTTTTAGTATCATACTAGTTATAACTGGTCAGTCAACTTCCAGGCAGAATAATTTGAACTAAGCCAAATGTACACTGTGTTATGACACAGAGGCAGCAAGCCAAGCCAAACAAGCCATCCCATCCCTGAATTTGCAACACGGTCAAATTAAAACATTCAAGAATCCTCAGAATCACCCAATTCTTCTTAGCCGTACTTTAAGAATAATAGATATCAGACACAAAGTTTATAAAGTAGGCAAAAATTAACAATTTATTATTAATAATGTTACTTTAGCAGAAGGTGATAAACAAGCAATCTGCTTGATATCTCTTATCTAGCCCAATCTTCTTTAACAAGAATCTTCTCTGAAACATTGTCAGACAGAGGGACTCAGTTAAGGGGTAAATTAAGAAAGAAAAAACGTTGTAATTTGCCAGTTCAATCGCCTCATGATGGGTCCCAGGCCTTCAGAAATCCTTGGTTAGTGCAGTAGTTCACTGGCAAGTAAACTTGAATTCAGAAGTCATCAATTCATGCAGACAGGTTCAGTAACCATTAGGGCAGCAGGGTGGCTCAGTGGTTAGCATTGCTGCCTCACAGCACCAGGGACCCAGGTACAATCCCAGCTTCGGGTGACTGACTGTGTGGAGTTTGCACGTTCTCCCCGTGTCTGTGTGGGTTTCCTCCGGGTGCTCCGGTTTCCTCCCACAGTCCAAAGATGTGCAGGTCAGGTGTATTCATCAAACTAAATTGCCCATAGTCAGGGGTGAATATGGGGAATGGGTGGGTTAATCTTCGGAGGGTCGGTATGGACTTGTTGGGCCGAAGGGCCTGTTTCCATACTGTAGGGAATCTAATCTAAAAAACCTTCTAGGATTATTCAACCACTTATTACAGAGGAGTATTTTCTTATTAGAACAGCCAACAATTTGACAACTGCAATGAAATCCAAAGAGAGAATGAGAAAAACACAGCACACATCGAGAAACACACTCGCAGCTTGACAAACCCAGTCGGAACTGGTCACTGGTTTTCTACTCGGTTAGCACCAGCAACACAGCAAGGACAAAAGAAGCAGTTCTGCATTGGCTGTATGGCAAGATCTGCTAAATTAAGAAATTGAACCTTAAAGATCATAATTTTTCTATCATTAACTGAGCCCCATACAAATTGGAATAGGGCTTGTCTGATTAGAGGGATGGATACATGATTCAAAGACCAACTGGTCTGTGGGGAACTGCTACCAGAATTGGAGAAGGTGGGATCTGTAATGCCAGGATGGTCTCCAGCTGAACCATTCTGGGACCAGTATCCCAGTAAGCTGCATAACTCAGGAGGTAAAAGGGATTTTGAACTCAATAGTGGGGTCAACAGATCAAGTATGAAAATGTGGTAAATCAAAGAGTAGAGTCAAGGCCAACTGAAAGATGGGATATGATCAATGGATGGTGTCAGGAAGGGATAGGGAGAACAAATCTAAGAGTAAATCAACAGGTGTGATTAGAAGTTAGAAACAGAACAAAGGATAACACCAAAAACCTTGTATCTGAATGCATGTGGTATTCGAATCAAAACAGCTGAAGTGAGTCCGAATAGAAATAAATATTTAAAATCTGGTAGTCATTACAGAGACATAAATGACAGGGATTAGTAAATTAATCTTGAAGGGTACAGGATATTTAGGAAGGACAGGAGGGTTTGAAAAGTGAGAAAAGCAAAGGTAATCTAGGTGATGAGCTCATAGAATGTTTTCTGGGATAGTTTCTTTGAACAGCATGCAATGGAACCAGAGAGCAGATTATTCAAACATGGAGTTATACAGTGAGGTAGGATTATTTAATGAACTAATGAGAAAATTCCCCAGGTAGTAGTGAACATAATATAATTAAATTTCGGTATGAGGGAGAGAGGAATGAGTCTGTCAGGGAGGAGTGCACCGATAATGATCCACACGCCAACACAAATAAGTAACTACCTAATTCAACAATCCAGGCTGTGTGGGGTTTAGAGAGGGAGGACAACAAAATAACCAGGAAAAGATTTACAAGGATGTTGCCAGGGTTGGAGGGTTTGAGTTACAGGGAGAGGCTGAACAGGTTGGGGCTGTTTTCCCTGGAGTGTCGGAGGCTGAGGGGTGACCTAATAGAGGTTTACAAAATTATGAGGGGCATGGATAGGGTAAATAGGAAAAGTCTTTTCCCTGGGGTCGGGGAGTCCAGAACTAGAGAGCATAGGTTTAAGGTGAGAGGGGAAAGATATAAAAGACACCTAAGGGGCAACTTTTTCTCATAGAAGGAGGAGTGTGTATGGAATGAGTTCCAGAGGAAGTGGTGGAAGCTGGTACAATTGCAACATTTAAAAGTCATTTGGATGGGTATATAAATAGGAAGGGATTGGAGGGATATGGGCCGGGTGCTGGCAGGTGGGATTAGATTGGGTTGGGGTATCTGGTCGGCATGGACGGATTGGACTGAACGGTTTGTTTCCGTGCTGTACATCTGTATGACTCTATTAGACTCTCCTCAGTTCAGGGGACTGACTCCCAAAAAAAACTTTTAAAAAAGTAAACCATCAAGGTGCCTGACAGTTTGGTACTCGGGCAAAAATAATTGACACTAGGTTCATCATTGACAGAAAATAAATCGACTTATTGGAAACAAATTCATTCTTCAGCAAATGGCAAAAGATATTTTACTAATTTACTGTCATGTGACTTCAACAATATCTCTTTAACATTCCAAACACCCGTATATTCATTAATATATAAGACAGAGAAAATAAAAAAGAGAGCATTTGACACAAATGTTATGGGTAGAAAAATGTAGATAGAGAAAACAAATTCTGTAGTTCCAAGTCCAGACCACAAGCGTGGAGAGTTATTAATCTCAGTTCTTTTGATTTTAGCAACAATGTCATGATGTTGCTGACAGAGTGATTGTTGATCTTTGATTCACTAGCTAATTCTGTGATTGGCTGGGTGTAGGTCTTTTCCTAGATTAGAAATCTTTCCTTTTAGAATCTCTCGGTTGTGTTTTGCCTTTTTCAGTCACAGAGAGAAGGGAGAGAGATGTGTTTCTTGTTTGCAGGCATTTGGATTTCTCTGAATGCACTCCAATTGTTTTTGTTGTAACTATTTTCTACTGAATGCCCTGCACTCACAAGTCTGTAACAAACTGCAGCTGGACAAATTTGGAGGATGTTGTGTGCTGATGCTATGGCTTTAAGTGGTGGATATTGAGCTTTTTTTATGAAGAGAGATTGAGGTGCAGAGCAGTCTGTTCTAGCTAATAAAATAAACAGCTTGTGAGGCCTTAGGGATTTTTTAGTTGGAACAGTAAAAGCAGCATGATGGGTGGGATCAAGCTCCCACAGAACTAGGATTTTAGCTTAATTTCTTTAGCTATTGAGGTTTGGAAGTTGATATATATCTGTCCTTGCTACAGCATAACGCTTGAGTTTTCCCTCTCTCTCTCTCTCGGAATTTTCACTGGATGTTCTTCCCTACTGGACTGGAGAAACTTTGCATGTGAGATAATCTATTTTACTGAATCTGCCTTTGCCAAAGGTGCGTATAGACGAAGTTATATCTTGGAAAAAGCTAATCAGTAGTAGTTAACATATCTGTTATAGACCAAGCCAGACCCCCTCAAGAAGGTTAGACCCTAACGTTTTCTTAGTTTCCAGGCAGATGTGAAGTGGGTGTTCCAGGTGTGATGTAACTGGCTAAACCTCTCCACATTACTTAAAACCCAATTTAGATTAGATTAGATTACTTAGATTAGATTACTTACAGTGTGGAAACAGGCCCTTCGGCCCAAAAAGTCCACACCGACCCGCCGAAGCTCAACCCACCCATACCCCTACATTTACCCCTTACCTAATACTACGGGCAATTTAGCATGGCCAATTAACCTGACCTGCACATTTATTTTAATTTATTTTAATTTATTTTAACACTATTAGGTAAAAAGAAACAAACAAAAGAAAGTGGAATTTAGGATAATTTAACTGTTGCAAAACTTAACCAAATACTCGATAGAGTAATTTAACTAATTAACTTTCAGTTATAGTAACATCCCATAACACACCCCTTGCAAAAAGGTAAATTCAAACAGAGCTTCTTTCAGGCAGGAGGGAACAACATCAGAGAGATTTCAGAAAGTCAGTTCGGAATTATTTACTGAAGCTTGCAGTCCTCCTGAACTCAAACATTTTGTGACTGCTACAGCTAAACAAACAAGAAAGGCTGACCTTGGAGAACTGGCCACTCCCCTTCCATTATACAACTGTTTTTTATAAAAAACTAAAGGCTTCCTCTGATTGTTGATTTTGGCTGTCTCTCTTAGCCATTTTGGCATCTCTGCCTCTCTTCAACCAAACCCAGGACAAACTAACCTTTTGAAAGTGACAGCATCGTACATATGTTATCTTGTTAAGTATTTCAATAGTTATACAGGTAAGCTAATCTTTTTTCATTCTTATTTTGTCTGGATTTTCACTGAAGTGTATGAATAAAGTGTGCTTAGCTTCCAACCTTGTAGTTGGACCAATTGAATTGCATCTGGAACACAATGCCTTACACTTGCATTAAAAACAAGGAAATGTTGGGGTCTTGGCTACCTTCTTAATATATTTTGAGGGGATTTGGTTTGATCCATAACAGTATGTAAGTTTGCTCGCTGAGCTGGAAGGTTTGTTTTCAGACGTTTCGTCACCATGACGAGGTAACATTATCAGTGAGAGTCTCCGGTGAAGCACTGGTGGTATGTCCCACCTCTCTATTTATAGGTCTTGGCTTCTTAAGGTGGGTAATGTCATTTCCGGATTTTTTCAAGGGAAGGTAGATAGGGTCTAAGTCAATGTGTTTATTGATAGAGTTCTGGTTAGAATGCCACGCCTCTAAGAATTCTCATGCATGTCTTTGTTTCACCTGTCCTAGGATGTGTGTGTTGTCCTAGTCAAAGCGGTGTCCTTCTTTGTCTGTATGTATGGAAACTAGTGATAGTGGGTCATGTCTTTTGGTGGCCAGTTGGTGTTCATGTATCCTGATGGCAGATTTCCTGCTAGTTTGCCTGATGTAGTGTCTTTTTACAGTTCTTGCATGATATCTTGTAAATGACGTTAGATTTGCTGGTGGTATCTAATGGATCCTTTAGGTTCATTAGTTGTTGTTGAAGTGTGTTGGTAGGTTTGTGGGCTACCATGTTTCCATACATACAGACAAAGAAGGACATCACTTTGACTGGGACAGCACCAGGGACCTGGGTTCGATACCAACCTCGGGCGACTATCTGTGTGGAGTTTGCACATTCTCCCCGTGTCTGCGTGTGTTTCCTCCGGGTGCTCCAGTTTCCTCCCACAGCCCAAAGATGTGCAGGTTAGGTGAATTGGCCATGCTAAATTGTCCATAGTATTAGGTGAGTTACTGAGGGGTAAATATAGAGTAGAGGAATGGGTCTGGATGGGTTACTCTTCAGAGGGTCGGTGTAGACTTTTAGGGCCAAAGGGCCTGTTTCCACACTGTAGGGAATCTGATGTACAATGCACAAATGAGATTCTTCTGGCACAGTGCTAGTGCCCATACCTCTGGACCAAGAGGCTTGGGTTCAAGACCCACCTGCTTCAGAGGTGTGTATTAAAATTGCTGAAGGGTTTGATTAGGAAAGTATCGACAATACACAAAACAGATACATTCCAAATTGTAAGAAAAACTCCAAGGGATGGACTCACTAACTAGAAAGATTAAAGATAATATCAAACTTAAAAGCAGATAGTTGTGCCAAGTGGCAGGTCAGAAATTTGGACTGAACATGAAATGAACAAATCAGATGACTTAAAAAAAATGGAAAGAATTAGATTACTACAAAAAGCTATCGAGCAATATAAAAAGAGGAATGATTTCTATAAATATTTTAAAAGAGTTAACAAAGTAAGCATTGGAGTGAATCAAAAGTGAGTCTGGAGAATTAACAATGGAAAAAAGGAAATGGTAGATGAATTGAACAGGTATTTCGCATTAGTCTGCATTGTAGAGTTACAAGTAACATGCAAAGCGATCTGCACTGTCATTGTACAGCTCTTCTGGTCTCATGGAAAGATGGTTACAAAATATCTAAATTAGCACGTTTTGTCAGTGGCTTCAGGGACCACTGAAGAATTCAAAAGTGCAGGAAAATGCCAGCCTCTCTAATGAATAACTAATTTTGTAAAGGAACTGTCCGACAAGCTTCATGAGTTTGCCGATTAACTTATTCAGTGAGCCTACCACCCATTTCGCCTTCCATCGAAGATGGAGCCATGTAACTTCCTCTCTTTGATCCTGCTGTCTTTGTTATGACCTGCAACAGATGCATTTGGAGGGGAAAGTCCAACATTTTTGCCCCAGTCGCTAACCTGTAGGGTTTCAGCCCTTACGCTGAAGTTTTAAAAGATTATTCATCCATGGGGTGTGAGCATCACTGGCTTGGCTTCCCAGAGTGAAGTTAAGAGCCAACCAGATTGCCGTGGGTCTGATATAGGCCAGACCAGGAAAGGAGGGCAGAATTCCTTCCCTAAAGAACATTAGTGAACCAGATGGTTGTTTTCCCTGATGATCAACAATGGTTTCATGATCA
Organism: Chiloscyllium plagiosum; assembly: GCF_037043375.1. Lineage (NCBI taxonomy): Eukaryota > Metazoa > Chordata > Chondrichthyes > Orectolobiformes > Hemiscylliidae > Chiloscyllium > Chiloscyllium plagiosum. The sequence continues at coordinate 7,651,077 of NW_028270139.1, forward strand.
CCATTCGACTTTTATTTCCAGAGTATTATTGAATTCAGATTCCATGTGGTGGGATTTCTTCAAACAATTCTTTTTCAACATTCCTGATGAAGGGCTTTTGCCCGAAGCGTCGATTTTCCTGCTCCTCTGATGCTGCCTGGCCTGCTGTGCTTTTCCAGCACCACTCTAATCTTGACATTCTTCACATAAGTATGGTCTAACGTTTGTCAATTTATCCCAACCAAATGTTTCTGCCTGCATGATGCATTTTCCAAAAATCATGACTGCAGTTTTGACGTTTATACTGAAAGGCTTTGTTCCCATCAGCTAAAGAATAAGCTTCGGTCTCACTCTGAAGTGTGAAATAATTGCAAGTTGGCAATGTGGCAAAGTATATACGTATAGGCGAAAGTGGGTACTGCAGATGCTGGAGATTAAAATCAAGATTAGAGTGGTGCTGGAAAAGCACAACAGGTCAGGCAGCATCCGACAAGCAGGAAAATTGACATTTCGGGCAAAAGCTCTTCATCAGGACTGGAATATACGTATGTATGTTCTTAGGATTTTTCACAAACTTTAATGGGATGTTTTGTCTAGCAACCCAAAATCAAAGCAAGATGGGCTGATTTCAAATTTCCTCTAGCAAATAATGTATAAGGCTTTGAAAATAACATTTCCCTGAATTTTGAACATGTCATAAAACTGTTTAAAATCTCTCAATACTACTGTTACAAAAGAAAAAATTTTCAAATGTCCACTTCATCCCCTTAGTTATTTTCCATTTTCCCTCTGAGCCAGTGAAGCAAGGAGTTGGTGATGGATTCTGTCCAAATTTCCACTATTAATGATGTACCAGTTGATCACAGATGGTTTGCTATCTTTTTAACACCAGTAGATATGACACCATGAGTACAATATCCCCAGATTTGGACTATAACCTGGTGTTATGTGATTTTTGACTTTGTACACCCCAGTCCAACACCGGCACCACCACATCATGAAATTCCAGATTAGTCTCACCTCGGCAGAAAACTGCCTGGAAGTGTTCTATTAGATTATAGTTAGATTTGGTTAGGCAGACCAAACTACTGGATAGTCCTTTCATTTAACGTCTGTGACAAAATAAATGAGGAAAAACAAGGTGGAGTGACCTATTGCTTGAACTCTATCTCTGCACTGATTTCGGGAATGTTCTGACCCGTCAGCAAGAATTTTACTGGCTGCCTTTGAATTGCACAACAGCAATGGTAGTGCTTGCTAGATCGACAGTGGAAATCTGAAGAATCCTTCGTTGAAGGTTTAAAGAAAATTCAGGCTGTTTCTCATCCCTTTAAACACCAGCCTTTGATCCTGACTACATTTCAGTGCGTGTCCCGTGGACAGGATCAGTTCATTTTACTGCATGGCTGCTGTAGCTTTCTACATGTGGTGACAATCCTGCTGGAAATTGACCAGAGGCTTGAACCGTCTTGATCTATTAGAGTCATAGCAGGGTCAAAACCACAAGAGGTCCTGCCCAGACTGTAACGATCATTTTGTTCTTTCGGTATTTTTGCACTCAGATGGGAAAAGGAATGTTTTTAAACGCAACGAGGATAGTGAAAGAGATTGCTGTAAGTGCAGCGTTATTTGTTCAACTAGTGGGGGAGGTGTGCCTGTGGACAGACTGCTATGGAGGGAGGTTCTGCAGGAAGCAAGTGGGGTCTGGGGATTGGTGATCGGTTATCGATGACAAAGACATTCAGCCTGATTTTTTTTTAATTTCAAAAATATACTTTATTCATAAAATAATTTGATGGTCTGTACAGTTGGTCATGCCATACATAGGTTAACATGTACATACAGAGATCAAAACTTATCATTTTTATACAGGTCTGTACATTTTTTGATCATATGCCCATATAATTAGCTGAGGCGTCAGCAGAGCCCAAATGACTGCATAGGACCCCTGTTCTTCGTTAGGCAGGCCGACTTTACACAGTGGTCTTTCCCCACTGTGCCTTGGCGGCAGCTGCCCCAAACTTCAGCGCGTCCCTCAACACGTAGTCCTGGACCTTGGAATGTGCCAGTCTGCAACACTCAGTCGGGGTCAACTCCTTCAGCTGGAAGATCAGCAGGTTTCGGACCACCCAGAGAGCGTCCTTCACCGAGTTGATGATCCTCCAGGCACAGTTGATGTTCATCTCGGTGTGCGTCCCGGGGAACAGACCGTACAGCACGGAGTCCCGCCTCACGGCGCTGCTCGGGACGAACCTCGACAAACACCACTGCATTCCTCTCCAGACTTCCTCTGCATAGGCACATTCCAGAAGGAGGTGTGTGACAGTCTCGTCCCCCCCGCAGCCGCTTCGAGGGCAGCGTGCGGTGCGGCAGAGCCCTTCTCACCACCAGCCAAGCCTGATAACAACGATGTGATTGACTCCCGGGTAGCTGAATAACTTGTGGGTATGATTGAGCTAGCCAGACCCCTGGAAAGGAAGGTGCTGTCTTGGTCATTGTCATTAAAATGACCTCAAGCCAAAAGGAAGAGAGTTCACTTTCCCTCATCAGTTGCTGTGAGCTGCTGCTTTTAACCAATAAGTCAGGGACGTGATACCTTGTGAATTATTTGCTCTGTTCTTCCTGCAGGCGATTGGTAGGAGCTGGAGAAGGGAGGGAATCACCAAACAGAAGGCTTGGCAAGCTAAAAGGACCATCTCGGCAAACCATTTGGCAGGGACCATTCAACTGTCTTCCTACATGTCCCGTCCACTTATCACACTGATTTCTTTTTGTTAGCTTGTGTCTGTCTCAATATGTGTACGGGGTTGGGGGGGAGGGGGAAGTTTGAAAGGAATTACAGTTCAGATTGCAAAGTTATATGTTGACAGTTCATAATTGTTTACTTTAGCCAGAATATATTTATTTATAACAAATAGCATTCCTTGTTAAATGCAGAACCTGGCCTGTGCTTTTCTGTCAAGCTCTGTCTAAAATGTTGGGTAAACTGGGGAAGCTTACGTACTTTTAGAACATTTTTCACTTTTGTGACAACTCTTGACCGAGGGAGCTTGATCTCGAGCCGCTACCTCGGCGAGGCATTAGAAGACAGCATCAATGAGCAGCTCAGACAGTGGTATTGAAGTGTTAGTGTATGATGGCCTGAGTGAGTGTAATTGGATAGTGATGTAGAATCCTGGAATGACCTGTGTATTGTGAATCCAGGGCACACGTCTGATTTTCACCATGGAGAATGGTTCATGGGGAACCAGCTGGGAGCTAGAAACTAAAGCAACAAGTGGCCACTAATCATGAACCTCAACGTGGGTGATTCACCACAGAGCCTGTATCCCTTGGAGGTATAGACTGTGTCAATAGACAATAGACAATAGGTGCAGGAGTAGGCCATTCTGCCCTTCGAGTCTGCACCACAATTCAATATGATCATGGCTGATCATCCTTAATCAGTATCCTGTCCCTGCCTTATTCCCATAACCCTTGATTCCACTATCCTTGAGAGCTCTATCCAACTCTTCCTTAAATGAATCCAGAGACTGGGCCTCCACTGCCCTCTGGGGCAGAGCATTTCACACAGCCACCACGCTCTGGGTGAAGAGGTTTCTCCTCATCTCTGTCCTAAATGGTCTACCCCGTATTTTTAAGCTGTGTCCTCTGGTTTGGCACTCACTCATCAGCGGAAACAAGTTTTCTGCCTCCAGAGTGTCCAATCCTTTAATAATCTTATATGTCTCAATCAGATCCTCTCTCAGTCTTCTAAACTCAAGGGTATACAAGCCCAGTCGCTCCAGTCTTTCAGTGTAAGGTAATCCTGCCATTCCAGGAATTGACCTCGTGAACCTACGCTGCACTCCCTCAATAGCCAGAATGTCTTTCCTCAAATTTGTAGACCAGAACTGCACACAGTACTCCAGGTATGGTCTCACCAGGGCCCTGTACAGCTGCAGAAGAACCTCTTTGCTTCTATACTCAATCCCTCTTGTTATGAAGGCCAGCATGCTATTAGCCTTCTTCACTACCTGCTGTACCTGCATGCTTACCTTCATTGACTGGTGTACAAGAACACCCAGATCTCTCTGTACTGCCCCTTTACCTAAATTGATTCCATTTAGGTAGTAATCTGCCTTCCTGTTCTTGCCACCAAAGTGGATAACCATACATTTATCCACATTAAACTGCATCTGCCATGCATCTGACCATTCACCTAACCTGTTCAGGTCACCCTGTAATCTCCTAACATCCTCCTCACATTTCACCCTGCCACCCAGCTTAGTATCATCAGCAAATTTGCTAATGTTATTACTAATACCATCTTCTATATCATTAACATATATTGTAAAAAGCTGCGGTCCCAGTACTGATCACTGCGGTACCCCACTGGTCACTGCCTGCCATTCCGAAATGGAGCCGTTTATCACTACTCTTTGTTTCCTATCAGCCAACCAACTTTCAATCCAAGTTAGTACTTTGTCCCCAATACCATGCACCCTAAGTTTGCTCACTAACCTCCTATATGGGACTTTATCAAAAGCTTTCTGAAAGTCCAGGTACACTACATCTACTGGGTCTCCCTCATCCATCTTCAGAGTTACATCCTCAAAAAATTCCGGAAGATTAGTCAAGCATGATTTCCCCTTCATAAATCCATGCTGACTATGATCTATCCTGTTACTACTATCCAGATGTGCCGTAATTTCATCCTTTATAATAGACTCCAGCATCTTTCCCACCACTGAGGTCAGACTAACTGGTCTATAATTTCCTGCTTTCTCTCTCCAATCTTTCTTAAAAAGTGGTACAACATTAGCCACCCTCCAATCCGCAGGAACTGATCCCGAATCTATCGAACTCTGGAAAATAATCACCAACGCATCCACGATTTCTCGAGCCACCTCCTTCAGTACCCTGGGATGTAGACCATTAGGCCCCGGGGACTTATCAACCTTCAGACCTAACAGTCTCTCCAACACAAATTCCTGGCAAATATAAATTCCCTTAAGTTCAGGTCCTTCAGCCACTGTTACCTCAGGGAGATTACTTGTGTCTTCCCCAGTGAACACAGATCTGAAGTACCAATTCAATTCTTCTGCCATTTCTTTGTTCCCCGTAATATATTCCCCTGTTTCTGTCTTCAAGGGCCCAATTTTAGTCTTAACCATTTTTTTTGCCTTTCACATACCTAAAAAAGCTTTTACTATCCTCCTTTATATTATTGGCCAGTTTACCTTCGTACCTCATTTTTTCTCTGCGTATTTCCTTCTTAGTAATCCTCTGTTGTTCTTTAAAAGCTTCCCAGTCCTCCGTGTTCCCACTTATCTTTGCTATGTTATACTTTTTCTCTTTTAACTTTATATGTTTCTTAACTTACCTCGTCAGTCACGGCCACCCCTGCCTCCTCCTGGGATCTTTCTTCCTTTTAGGAATGAACTGATCCTGCAACTTCTGCATTATACACAGAAATATCCGCCATTGTTCCTCCACTGTCATCCCTGCTAAGGTATTGCACCATTGAACTTTGGCCAGCTCCTCCCTCATAGCTCCATCATTCCCTTTATTCAACTGAAAAATTGTCACTTCCAATTGTACCCTCTCCCTCTCAAATTGCAGTTGAAGCTTATTGTATTATGGTCACTACTTCCCAATGACTCCTTCACTTCGAGGTCCCTGATCAATTCTGGTTCATTGCACAATACCAGATCCAGAATTGCCTTCTCCCTGGTCGGCTCCAGCACCAGCTGTTCTAAGAATCCATCTCGGAGGCACTCCACAAAATCTCTTTCTTGATGTCCAATACCATCCTGATTCTCCCAGTCTACCTGCATGTTGAAATCCCCCATAACAACTGTAGTGACATCTTTGCGACAGGCCAATTTCAGCTCCTGATTTAACTTACATCCGACATCCAGACTACTGTTGTGGTTCTGTTCGCCGAGCTGGAAATTTTTGTTGCAAACGTTTCGTCCCCTGTCTAGGTGACATCGTTAGTGCTTGGGAGCCTCATGTGAAGCGCTTCTGTGGTGTTTCCTCCGGCATTTATAATGGCCTGTCCCTGCCGCTTCCGGTTGTCAGTTTCAGCTGTCCGCTGTAGTGGCCGGTATATTGGGTCCAGGTCAATGTGTTTGTTGATGGAGTTTGTGGATGAATGCCATGCCTCTAGGAATACCCTGGCTGTTCTTTGTTTGGCTTGCCCTATAATGGTAGTGTTGTCCCAGATCGACCTGGACCCAATATACCGGCCACTACAGCGGACAGCTGAAACTGACAACCGGAAGCGGCAGGGACAGGCCACTATAAATGCCGGAGGAAACACCACAGAAGCGCTTCACAGGAGGCTCCCAAGCACTGAGGATGTCACCTAGACAGGGGACAAAACGTTTTGCAACAAAAATTTCCAGCTCGGCGAACAGAACCACAACAACGAGCACCCGAGCTACAAATCTTCACAAAAACTTTGAAATCCAGACTACTGTTTGGGGGCCTGTAGATAACTCCCAAGAGGGTCTTTTTACCCTTAGTATTTCACAGCTCTATCCACACTGACTCTACATCCCCTGATTCCAGGTTCCCCCGCGCAAGGGACTGAATATCATTCCTTACCAACATGGCCACCCCACCCCCTCTGCCCGTCAGTCTGTCCTTACGATAGCACGTGTAGCCTTGAATATTCATTTCCCAGGCCCTGTCCAGTTGAAGCCATGTCTCAGTTATCCCCACAATATCGTATCTGCCAATTTCCAAAAGAGCCTCAACCTCATCCACCTTATGTCTAATGCTTCGTGCATTCATATATAGTATTTTTAATTTGTTACTGCCCTCACCTTTCCCATCAACCCTTATTTCACTCAACCTTACAGCATGATGCCTTTCTGAGTTTTCTGCCTCATTGATACTGTTGGCTTTCTTGACTTTCCTTGTTCTAACTTTCCCTCCAATTTCCTTCTTAAACATCCAGTTTGTCCCCTCCCCCCCGCTACTTAGTTTAAGCGTAGCTATGTTGCAGTAGCAAACCTGCCTGCCAGAATGCTGGTCCCTAACCTATTAAGGTGCATATGCTTACCACAAAACAAACCCCAGTGATCCAAGAATTTAAATCCTTGGTTCTTGCACCAGTTCCCCAGCCACACGTTCAAATCCATTATCTCCCTGTTTCTGGCCTCACCAGCCCGAGGAACTGGAAGCAAACCGGAGATAACCACCTTGGACGTCCTGCTTTTCAGCCTTCTTCCTAGTTCTCCGAAGTCCCGCTGTAGTATGTTCCTCCTCTTCTTCCCGACATCATTTGTGCCGACATGTACCACCACCTCTGGCTCTTCACCCTTGTCCTTGAGGATCTCCTGCACTCTGTCAGTGATGTCTTGAAGCCTGGCACCAGGAAGGCAACACACCATCCTTAAGTCCCGTCTGCTGCCACAAAAACCCCGGTCAGTTCCTCTCACTATGGAGTCCCCTATTACCACGGCTCTGTGCGATGTCCGACTCTTCCGCTCTGTCTCCACGCCAACTTTTGATTGACAGACCTGGCTGCCTTGCAGACTGGCAGTGTCATCTGAATCTATTGTTTCCAAAAGATTCAACTTGTTCCTGACAGGTACTTCCCCCGGGGTCTCTTGCACCTGTCTCCTCTCTGCCTTCCTCATCGTCTGCTCTCTTCTGCTCTCTTCTGGCATGATTGGTGTAATAACCTCGCTGAAGGTCTTGTCCAGAAAAATCTCGTTCTCTCGGATGAGCCTAAGGTCCTCGAGTTCTTTCATCAGTGCTGCAATATGCTCTGTCAGTAGCTGAACGTGCACACACTTTCCACACTTATACGAGCCAGACACACCAGAGTCGTTGACCTCCCATATCAAGCACGTAGCACACTGAACCAGCTTGGCAGTCATGTCTTCACCCTCTTCAACTGTGGCGTAATCACTTCACTCAACCTCCTTGTCAAAGACTCCTGAGCTAAAGCCTCACTCTTCAATCCACAGGAACTTCCTTGGACCCTCTTTTTGGGGCAAGTCTGTGGACTTTTAATTTAGGTTAGAGGAGGAGGGTGGGAGGGAGGCCCTACTTTGTAGGACCTGGGGTCTAGAACACACCCACTCAAATAACAATCACTTACCTTCTCGACCGGCTTTGCACTCTGCCTTCACTTCCGCCCAGCTCCCGCCGCTCTCTGCTGCAAAAACAGTCCTGTCCCCCTTGGTCCATGAACTCCCCACAGATGTTCAGGACACCATGCCATGTTCTTTGTGATCTGCAACACATTATCACTGAGGATGAGCACCTCACCAAGACCTTCCCCACACCTCCACTGCTTGCCTTTAAACAACCACCAAACCTCAAACAGATCATTGTTCGTAGCAAACTGCCCGGCTCTCAGGACAACTCCATACAACCCTGTCACGGTGGGCGCTGCAAGACATGTCAGAGTGTGGACATAGATACCACTATTACGCGTGGGAACACCTCCCACCTTGTACATGGCAGGTACTCATGTGACTCAGCCAACGTTGTCTATTTTATACGTTTCAGGCAAGGATGCCCGGAGGCATGGTACATTGGGGAAACCAAGCAAAGGGTACGACATCGGATGAATGGGCACCACACAACAATCAACAGACAGGAGGGTTCCCTCCCAGTTGGGGAACACTTCAGTGGTCCAGGACATTCAGCCTCGGACCTTCGGGTGACCATCCTCCAAGGTGGACTTCGGGACAGGCAGCAGAGGAAAGTGGCTGAGCAGAGGCTAATAGCTAAGTTCGATACCCATAGGGAGGGCCTCAACCGGGACCCTGGGTTCATGTCACATTACAGGTGATCACCATTGCACTATACACACACACATTCCTACACACACACACTCACACATACACATGGACACAGATATACACAGATGCGCACACAGACATCCACACATACCCTTATAGACACACAGACTCCCACACATGCACCCCCTCACAGACTTAGGACACTCTGCACTCACTACACACACACACACTTTCTCACACTCACAACCCCCCACCCCACACAGACACACACACACACAGACAAAGACCCACATACACACATATATTTTGTGTGGTGAATTATTTTGGTACTTTCAGAGTTACATTGCACTTTGCTCAAAAACCACATGCATTCATGTAGAACTCTGAGGTCAAAAACTGCATGAATTTATGTAAAACTCTGTTATCTCACTTTTTAGATTAGAATCAATCTAAACATCATGGCATAGACAGAGAACACAGGGGGCTAACACCTTCAACATATTGTCTAGCTATAACCATTGTTAACAGCTAACCCGAGAATGCAACTTTAAAAAAAAGGGTTTTGTGATTTACACATGAAAGAAGTGAAACTATCACTGTATTCTAACAGATGAAAGGCTTAACAGACAATCAATTTTTCAATGTATAATTTCAGTTACATCACACTGCAAATTTTTGCTATAAATTCTGTGTTACGATCGAGCCCTCCACAGTCACCTGATGAAGGAGCGTCGCTCCGAAAGCTAGTGTGCTTCCAATTAAACCTGTTGGACTATAACCTGGTGTTGTGTGATTTTTAACTTTCCTGTTGTTAGCAAATGTAGCTTCCTCAATTGGGAAGGCAGGTTGCTTCAAGCGGTCTGGACCCATTAGACTGTACCTGGTAGACAGCAGCTGATGCAAAACTGTGTACTAACCAGAGCTTTAAGGAAGAAATCTGCCCTGCCTCCTGCTCACATCTTATATATCAACAGGTTTGTGAACATGCGTTTGTCTCAGCTTTGCTGAATAAGATTGTGACCATGAATGTAATTGGTGTTAATGAATATTCATAAGTACGAATGAATACATTACTGTCAGGCAGGCTAATCCATTTGAAAGTTTCTGAGAACTTGATATCAAAACTTTAACCTGCTTTTGGGAATCTGAAATATGTTCCATCTCCCACCCTGGTGCCCTGCAACAGGCACATCGAAGCTTTGGCACAGAATTTTCACTTCCTGATGAAGGGCCTTTGTGGCCGATTCTCCTGCTCCTCAGAGGCTGCCTGACCGGCTGTGCTTTTCCAGCACCACACTCTCGTCTCTGATCCCCAGCATCTGCAGGCCTCACTTTCTCCTAGAATTTTTACCTAACTGACCGTTTTGCAATGATGGGGGTAGGGGCCCTGATTGTTTGTTTGTGTGGTGGGATTTATCTTGACTTTGTAAAACACAACCACAATATTAAGATCCCATTTCTGTGTTTCCCAACCACTCAGACACTGTGGGTGTGGTGATGGTCTGTACTTGTCAGTCAAAGGATCTCTGCCTAAAGGATTCCTGGCAGATATCAAAAGTAGGTCCATTTTGTGTTCATCCCTGAGCTTGCTGTAAGTGGCAAGGCTATGTCCTTCAGTTGTCTGAGGTAAGTGAAGGATTGGACATTTTCTGCGTGTTGTATGAAAGGAGAGAATGTTAGCACACCCCTCGATAAGGATGGAAGGGGTCCTAGTGGCCTTAAACAACACCCAACACCCAACCACCTGATGAAGGAGCGTCGCTCCGAAAGCTAGTGCTTCCAAATAAACCTGTTGGACTATAACCTGGTGTTGGGTGATTTTTAACTTTGTACACCCCAGTCCAACACCGGCATCACCAAATCAACACACAAATGGTTAAGGCGTTGCCATCTACTTAGTGGCATCTAACCATGTCGAAGAACTGGAAGGGTGGATTAGTAAGTTTGCTGATGACACAGACTAGGTGACTGCTTTGCAGAACAACTGGGGCGACACAGTGGCTCAGTGGTTAGATTAGATTACTTACAGTGTGGAAACAGACCCTTCGGCCCAACAAGTCCACACTGACCCTCCAAAGAGCAACCCACCCAGACCCATTCCCCTACATTTACCCCTTACCTAACACTACGGGCAATTTAGCATGGCCAACTCACCTAACCTGCACATCTTTGTGACTGTGGGAGGAAACCGGAGCACCCGGAGGAAACCTACGCAGACACGGGGAGAATGTGCAAACTCCACACAGACAGTCGCCTGAGGCGGGAATTGAACCCGGGTCTCTGGCGCCGTGAGGCAGCAGTGCTAACCGCTGTGCCACCGTGCCACTTAGCAATGCTGCCTCACAGTGCCAGGGACCCGGGTTTGATTCCAGCCTCGGGTGACTGTCTGTGTGGAGTTTGCACATTCTCCCTGTGTCTGCGTGGGTTTCCTCCGGGTGTTCCGGTTTCCTCCCACAGTCACAAAGGTGTGCAGGCCAGGTGAATTGGCCATGCTAAATTGTCCGTAGTGTTCAGGGATGCTTAGGTTAGGTGTATTAGTCTGGGGTAAATGTAGAGCATAAGGGAATGGGTCTGGGTGGGTTACACTTCGGAAGGTCGGTGGGGACTTGTTGGGCCGAAGGGCCTGTTTCCACACTGTAGGGATTCTATATCTAACTACATTTTGTCCACGAGAATGACCCTGAGTTTCCAGTTGCCTGCCACTTGAACCCATCACTGTGTTCCCACATTAACGTCTCTGTCTCAGGCCTGCTGTAGTGTTCCTGTGATCCTAAGTGCAAGGTCAGAGAATAACACCGTATTTTCCACTTGGGGACCTGCAGCCTCGAGAACTCACAATCGCCTTCAATCACTGTAGAGGCTAATTCCATCCTTCCATAGTTTTCATCCACCCATACCTGGAATTAGAGTTACACAGCACAGAAAAACACCCTTCAATCCAGCTCGAATGCACTGATCAGGCATCCCAATCTGATCTAGTCCCACCTGCCAGTACCCGGCCAATATCCCTCTAAACCCTTCCTATCCATATACCCATCCAGATGCCTTTTTAATGTTGTAATTGTACCTACTTCCACCACATCCTCTGGCAGCTTGTTCCATACATACACCACCCTCTGTGTGAAAATGTTACCCCTCAGATCCTTTTTAAATCTTTCCCCTCTCAGCTTAAACCTATGCCTTCTAGTTCTGGACTCTCTCACCCCAGAGAAAGGATCTTGGCTATTTACCCTACCCATGCCCCTCATGATATTAGAAACCTTTAGAAGGTGGCCTCTCAGCCTCCAATGCTCCACAATCCAAAGATGTGCAGGTCAGGTGAATTGGCCATGCTAAATTGCCCATGGTGTTAGGTGCATTAGTCAGAGGGGAAAAGGGTCTGGGTGGGTTGCTCTTTGGAGGGTGGGTGTGGACTGGTTGGGCCGAAGGGCCTGTTTCCACACTGTAGGGAATCTAATCAAAAACAGCCTCAGACTATACAGACTCTCCATAGAACTGAAACTGGGTCCAGCTATGACATGAATTGCTATGAGTCTAGTCAGCCATTCTCACCTACTCCTGAACATATTATCACATTTTTAAAAGTTCATTTCTGGGGCGTGGGCATCGCTGGTTGGCCACCATTTTGATTGCATGTCCCTCGATACTCTTGAGAAGATGATGATGATGAGCTGCCTTCGCGAACCGCTGCAGTCCACCTGCTGTGGGTTGACCCACAATGCCATTAGGGAGGGAATTCCAGGATTTTGACCCAGCGACAGTGAAGGAACGGCAATAAATTTCCAAACCAGGATGGGGAGTGGCTTGAAGGTGGTGCTGTTCTCATGTATTTGCTGACCGTATCTGTATAGATCAAAATGGTTGTAAAGATTTGGAAGATACTGTTGAAGGATCTTTAGCAAATTTTTGCAGTGCATCTTGTATACACTGCTTCTACTGAGCATCAGGGGTAGAGTGAGTGGATGTTTGTGGATGTGGCACCAATCAAGGGGGCTGCTTTGTCCTGGATGGTGACAAACTTCTTGAGTGTTGTTGGAGCTGCCCCCATCCAGGCAAGTGGGGAGTGTTCCATCACACTCCTGACTTGGGCCTTACACTATCTGTAAGAGTGACCACTGCAGATCCTTGTGAAGACAAAGGCCGGCTTTCACATTGAGAATAACCACCATCATGTTTTAGTGGCACCATCGCTGTGATAAATGGGACCGACTTCAAACACATCAAGTGTTCAAACTGGGCATTCATAAGGCATTGCTGACCATCCATAGCAGCAGTATTATGCTCCAATACAATCTGCAACCTCATGGCCTGGCGTATATCCCATTAAACCATTACCATCAAACCAGGGTGGCATAGTGGCTCAGTGGTTAGCACTGCTGCCTCACAACACCAGGAACCAGGGTTCTATTCCAGCCTTGGGTGACTGTGCAAACTCCACACAGACATTCTCCCTATGTCTGCGTGGGTTTCCTCTGGGTGCTCCAGTTTCCTCCTACAATCCAAAGATGTGCAGGTTAGGTGAAATTGCCCGTAGTGTTCAGGGATGTGTAGGGTTGGTGCATTAGTTTTGGAGCAGTAAGTTTGGGGAATGGGTCTGGGTGGGTTACTCTTCGGAGGGTTGGTGTGGACTGGTTAGGCCGAAGGGCCCGCTTCCACACTGTAGGGATTCTATGATCTATGAACTGTGGGAAATCATGTTTCACATGTCTCACAAACTTGATTGAGTTCTTTGAAGAAGTAACAAAGTAGATTGATGAGGGCAGAGCGGTAGATGTGATCTATGTGGACTTCAGTAAGGCGTTCGACAAGGTCGGGAGACTGATTAGCAAGGTTAGATCACGCGGAATACAGGGAGAACTAGCCATTTGGATACAGAACTGGCTCAAAGGTAGAAGACAGAGGGTGGTGGTGGAGGGTTGTTTTTCAGACCGGAGGCCTGTGACCAGTGGAGTGCCACAAGGATTGGTGCTGGGCCCTCTACTTTTCATCATTTATATAAATGATTTGGATGCGAGCATAAGAGGTACAGTTAGTAAGCTTGCAGATGACACCAAAATTGGAGGTGTAGTGGACAGCGAAGAGGGTTACCTCAGATTACAACAGGATCTGGACCAGATGGGCCAATGGGCTGAGAAGTGGCAGATGGAGTTTAATTCAGATAAATGCGAGGTGCTGCATTTTGGGAAAGCAAATCTTAGCAGGACTTATACACTTAATGATAAGGTCCTAGGGAGTGTTGCTGAACAAAGAGACCTTGGAGTGCAGGTTCATAGCTCCTTGAAAGTGGAGTCGCAGGTAGATAGGATAGTGAAGGCGGCGTTTGGTATGCTTTCCTTTATTGGTCAGAGTTTTGAGTACAGGAGTTGGGAGGTCATGTTGCAGCTGTACAGGACGTTGGTTAGGCCACTGTTGGAATATTGCATGCAGTTCTGGTCTCCTTCCTATCGGAAAGATGTTGTGAAACTTGAAAGGTTTCTGAAAAGATTTACAAGGATGTTACCAAGGTTGGAGAATTTGAGCTACAGGGAGAAGCTGAACAGGCTGTGGCTGTATTCCCTGGAGCATTGGATGCTAAGGGGTGACCTTATAAAGGTTTATAAATCATGAGAGGCAGGGATAGGATTAATAGGCAAAGTCTTTTCCCTGGGGTGGGGAAGTCCAGAACTAGAGGGCATAGGTTTAGGGTGAGCGGGGAAAGATATAAAAGAGACCTAGGGGGCAACGTTTTCACGCAGAGGGTGGTAGTGTATGGAATGAGCTGCCAGAGGAAGTGGTGGAGGCTGGTACAATTGCAACATTTAAGAGGCATTTGGATGGGTATATGAATAGGAAGGGTTTGGAGGGATATGGGCCGGGTGCTGGCAGGTGGGACTAGATTGGGTTGGAATGTCTGGTTCTCATGGAGGAGATGGACCGAAGGGTCTGTTTCTGTGCTGTACATCTCTATGACTCTACGACTGTATAAAGCGATGTAAGGTGCCATAGATACTGCTACCCAACAGCACCTGCTCAGCAATAATTTGCTCAATGGCGTCCAGTTTGGGTTTCACCAGAGTCACTCAGCTCCTAACCTCAAACATGGACAAAAGAACAGAATTCCAGGGATGAGTAGAGAGTGACAACCCTCGACGTTAAGGCTGAATTCGACCAATTGTGGCATTAAGGAACCTGAGCAAAACCAATCCATGGCCATCTGGGGGCAAACTCTCCCCTGGTGGTTATATTGGAGTCATATTAGGCAGTTAGAAGATGGTGGTGGTTGTTGGAGGTCAGTCACCTCAGCTCCAGGACATACCTGCAGGAGGTCCTCAGGGTAGTGTCCTCGGCATAACCATTTTCAGCTGCTTCTTCAATGAATCCTCCCACTTCCTCCAGACCAAAGGGGTAGCCATGGGCACCTTTATGGGCCCCAGCTATGCCTGTCTCTTTGTTGGCTACATAGAACAGTACATCCTCCATAATTACACCGGCACCACTCCCCACCTCTTCCTCCGCTACATTGATGACTGCATTGGCGCCACCTCGTGCTCTCGCGAGGAGGTTGAGCAAAACATTCCACCCTGACCTTAAATTTACCTGGACCATCTCTGACACCTCCCTCCCCTTCCTGGACCTCTCCATCTCCATTAATGACGACTGACTTGACACCAACATTTTTTACAAACCCACCGACTCCCACAGCTACCTGGATTACACCTCTTCCCATCCTACCTCCTGCAAAAATGCCATCCCATATTCCCAATTCCTCCGCCTCCGCCGTATCTGCTCCCAGGAGGACCAGTTCCACCACAGAACACACCAGATGGCCTCCTTCTTTCGAGACCGCAATTTCCCTTCCCACGTGGTTAAAGATGCCCTCCAACGCATCTCGTCCACATCCCGCATCTCCGCCCTCAGACCCCTCCCCTCCAAACGTAACAAGGACAGAACGCCCCTGGTGCTCACCTTCCACCCTACCAACCTTCGCATAAACCAAATCATCCGCCGACATTTCCGCCACCTCCAAACGGACCCCACCACCAGGGATATATTTCCCTCCCCACCCCTTTCTGCCTTCCGCAAAGACTGTTCCCTCTGTGACTACCTGGTCAGGTCCACATCCCCCAACAACCCACTCTCCATCCTGACACTTTCCCCTGCCACCGCAGGAACTGTAAAACCTGCACCCACACCTCCTCCCTCACCTCTATCCAAGGCCCTAAAGGAGCCTTCCACATCCATCAAAGTTTTACCTGCACATCCACCAATATAATTTATTGTATCCGTTGTTCCCGATGTGGTCTCCTCTACGTTGGGGAGACTGGATGCCTCCTAGTAGAGCACTTTAGGGAACATCTCCGAGACACCCGCATAAATCAATCCTACCGCCCTGCGGCCCAACATTTCAACTTCCCCACCCACTCTGCCGAGGACATGGAGGTCCTGGGCCTCCTTCACCGCAGCTCCTTCACCACCCGAGGAGGAAGAACGCCTCATCTTCTGCCTTGGAACACTTCAACCCCAGGGCATCAATGTGGACTTCAACAGTTTCCTCATTTCCCCTCCCCCTACATTACCCCAGTTCAACCTTCCAACTCAGCACTGTCCCCAGGACCTGTCCTACCTGCCTATCTTCCTTTCCACTTATCCACTCCACTCTCCTCTCTGACCTATCACCTTCGACCCCATCCCCATTCACCTATTGTACTCTATGCTACCTTCTCCCCACCCCCACCCCCCTCCCCATCTATCTCTCCATTCTGCAGGCTTCCTGTCTCCATTCCTGATGAAGGGCTTGTGCCCGAAGCGTCGATTTTCCTGCTCCTCGGATGCTGCCTGACCTGCTGTGCTTTTCCAGCACCACTCTAATCCAGACTCCTCCTTCATCAATGACCTATTCCTTCCATTAAAAGGTCAGAAGAGGGGATTTTCACAGATAATTGTACAATGTTCAGCACCATTCATGATTCTTCAGATACTGAAGCAGTCTATGTTCAAGTGCAACAAGATATGGACAATCATGGGGAGAAAGTGAGGACTGCAGATGCTGGAGATCAGAGCTGAAAATGTATTGCTGGAAAAGCGCAGCAGGTCAGGCAGCATCCAAGGAACAGGAGAATCGACGTTTCGGGCATAAGGGCTTATGCCTGAAATGTCGATTCCCCTGTTCCTTGGATGCTGCCTGATCTTATGGACAATCATGGGGCAGGTAACTCCTAAGATCTGGACAATGTCTAGGCTTGGGCTGACAAGTGGCAAGCACCATTTATACCACCCAAATGCCAGGCAATGAACATCTCCAATAAGAGATAATCTAAACACTGCCTCTTGACATTCAATGGTGTTACCATCACTGAATCCCTTACTGCCAACATGCTGGCAGAAACTTATTGACGAGAAACTCACCTGGACTCACCATACAAATACCCTGACTACAAGAGCAGGTCAGAGTTTGGGGGAATGCTCCCCACTTGCCTTGATGGGTGCAGCTCCAAGAACAAAAATCCCGACACCATCCAGGACAAAGCAGCCCACTTGATTGTTATCCCATCCAGAATCATCCACTCCCTCTACTGCCAAACACTCAGTAGTAGCAGTGTGTACTATCTGCAAGATGCACTGCAGAAATTCACCGAAAGATCCTTAGACATCATCTTCCAAACCCATGACCACTGTCCTGTAGAAAGACAAGGGCAGCAGGCAGATAGGAACACCATCAACCTCAAGTTCCCCTGCAAGCCATTCACCATTCACTGACTTGGAAATAATTTGCTGTTCCTTCATTGTCAAAATTCTGAAGTTCCCTCCCTCATTATTATTATTTATCTCCCAATAGTAGAGGGACTACAATGGCTCAAGAAGGTCAGCTCACCACCACCTTCTCACGGGCAATAAATACTGACCAGCCAGCGATACCCATGTCCCATGTGTGAACTATAAAATGACCCCAAACTTCCAGTTGTCTGTCATTTCAACAGAGCACCATGTTCCCACTCCAACATGTCTGTCTTGGGCCTGCTGCAGTGCTCTCCCAAGGCTCAGCATAGGCTGGAAGAACAACACCTCATTTTCTTTGAATCTACAACTCTATAAGTCTGCAGCCTTCAGGACTCAATATTTCTCAGGCCTGAACACCACCTTCCTTGCACACCCCAACCTGTTATCACATGAGCTGGTTTCATCGCAGACACCCGCACCAAGCAACCCCACCGCCCCGTGGCTGAACATTTCAACTCCCCCTCCCACTCTGCCAAGGACATGCAGGTCCTGGGCCTCCTCCACCGCTGCTCCCTCACCACCAGACGCCTGGAGGAAGAACGCCTCATCTTCCGCCTCGGAACACTTCAACCCCAGGGCATCAATGTGGATTTCAACAGTTTTCTCATTTCCCCTTCCCCCACCTTACCCCAGTTCCAACCTTCCAGCTCAGCATCACCCTCACGACCTGTCCCACCTGCCTATCTTCCTTCCCACCCATCTCTTCCACTCTCCTCTCTGACCTATCACCTTTACCTCCACCTCCATCTACCTGTTGTACTCTTTGCTACCTTCTCCCCACCCCCATCCCCCCCCTTCCATTTATCTCTCCACCCCCAAGGCTCCCAGCCTCATTCCTGATGAAGTGCTTTGGCCCGAAACATCGATTTTCCTGCTCCTCGGATGCTGCCTGACCGGCTGTGCTTTTCCAGCACCACTCTGATCTAGACTGCTTTCAGCACAGCCAATCCATTCTGACCTATTAATGATCGCCGTTCTCAGCTTATCCCCTTCCCTGGCACCCCATTCTTTGTTGGCCTCATTACTGTTTTCTCTCTCTTGGCTCCATCTCCACCTCTACTCCTCTGCCACCACCATCCCCCACGCACAATCCCATGTTCTCGGCATATTTTCAGCCTTTCTCTCAGATGCTAGTATTCTGACTGAAGTGTCACTGGACCCAAAATATTGACTCTGCTTTCTCTTTGTAGATGCTGCCAGACATGTCAAGTTTCTCCAGCAGCTCCTGTTTTTGTGCTAAGACAAGCTTTGTCATCATTTATCAAATATATTTTTGAATATAACTTCTTGAAAACTCAATAAATAAAAGTTAAGCCGTCACTGCGCAAATACATTTATGCTAAACAGCTGGATTGGTATCCTAGCTTCTGGATAATTGGCACAGGGGTGGGAGGGCTTTTGTTATTTTAACAAACTGACAAGTGTGGTTTGGTCTCAGGGTCAAATAAAACTGCTCTGATTAGTGCGAATACACACACACACACTGCACACACACACTGCACACACATACACTGCACACACACACACTACACACACTGCACACACACACACTACACACACACACTGCACACACACACTGCACACACATACACACAGCACACACACACACTGCACACACACTGCACACACACACACACATGCAGCCACACACACAGACGCACCCACACACACATCACACACACACTGCACACACACAGCCACACACACACAGCCACACACACACACCACACACACACACACGCACACAACCACACACACACTGCACACACTGCACACACATGCAGCCACACGCACAGACGCACCCACACACACACATCATGCACACACACAAACACACTGCACACACACAAACACACTGCACACACACTGCACACACTCTACACACACATATACACACACAAACACACTGCACGCACACACATTGCACACAGACACATACAAACACACTGCACACACACATACACGCACACGCACTCACAAACACACTGCACACAGACACATTGCACACAGTCACATGCACACACACAAACACATTGCACACAAACACATACAAGCACACTGCACACACACACACAAACACACTGCATACACACACACACAACACACTGCACACACATACACGCACACACAAACACACTGCACGCACAATCGCATTGCACACAGACACATACAAACACACTGCACACACATGCACACACAAACACACTGCACACACACACTCACACACACACAAACACACTGCACACACACACACAAACACACTGCACACACGTACACGCACACACACACAAACACACTGCACACACACAAACACACTGCACACACACAAACACATTGCACACGGACACATACAAGCACACTGCATACGCACACACAAACACACTGCACACATACACACATACCCGCACACACACACACTGCATGCACACACACACATACACGCACACACATAAACACACTGCACACACACGCATACATGCACACACACTGCACACACACACAAACACATTGCATACAGACACATACAAGCACACTGCACACACGCATACATGCACACACAAACACACTGCACACACACACATACACGCACACACAAACACACTGCATGCACACACACACATACACGCACACACACTGCACACACACACATACACACACACACACAAACACACTGCATGCACACACACAAATACACTGCACACACACATTCACGCACATGTACACACAAACACACTGCACGCACACATTGCACACACATACACACACAAATACACACACAGCCACACACACACTGCACACTCTGCAAACACACCACACAAAAACACACCACACACTGCACACACGCAAACACATTGCACATAGGCACATACGAACACACTGCACACACACACACACACACACACACACACACATTGCACACAGACACATAAAAATACACTGCACACACACACATATACACACACACACACACAAGCACACTGCACGCACACAAACACACTGCACACACACACACACACACCGCACACACACACACTGCACACACAGACATGCACACACACACAAACACAAACACATTGCACACACACAAACACACTGCACGCACACAAACACACTGCACACAGACACATACAAGCACACGCACACACACTGCACACACAGACACGCACACACACACAAACACACTGCACACACAAACACATTGCACACAGGCACATACAAACACACTGCACACACACATACACGCACACGCACACACACACATTGCACACAGACATGTACAAACACACTGCACACACACATACACGGACACGCAAACACAAACATACTGCACACTCACAAACATACTGCACACACACAAACACACTGCACACACACATACACGCACACACAAACACACTGCACACACATGCATACACGCACACGCACACACAAACACAATGCACACAGACACATACAAGCACACTGCACACACACACATACACGCACACACACATTGCACACAAACACATACAAACACACTGCACACACACGCATACACGCACACACACACACAAACACACTGCACACACGCAAACACATCGCACACAGACACATACAAACACACTGCACACACACATACATGCATATGCACACACAAACACACTGCACGCACACAAACACACTGCACACAGACACATACAATCACACTGCACACACACACACATACACGCACACGCACACAGACACATACAAACACACTGCACACACACGCATACACGCACACGCACACACAAACACATTGCACACACACATATACGCACACGCACACACAAACACACTGCACACACACACATTGCACACAGACACATACAAACACACTGCACACACACACACATACAGGCACATGCACGCACACTGCACACACATTCATGCGCACGCACACACACAAACACACTGCACACACACAAACACATTGCACACACACACATACAAGCACACTGCACGACCACACACACATGCACGCACACACAAACACACTGCACACACACAAACATATTGCACACAGACACATACAAGCACACTGCACACACACACATACATGCACACACAAACACACTGCACACACACACATACACGCACACAAACATACTGCACGTACACACACAGCACGGGTACACACACAAACACGCACACACTGCACACACATACACGCACACACACACACACTGCACACTCTGCACACACACCACACAAAAACACACCACACACTGCACACACACACATGCAGCCACACACACAGACGCACCCACACACACATCACACACACACTGCACACACACAGCCACACACACACAGCCACACACACACACCACACACACACACACGCACACAACCACACACACACTGCACACACTGCACACACATGCAGCCACACACACAGACGCACCCACACACACAAACATACTGCACACACACTGCACACACTCTACACACACATATATACACACACAAACCCACTGCACGCACACACATTGCACACAGACACATACAAACACACTGTACACACACATACACGCACACATACACGCACACACACTCAGAAACACACTGCACACAGACACATTGCACACAGTCACATGCACACACACACACAAACACACTGCACACACACAAACACATTGCACACAAACACATACAAGCACACTGCACACACACACGCACACACACGCAAACACACTGCATACACACACACACACAAACACACTGCACACACATACACGCACACACAAACACACTGCACACACATACACGCACACACAAACACACTGCACACACAATCGCATTGCACACAGACACATACAAACACACTGCACACACATACACACACAAACACACTGCATACTCACACACACACAAACACACTGCACACACAAACACACACACAAACACACTGCACACACATACACGCACACACACACAAACACACTGCACACACACAAACACACTGCACACACACAAACACATTGCACACGGACACATACAAGCACACTGCACACACACACATACACGCACACACATAAACACACTGCACACACACGCATACATGCACACACACTGCACACACACACAAACACATTGCATACAGACACATACAAGCACACTGCACACACGCATACATGCACACACAAACACACTGCACACACACACATACACGCACACACAAACACACTGCATGCACACACACACATACACGCACACACACTGCACACACATACATACACACACACACAAACACACTGCATGCACACACACAAATACACTGCACACACACATTCATGCACATGTACACACAAACACACCGCACGCACACATTGCACACACATACACACACAAATACACACACAGCCACACACACACACACACACTGCACACTCTGCAAACACACCACACAAAAACACACCACACACTGCACACACACAAACACATTGCACACAGGCACATACGAACACACTGCACACACACACACACACATTGCACACAGACACATAAAAACACACTGCACACACACACATATACACACACAAGCACACTGCACGCACACAAACACACTGCACACACACACACTGCACACACAGACATGCACGCACACACACACACACACACAAACACACTGCACACACACAAACACATTGCACACAGGCACATACAAACACACTGCATACACACACACACACATTGCACACAGACACATACAAACACACTGCACACACACATACATGTACACGCAAACACAAACATACTGCACACACACAAACACACTGCACACACACAAACACACTGCACACAGACACATACAAGCACACGCACACACACTGCACACACAGACACGCACACGCACACACACACAAACACACTGCACACACACAAACACATTGCACACAGGCACATACAAACACACTGCACACACACACATACACGCACACGCACACACACACATTGCACACAGACACGTACAAACACACTGCACACACACATACACGTACACGCAAACACAAACATACTGCACACTCACAAACATACTGCACACACACAAACACACTGCACACACACATACACGCACACGCACACACAAACACACTGCACACTGCACACACGCAAACACATTGCACACAGACACATACAAACACACTGCACACACACATACATGCATATGCACACACAAACACACTGCACGCGCACACACACACTGCACACAGACACATACAAACACACTGCACACACACATACATGCATATGCACACACAAACACACTGCACGCACACAAACACACTGCACACAGACACATACAAGCACACTGCACACACACACACATACACGCATACACGCACACGCACACACAAACACAATGCACACAGACACATACAAGCACACTGCACACACACACATACACGCACACACACACATTGCACACAAACACATACAAACACACTGCACACACACATACACGCACACGCACACACAAACCCACTGCACACACGCAAACACATTGCACACAGACACATACAAACACACTGCACACACACATACATGCATATGCACACACAAACACACTGCACGCGCACACACACACTGCACACAGACACATACAAACACACTGCACACACACATACATGCATATGCACACACAAACACACTGCACGCACACAAACACACTGCACACAGACACATACAAGCACACTGCACACACACACACATACACGCACACGCACACAGACACATACAAACACACTGCACACACAAACACATTGCACACACACATATACGCACACGCACACACAAACACACTGCACGCACACACATACAAACACACTGCACACACACACACATACAGGCACATGCACGCACACTGCACACACAGACACGCGCACGCACATACACAAACACACTGCACACACACAAACACATTGCACACACACACACACATACAAGCACACTGCACGACCACACACACATGCACGCACACACAAACACACTGCACACACACAAACACATTGCACACAGACACATACAAGCACACTGCACACACACACATACATGCACACACAAACACACTGCACACACACATACACGCACACAAACATACTGCACGTACACACACACATACACGCACACACACAAACACGCACACACTGCACACACATACAGTCACACACACACACTGCACACTCTGCACACACCACACAAAAACACACCACACACTGCACACACACATGCAGCCACACACACAGACGCACCCACACACACATCACACACACACACAGCCACACACACACACTACACACACACACACACGCACACAACCACACACACACTGCACACACTGCACACACATGCAGCCACACGCACAGACGCACCCATACACACACATCATGCACACACACAAACACACTGCACACACACAAACATACTGCACACACACTGCACACACTCAACACACACACATATACACACACAAACACACTGCACGCACACACATTGCACACAGACACATACAAACACACTGCACACACACATACACGCACACATACACGCACACGCACTCACAAACACACTGCACACAGACACATTGCACACAGTCACATGCACACACACACAAACACACTGCACACACACAAACACATTGCACACAAACACATACAAGCACACGCACACACACTGCACACACAGACACGCACACGCACACACACACAAACACACTGCACACACACAAACACATTGCACACAGGCACATACAAACACACTGCACACACACACATACACGCACACGCACACACACACATTGCACACAGACACGTACAAACACACTGCACACACACATACACGTACACGCAAACACAAACATACTGCACACTCACAAACATACTGCACACACACAAATACACTGCACACACACATACACGCACACGCACACACAAACACACTGCACACACACGCATACACGCACACGCACACACAAACACAATGCACACAGACACATACAAGCACACTGCACACACACACATACACGCACACACACACATTGCATACAAACACATACAAACACACTGCACACACACATACACGCACACGCACACACAAACACACTGCACACACGCAAACACATTGCACACAGACACATACAAACACACTGCACACACACATACATGCATATGCACACACAAACACACTGCACGCACACGAACACACTGCACACAGACACATACAAGCACACTGCACACACATGCATACACGCACACGCACACACAAACACATTGCACACACACATGTACGCACACACAAACACACTGCACACACACACATTGCACACAGACACATACAAACACACTGCACACACACACACACATACAGGCACATGCACGCACACTGCACACACAGACACGCGCACGCACACACAAACACACTGCACACACACAAACACATTGCACACACACACATACAAGCACACTGCCCGACCACACACACATGCACGCACACACAAACACACTGTACACACACATACACGCACACACACTGCATGCACACACACACATCCACGCACACACAAACACACTGCACACACACGCATACATGCACACACACTGCACACACACAAACACATTGCACACAGACACATACAAGCACACTGCACACACACACATACATGCACACACAAACACACTGCACACACACACATACACGCACACAAACATACTGCACGTACACACACAGCACGCGTACACACACAAACACGCACACACTGCACACACACATACAGTCACACACACACACTGCACACTCTGCACACACACCACACAAAAACACACCACACACTGCACACACACACATGCAGCCACACACACAGACGCACCCACACACACATCACACACAAACACTGCACACACACACATTGCACACAGACACATACAAACACAGTGCACACACACACACATACAGGCACATGCACGCACACTGCACACACAGACACGCGCACGCACACACAAACACACTGCACGCACACAAACACATTGCACACACACACATACAAGCACACTGCACGACCACACACACATGCACGCACACACAAACACACTGCACACACACATACACGCACACACACACTGCATGCACACACACACATCCACGCACACACAAACACACTGCACACACACGCATACATGCACACACACTGCACACACACAAACACATTGCACACAGACACATACAAGCACACTGCACACACACACATACATGCACACACAAACACACTGCACACACACACAAAAACGCACACAAACATACTGCACGTACACACACAGCACGCGTACACACACAAACACGCACACACTGCACACACACATACAGTTACACACACACTGCACACTCTGCACACACACCACACAAAAACACACCACACACTGCACACACACACATGCAGCCACACACACACTACACACACACTGCACACACACACACACATGCAGCCACACACACAGACGCACCCAAACACACACATCATGCACACACACATTGCACACAGACACATACAAACACACTGCACACAGACACATTGCACACAGTCACATGCACACACACACAAACACACTGCACACACACAAACACATTGCACACAAACACATACAAGCACACTGCACACACACATGCACACACACACAAACACGCTGCATACACACACACAAACACACTGCACACATACAAGCACACTGCACACACACATGCACACACACACAAACACGCTGCATACACACACACAAACACACTGCACACACAATCGCATTGCACACAGACACATACAAACACACTGCACACACATGCACACACAAACACACTGAACACGCACACACACACTGCACACACACACACACACACACACACAAACACACTGCACACACACAAACACACTGCACACACACAAACACATTGCACATGGACACATACAAGCACACTATACACACATACACGCACACACAAACACACTGCACACACACACACATACCCGCACACACACACACTGCATGCACACACACACTTACACACACAAACACACTGCACACGCACACACACACAAACACACTGTACACACACAAACACACTGCTCACACACAAACACATTGCACACGGACACATACAAGCACACCATACACACACATACACGCACACACAAACACACTGCACACACACACATACACGCACACACAAACACACTGCACACACACGCATACATGCACACACACTGCACACACACAAACACATTGCATACAGACACATACAAGCACACTGCACACACATGCATACACGCACACACAAACACACTGCACACACACACATACACACACACACACAAACACACTGCATGCACACACACACACATACACGCACACACTGCACACATGCATACATGCACACCCAAACACACTGCACACACACACATACACACACACACAAACACACTGCATGCACACATACACAAATACACTGCACACACACACGCACGGAAATGTACACACAAACACACTGCACGCACACTGCACACACATGCACACACAAATACACACACAGCCACACACACACACTGCACACTCTGCAAACACACCACACAAAAACACACTGCACACACTGCACACACTCACATGCAGCCACACACACAGACACACCCACACACACATCACACACACACACTGCACACACACAAACACAGTGCACACACATATACACACACACAAACACACTGCACGCACACACACATTGCACACAGACACACACTGCACACACACATACGCACACATACACGCACACATACACGCACACGCACACACAAACACACTGCACACACACACATTGCACACAGACACATACACGCACACACAAACACACTGCACACACACACATTGCACACAGACACATACACGCACACACACACAAAAACACTGCACACACAAACACATTGCACACAGACACATACAAACACACTGCACACACACACACAAACATACTGCACACACATACATGCACACACACACACAAACACACTGCACACATATATGCACACACAAACACACTGCACACACACACATACAAACGTACTGCATGCACACACACACAGCGCGCACACACACAAACACACTGCACACACACACAAACACACTGCTTGCACACACTCAGTGTGCACACACACAAATACACTGCACACACACGCATACATGCACACACACAAACATACTGCACACACATACATGCACACACACACACAAACACACTGCACACATATATGCACACACAAACACACTGCACACACACACATACAAACGTACTGCATGCACACACACACAGCGCGCACACACACAAACACACTGCACACACACACAAACACACTGCATGCACACACTCAGTGTGCACACACACAAATACACTGCACACACACGCATACATGCACACACACAAACACACTGCACACACACATACACGCACATGCACACACAAACACACTGCACGCGCACACACACAAACACGCATACACTGCACACACACAAGCACACACAGCCACACACACTGCACACTCTGCACACACACACCACACAAAAACACACCACACACTACACACACACACATGCAGCCACACACACAGCCGCATCCACACACACATCACACTGCACACACACAGCCACACACATACACACACACCACACACACACACACAGCCACACACATACACACACACCACACACATACACACACACAGCCACACACACACACACCACACATACACACACCACACATATGCACACTGCACACACACACCCATACACACATCACACACACTGCACACACTGCACAAACACACACAGCCACAAACACACACTGCACACACACACACACATGGCCACAAACACACACAGCCACAGCCACACACACAGACAGAAGCACACTGCACACACACACAAGACATTGCACACAGACACACACAAACACACTGCACACACACATACATGCACATGCACACACAAACACACTGCACACACACACAAACACACTGCATGCACACACTCAGTGCGCACACACACAAATACACTGCACACACACGCATACATGCACACACACAAACACACTGCACACACACATACACGCACATGCACACACAAACACACTGCACGCGCACACACACAAACACGCATACACTGCACAACACAAACACACACAGCCACACACACACTGCACACTCTGCACACACACACCACACAAAAACACACCACACACTACACACACACACATATGCAGCCACACAAACAGACGCATCCACACACACATCACACTGCACACACACAGCCACACACATACACACACACCACACACACACACACACACAGCCACACACATACACACACACCACACACATACACACACACACACACCACACATACACACACCACACATATGCACACTGCACACACACCACACATATGCACACAGACACACACAAGCACACTGCACAAACACACACAACCACAAACACACACACAGACAGAAGCACACTGCACACACACACAAGACATTGCACACAGACACACACAAACACACTGCACACACACATACATGCACATGCACACACAAACACACTGCACACACACCACACATATGCACACAGACACACACAAACACACTGTACACACACCACACATATGCACACAGACACACACAAGCACACTGCACACACACACATACATACACACACAAACACATTGCATACACTGCACATACACACACATGCACACGCACCCACACGCTGCACACACAGCACACACACACACACACACACAGATACACACACAGAAATGAATACAGAAAACAGATTTTACTGATTTCAATCTCTGGTACAGAATGTTAAACATTTTCCACACAAATTCCTGAGCTCAGTTAAATTTTTGGATAAAGTTTTGAAGTTTCTTGCAGAGGGGGAAAGAAACTAACGTAAGGACAACATGTGAGTGGAGTTTGTTGGCATGCTTTCCAGCTGGGCTGGTGAATGATGCATGCTGATAGCAAGTTCAAGTAAATTCAGGCTTTGCTGAGACCAGACCTGGAATATAGTGTGCTAATTCTGGTTTACTTACCAAGAGTCAAGATGGTGGCAGAGTAAGATGCTCCAGACAGATGCCCATTGGCTCCAGCTGTTCGTTTTACTTTGTCCTTGTTCTTGATTTTATAATTTTAACTTTAATGCACCAGCAGCGAATGGAGGAGACCGGAGTTGTGGAGAGTCATGGATGTGATTCCCAGACCAGGCCAGTGTGGGGACAGTGTATCCCAGGCCAGGCCAGTGTGGGGACAGTGTATCCCAGGCCAGGCCAGTGTGGGGACAGTGTATCCCAGGCCAGGCCAGTGTGGGGACAGTGTATCCCAGGCCAGGCCAGTGTGGGGACAGTGTATCCCAGGCCAGGCCAGTGTGGGGACAGTGTATCCCAGGCCAGGCCAGTGTGGGGACAGTGTATCCCAGGCCAGACCAGCTTGGGGACAGTGTAATCCAGGACAGGCCAGCATGGGGACAGTGTATCCCAAACCAGGCCAGAGTGTGGATGGGTGTATCCCAGGCCAGGGCAGCGTGGGGATGGTGTATCCCAGGCCAGGGCAGCGTGGGGTCAGTGTATCCCAGGCCAGGCCAGTGTGGGGGCGATGTATCCCAGACCAGGCCAGCTTGGGGGCGGTGTATCCCAGGCCAGGGCAGACCAGCTTGGGGACAGTGTATCCCAGGCCAGGTCAGTGTGGGGGCGGTCTATCCCAGGCCAGGGCAGCGTGGGGGCGGTGTATCCCAGACCAGGCCAGTGTGGGGACAGTGTATCCCAGACCAGGCCAGTGTGGGGACGGTCTATCCCAGGCCAGGGCAGTGTGGGGACGGTGTATCCCAGACCAGGTCAGTGTGGGGACAGTGTATCCCAGACCAGGCCAGTGTGGGGACAGTGTATCCCAGACCAGGCCAGTGTGGGGACAGTGTATCCCAGGCCAGGGCAGCGTGGGGGCGGTGTATCCCAGACCAGGCCAGTGTGGGGACAGTGTATCCCAGGCCAGGGCAGCGTGGGGGCGGTGTATCCCAGACCAGGCCAGTGTGGGGACAGTGTATCCCAGACCAGGCCAGTGTGGGGACAGTGTATCCCAGACCAGGCCAGTGTGGGGGCGGTCTATCCCAGGCCAGGGCAGCGTGGGGACAGTGTATCCCAGGCCAGGCCAGTGTGGTGACCGTGTATCCCAGGCTAGGCCAGTGTGGTGACCGTGTATCCCAGGCCAGGCCAGCGTGCAGACAGTTTATCCCAGGCCAGGCCAGTGTGGGGACAGTTTATCCCTGGCCAGGCCAGTGTGGGCGCGGTCTATCCCAGGCCAGGGCAGCGTGGGGACAGTGTATCCCAGGCCAGGCCAGTGTGGAGGTGGTGTACCCCAGGCCAGGCCAGGCCAATGTATCCCAGGCCATTGTGGGGACGGTGTATCCCAGGCCAGGCCAGTGTGGGGTCAGTGTATCCCAGGTCAGGCCAGTGTGGGGACGGTGTATCCCAGGCCAGGCCAGTGTGGGGTCAGTGTATCCCGGGCCAGGCGATTGTGGGGACGGTGTATCCCAGGCCAGGCCAGTGTGGGGACGGTGTATCCCAGGCCAGGCCAGTGTTGGGACAGTGTATCCCAGCCAGGCCAGTGTGGGGACGGTGTATCCCAGGCCAGGGCATCGTGGGGATGGTGTACCCCAGGCCAGGTCAGCGTGGGGACGGTGTATCCCAGGCCAGGCCAGCGTGGGGTCAGTGTATCCCAGACCAGGCCAGCGTGGGGTCAGTGTATCCCAGACCAGGCTAGTGTGGGGGCCGTATATCCAAGGCCAGGTCAGCGTGGGGATGGTGTATCCCGGGCCAGGGCAGCGTGGGGTCAGTGTATCCCAGGCCAGGCCAGTGTAGGGACGGTGTATCCCAGGCCACGCAAGTGCGGGATTGGTGTATCCCAGGACAGGCCAGCGTGCGGACGGTTTATTCCAGGCCAGGCCAGCGTGGGGTCAGTGTATCCCAGGTCAGGCCAGTATGGGGAAGTATATCCCAGGCCAGGCCATTTTAGGGACGGTGTATCCTGGGCCAGGCGATTGTGGGGTCGGTGTATCCCAGGCCAGGCCAATGTAGGGACGGTGTATCCCAGGCCAGGCCATTTTAGGAACGGTATATCCCGGGCCAGGCGATTTTGGGGACAGTGTATCCCAGGCCAGGCCATTGTGGGGACGGTATATCCCAGGCCAGGCCAGCGTGGGGGCGGGGTATCCTAGGCAGGCCAGTGTAGGGACAGTGTATCCCAGGCCAGGCCATTGTGGGGACAGTGTATCCCAGGCCAGGGCAGTGTAGGTACAGTGTATCCCAGGCCAGGCCATTGTGAGGACAGTGTATCCCAAGGCAGGCCAGTGTGGGTGCGGTGTATCCCAGGCCAGGCCTGCATGGGGACGGTGTGTCCCAGGCCTGCATGGGGACGGTGTGTCCCAGGCCAGCGTCGTGGCGGTGTATCCCAGGCCAGGCCAGCATGGGGACAGTGTATCCCAGGCCAGGCCAACGTGGGGACAGTGTATCCCAGACCAGGCCAGTGTGGGGACGGTGTATGCCCAGCCAGGCCAGTGTGGGGACGGTGTATCCCAGGCCAGGGCAGCGTGTGGTCAGTGTATCCCAGGCCAGGCCAGTGTGGGGACGGTGTATCCCAGGCCAGGGCAGCGTGTGGTCAGTGTATCCCAGGCCAGGCCAGTGTGGGGACGGTGTATCCCAGGCCAGGCCAATGTGGGGACAGTGTATCCCAGGACAGGGCAGCAAGGGGTCAGTGTATCCCAGGCCAGGCCATTGTGTGGATGGTGTATCCTCGGCCAGGACAGCGTGGGGTCAGTGTATCCTAGGCCAGGCCATTGTGTGGATGGTGTATCCCAGGCCAGGGCAGCGTGGGGTCAGTGTATCCCAGGCCAGGTCATTGTGGGGACGGTATATCCCAGGCCAGGCCAGTGTGGGATGGTGTATCCCAGGCCAGGGCAATGTGGGGACGGTGTATCCCAGGCCAGGCCAGTGTGGGGACAGTGTATCCCAGGCCAGGCCCGCGTGGGGACAGTGTAAACCAGGCCAGGCCAGTGTGGGGACAGTGTATCCCAGGCCAGGCCCGCGTGGGGACAGTGTAAACCAGGCCAGGCCAGTGTGGGGACAGTGTATCCCAGGCCAGGCCCGCGTGGGGACAGTGTAAACCAGGCCAGGCCAGCGTGGGGACAGTGTATCCCAGACCAGGCCAGTGTGGGGACAGTGTATCCCAGGCCAGACCCGCGTGGGGACAGTGTAAACCAGGCCAGGCCAGCGTGGGGACAGTGTATCCCAGACCAGGCCAGCGTGGGGACAGTGTATCCCAGACCAGGCCAGTGTGGGGACAGTGTATCCCAGGCCAGGCCAACATGGGGACAGTGTCTCCCAAGCCAGGTCAGTGTGGGGACGGTGTATGCCAGGCCAGGCCTGCGTGGGGACGGTGTATCCCAGGCCAGGCCAGTGTGTGGACCGTGTATCCCAGGCCAGGCCAGCATGGGGTCAGTGTATCCCAGGCCAGGCCAGTGTGTGGACCGTGTATCCCAGACCAGGCCAGTGTGTGGACCGTGTATCCCAGGCCAGGCCAGCATGGGGTCAGTGTATCCCAGGCCAGGCCAGTGTGTGGACCCTGTATCCCAGACCAGGCCAGCATGGGGACAGTGTATCCCAGGCCAGGCCAATGTGTGGACGGTGTATACCAGGCCAGACCAGTGTGGGGATAGTGTATCCCAGGCCAGGCCAACGTGGGGACTGTGTATCCCAGGTCAGGCCAGCATGGGGACGGGTTTATCCCTGGCCAGGCCAGCGTGGGGGTGTTGTATGCCAGGCCAGGCCAGCGTGGGGGCGGTGTATCCCAGGCCAGGGCAGCGTGGGGGACGGTGTATCCCAGGCCAGGGCAGCGTGGGGGCGCTGTATGCCAGGCCAGTGTGGGGACGGTGTATCCCAGGCCAGTGTGGGGGTGGCAAATCCAGACGAGTCCCAGAAGCGATTCCCAGACCCGGCTGGCACAGGGGTGGCCTCTCCTGGAGACGAGACCCTTCGGGACTGGAAGCCAGGCCTTGCTGCACTGATGTTAAACAGGTCACACAAAGTTTTCAGGCCTGATCCAATTTCTCCCTCAAATTGTCCACAGTTAGTCACACAGAAAACATTCTCTCATGTTAGTGGGTTCATCTCTAAAATTTAATAGAAAATTGGAAGAGAATGAGATGTTCTGGATGTAGGTTTGTTCGCTGAGCTGGAAGGTTCATTTTTAGACGTTTCGTTACCCTACTAGGTAACATCTTCAGTGAGCCTCTGGGCGAAACACTGCTGATGTTTCCTGCTTTCTATTTATATGTTCGGGTTTCTTTGGGTTGGTGATGTAATTTCCTGTGGTGACATCATTTCCTGTGGTGATGTCATTTCCTGTTCTTTTTCTCAGGGGCGGTAAATGGGGTCCAAGTCAATGTGTTTGTTGATAGAGTTCCGGTTGGTTTGTCCTAGGATGGATGTGTTGTCCCAGTCGAAGTTATGTCCTTCCTTATCTGTATGTAAGGACACTACTGAGAGAGGGTCATCAACTAGCCACAAAACAACATGACCCAACTTCGACTGGGACAACACATCCATCCTAGGACAAGCCAAACAGAGACATGCACGAGAATTCCTAGAAGCATGGCATTCCAACTGGAACTCTATCAACAAACATATTGACTTGGATCCCATTTACTACCCCCTGAGAAAAATAATAAGAAATGACATCACCACAGGAAATGATGTCACCAACCCAAAGAAACCCAAA
Organism: Chiloscyllium plagiosum; assembly: GCF_037043375.1. Classification (NCBI taxonomy): domain Eukaryota; kingdom Metazoa; phylum Chordata; class Chondrichthyes; order Orectolobiformes; family Hemiscylliidae; genus Chiloscyllium; species Chiloscyllium plagiosum. Next base: position 7,686,440 of record NW_028270139.1, read on the forward strand.
CATAAAGATAGAAAGCAGGAAACATCAGCAATGCTTTGCCCGGAGTCCTACTGAAGATGTTACCTAGTATGGTGACGAAACATCTGAAAATGAACCTTCCATCTTAGCGAGCAAATCTACATCCAGAACCTCAATCTGAGCCACAAATCTTCTCAAAACTCACTAGAATGAGATATTATTTTAATCGTGCAGTGCACAATAGCTGTGAACATGTTGGAATCATTAATGCTTTTGGCTGATGTGGAGATAAAATGTCTGAACATCAAATTCACCCAGGTAAGTATGTGGAAAGTTTAATTTCTCTGTGAAGTGACCCATTGCTGTGATAATATTTGGGTATTTGGAATTTCAAACTGAACCAGATGTACTATAGTCAACATCTATGACACAACTGCAAGAACATACTGGTTACAGATGGCATATAAAATATGTTGAAACAGATTTTATGTATTTGTTTATCGTATTGCATTAAATACTCAAACACCAATTCAACAAAATTATGGAAAAGAAGAATCATTCTTGCTTTTATTGCATTGTGGTGGAGGTAGGGGATTCATTACATGTACACAAGTCAGAACTCATCTGAGACATGCTCATTGGATAGACCCTGTAATATGCATAATTTATAAACAAAACTTTGATGTGGCATTTCTATTCTTTTGATTATACTGCTACTGAGGACGTTATATTGTTATGTACATTTATGTGACATTTCTAGAAACTGACAATAATTATGTCCATTCAAATAATACAGAAATAATCACCATTCATAATATATAAAATGGAAAGGATACATATCCTCTAAAACTAATCATAATAGGCATCTATAGTTTTGTAGAAGTGATGAGAATGGATGATTCTTTCCTTTTACAGAGACTACAGTATTAAACAAGACTTTATTATTTTGCATTACCTCTTGTTAGCCAATAATGAAATTGACTTGATTTGAATTGTTGAACCTGTCCTGCTGAAGTACTTGAAATGTTCACACGAAATTATCACTGTACTCCCTTTAGATAAATAGGGATTTATATACTGAATACATTTGTGAAACAGGTTTTTCTTCTTGGGTTCTAGTATCTAAGAGCCTACTGACATATGTGAAATATCAGAAAACTTACCCAGTCGTTTTGCTTTAAACAGAATGTGGATAAAAGTCTACAGTGGGCCCTAAGGACGTTTCAAGATAATAATCCATACAGATACTCAACCCAGTGTTTTCAAACATTGTCTGTTGATACTCACAAATTAAAAAATTCAACGCTGGTATATGACCAACTCTTTGCCACAGGTAATCAAAGCCTTTGGAATCTCAAAATAATTCTAAAATGATAAGTTCTAGTCACAGTCCACCCTGTCTTCAGTTCTCCCACATCAGAGGGCATCATTGATACAGTTTCAGACATGGAGGAGGATGCGAGCTCTGCTGATGCTGTCCCATCATCGAATGGAACTTTCTCCTTTCAGTTCATACTGTCCTTTCGGCTGCTACGATCACCTGGGTTATTGGATTCCTGGTTTTTCCAGTGCAAACTTACATGTTTGGAGGTGTCATTCATCGGCATCACATTCATGAGAGCCTGGCTCTGGCAACAGCAGCACAAACAGGACTGAAAGACATATAGATAATTAACATACTAGCTTTCTACGTGTCCTGTGAGCAGATGCATTGATGGTCAATCACTGAGATAAAAGGCACAGTACAATGTCATATTATTGTGTACATTTTGAGGAACATACCATAATAAAGGCAACATACCATAATAATGTAATGTAGGGTTGGTGTCTGGGTGACCTGAAGTGGACAGCTCATTGCACACCAGAATTGTTAAGGTCATTGGATGAGAGTGAGAATGGGGCAGGGGCTAAATGCCATGAGGAATCATTTGATAAGAGCTGCTGAAGCAATCATGGTCGCGAGAGGGAAACTGAAGTTCACGGCAGCAAAGGCCCAAGCTTTCCTGTTGGAGTCTGGAAACGGTGCTCCTCATCTCTCTGACTAGTCCTTCGAAAATGTATTCCACTCAGCAAGGGTTGAAGGACATGCATTTTAACTGATGCCTGAGCAGGTCAATCCCTACCACTTTCCCACCAGATAAAGCTAGTTAAAGCTTTCTGGACAGAGAGAAAGGACATCCGAAGCAGAGGGTTGTGTGTGAGTCAGAGGGCCTCCCCTCATGGGTCTGTTCCTGGGCCTGGTCAAGTTGGCCATTAATAGATCCAAAAGGCAGGCAGTAATGGTTGCCAAATGTCTGCCCCTCTGCTATGGCTACTTTCATGCCCAGGTGTCCTTGGAGAGAAAGCACACAGTATTCACCAATACGCCCAATGCTTTAGGCACGGCAGGGTTGGAGTGCTTTATCTTATCTTCAAACTCCACTTTGATTTCATCCCTCACTCTCTCCATCACTTTTAGTGGCAATGAATTAGCTTTGCCAGGCTTTGCATATAATTTGATTATTTGAAAACACGGGTGATTTAGTGATTAGATCAGATTCGATTACTTAGATTAGATTACTTACAGTGTGGAAACAGGCCCTTTGGCCCAACAAGTCCACACCGACCCGCCGAAGCAACCCACCCAGACCCATTCCCCTACATTTACCCTTCACCTAACACTACGGGCAATTTGGCATGGCCAATTCATCTAACCTGCACATTTTTGGACTGTGGGAGGAAACCGGAGCACCCGGAGGAAACCCACGCAGACACGGGGAGAATGTGCAAACTCCACACAGACAGTCACCTGAGGCGGGAATTGAACCCGGGTCTCTGGCGCTGTGAGGCAGCAGTGCTAACCACTTGCCACCATGATGTTGGACAATAGATGACCAGGACCATGAATGATTTGGTGGTAGGAATAAAATCTGTTCAGTTTTATGTATAATAATATTTTTAGATACAGAACTGAAGTAAAAAAAAGGACATCAAAAGATCTGTTATAATGCCAGGAGACCTGGAGTACCCTCCTGGACCTCCGAAGGATGTACGGGATTCCCATTTCATTTTTCCACGCTCCCAAACAGGAGACGATCAAAAGACAGTCTCTTAACCAAGCCTGCCACCAAAATGCACCAGCAGGAAGCCTCTGGGTTGTGAATATACTTTCCAATACTTCCAACTGGTTTGTTACCCATTCCAGTAAGGAAGCCAGTTAATACAATGTAAATGGGACTGAGGTGTTAACGCAGCCCTGGCCTCGTTTCTGGGACTGTGGGTGAGTTTCCACCTCATCCCGCTTTTGTATTTTCTCCGATGACCACTCCTGATATTTTGTGGCATTTGCCATTTCTACCTGTACTGTTGCTGAATAAGGCCTAGTGTAGCTTGCAGCCTAGCCCGTGAGTACTGGGAAAGGGTACCCCTTCAATGAGCATCTACAGAAAAGGCATTGTTCATAAATAACAAGAAGGTTTATTACATGACAATAAACATGGTAATAAATAATAAAAAAAGGTGAGGCAATGACCTAGTGATATCATTGCTCGCTTATTAATCCAGAGGCCTGGGTAATATTCTGATGACCTATGTTCAAATCATGCCATGGCCAATGGTGGAATTTGAATTCAATAAAATAAATTCTGGTAGTAAGATGAATATTGATGATGAATCCATTATTGATTATTGGAAAAGCCCATCTGTACTTGAAGGAGGGTCTGGCCTGCATGTGACTCCATACCCATAGCAGTGTGGTTGCCTCTAAATTAGATGTCCTCATTCCAATTTTTAAAAAAATTGTTATAAGTAGAACTACCTTTGATCGTGGATAATTACAAAGACCTCAGGGAGTTGGTACCTGTGCGCTCTGAAAGCTAGAGTAGAACTCCTTGTCGCTCACAGGCTTCATGTAACCGGAGCAGAAAAGATGGAGCCAATGTAAGATGACCTTTAACCCTTTTAGGATCATAACTTTGGACAACACTAACTTCTCAACTGCCGAGAACCCAGCAAGAATAAAAACCAGGTGTTCATTGTCACCGAGGAAGCAATGGGCTGGTCAGCTCGACTGAACAGTGGCAAATGGAATTTAATTCCAAAATGTGTGAACTGATGCATTTTGGGAGAACTAAAGGCGTGAGAATACACAAAGGGTTCAGCGGAACCTTGCTGTTTGTGTCCATAGATCCCTGTGGGCAGCAGGACAGGTAGGTAAGATGGTTAAGAAAGCATGTGGGATATTTGCCTTTATTAGTTGAGACATTAAAAACAAGCACAAGGAGGTGATGATGGAGTTGTAGGTGTTAGACAGGGCTATAGGTAGAGCGATGTATCCATTTCCAGTGGCCACACTATAGGAAGCATGTGACTGTAGTAGAGAGGAGATTCACCAGGATGTTGAGCTATGTACAAAAACGGAATACTTTGGTGTTGTTTTCTTAGACCAGAGAAGGGTGAGAGAGGACCCGATTGAGATGTACAAAATTATGAGGGTCCTAGCTAGAATAGATAGGAAGAAATGTTTCCCTTTAGTGGTGAGGGTCAATAATCAAAGGGCTTAGATTTAAGATAAGGGGAAGGAGGTTTCGAGGGATTCTTTCACCCAGAGTATCTGGGTCTTATTGCCAGAAAGGCAATAGCGGTAGGAGCCCTCACATAATTAAGCAGTAATTAGATGAACATTTGAAACACCACAGCATATAAGGCCATAAGCTAACCAATGGAAAGTGGGATAAGAGTAGATAGGTCGTAGTCATAGAGATGTACAGCACAGAAACAGACCCTTTGGCCCAACTCGTCCGTCCGTGCCCACCAAGGCTGGCACAAAAACTGAGGGGTGTTTTCCCATGGTGTAAAACTCTACATCTAACGCAAGGAATAATGGCTCAAGGTTGCATTTGTGCTGGTGGTGAAAAGTCCGTTTGTGGTAATCTTCCTGTTGCGTGAAGGCTTAAACATACCAAGAAGATAAACAGGAAGCAATTGTTTTGACAGTGTTGATGGTGGAGCTTCATGCCAAAATCATGGTTTCTACCCCATGGAGCTAGAAGCATTGATGCAGAGAATCAGAGATTTTTTATGCTTTAATGTATAATGTTTGGGTTAGTTCTGGCTATTTGTGGCTGAGAGAGACTTTCAGGTTTATTTGAAGATGAGATATAGGTCTAGGATATTTATTTTTAATTCAATGTGAAGACACAAGTGCTGTTGACTAATGGGGCACCTCTAGCTGTTCTGGAAAGGTAATAGCAGATCTTCATGAACAGCAGGAATCTGATATCCTTTGCGCCAATGGTTCATTTTTGTAAATGAATATGGTGCAATGCTGCAAACACGGAATTTGTGGAATTTCTCCTTTTATATGATATGCTCCATCAATAAATATGTGTTATCCTCTTCTTTTTCAATTAACTCTCACAGAATCACACATTGCAATTACACATATTGTAAATGAGATTCCTACCTGGAAGCAATTTTTAAATTTCTTGCTCACAAAGTACAGAGCGATGGGATTGATACAGGAGTTCAGAATTGCTAGATTGAGGCCAATAAAATCCAAGACAAGTATGAAACTGGGGAGAGGAACAAATGAATGTTGGTGTTAGGTTATTCTCACATTGTGATATTCTAACAGAAATTACATTAGAACAATACAGCGCAGAACAGGCCCTTTCAGCCCTCAGTGTTGCACCGACCTCTGAACTAATCTAAGCCCATCCCCCGACACTATCCCATCATCATCCATGTGCCTATCCAAGGATTATTTAAATGCCCCTAATGTGGTTGAGTTAGCTACATTGGCAGGCAGGACATTCCATGCCCTTACAGTACATTTATTTGCTTTGAGTGGCACTGAAACTAAAGATCAAAAGCATCAATTGAACATCTCATTCCATCAACTGGTATGTGACATCTGAAATTCTGTCCCTTTTGTTAGCAGACATGAGAAAAAAACGAGGCCCTGATGGAAGTGAGGACTGCAGATGCTGGAGATCAGAGTCTAGATTAGAGTGGTGCTGGAAAAGCACAGCTGGTCAGGCAGCATCCGAGGAGCAGGAAAATCGACATTTCCTGGGTTCCTGATGAAGGGCTTTTGCCCGAAACGTCGATTCTCCTGCTCCTCGGATGCTGCCTGACCTGCTGTGCTTTTCCAGCATCACTTTAATCTTAGACCTCGGTCCTGATGAAGAGAGCCTGCCATTTAGTGTGATCCATCACACAATTTTCCCCATCAATGTACAGGAGAGAGAGACTTAAAATTCAGGAGATTAAATTAGTCATCTTGTACACTGTGCACATTAAGGCAATTTTATAAAACCAAGAGGAGTGTTTAAAACAATTCTCCAACCAATCAGAATAGCTCTTCTGCATGACACATTGGCTGAAGTTCCTAGCTTTCTTGTGTGGTTACTGGCCCTCTACAATATACATGGAAAATGCAGCTAGAAATTCTTTGCACCCAGATTTTCAGATTACCCTGGGCAGATGTTGATGAAGGGGCATGAAGGGATAGTCAAAGATAGGTAAGCAGGCTATCTGAAATACAAGGTATTTATTTTCTTTTCTACCAGGATAAAGCTGCACAAAAAACTAAGTGAGAAACAGACACATAAAGGCCTCTTGACCTCAGACTGCAAACTGTCAGCTGATATTGTCGGGTCCTATTTTAATGCCACGATTTGAATTTCAGGAGGAAAACAGTCACCTAAGGGGCAAATCAGGTAGTCCTGGTAATCGATGGCAGAACCATGAGAAAGTTTGCAGCGGTAAGTGCAGGAGGAGTTGTAACAGCGGTCTCCGAGTTGGGAGGGCTTGTGGGACCCAGAAGATCACTGCTCCTCCTGGCCCTGTTAAAGGCACCTTTGTTCAAACTTAACCTCAATAGCCATGCTAGCTTTCCATCAGCATTGGGCAGAGGGGCAGTTCAGCACTGGATTGCGCTGGTCTTCAGAGTTCCATATGCCTTGTGAAATCTCAATTTGCAGAGTTCAACAGGAGCCTATTTTGCTGACAAAACCATTGAAATGGGAAAGTGGAAATGTAGAAATTAACCTCTCACCTGCTCTTTCCCACTAATCTTGAAGCATTACAAATTCTTCTGAAGATGTGAGCGCAGTGTCATGCAAATTCTGTTTATGATGCAGGACATTAATGCCAATAACCTTACAGTTACAAGACCTGCTGGAAAAATTCAGCAGGTCGGGCAGCATCTGTGGAGAGAAAGCAGTGTTAACATTTCAGATCTAGAGAGACCCTTCTTAAGAACCGCTCTGGAGGAGGGTCACTGGACCGGAAACATTAACTCTGATTTTTCTCCATAAATGCTATCAGACCTGCTGAGTTTTTTCCAACACTTTGGTTTTGTTTCTGATTTGCAACATCCGCAGTTCATTTGTTTTTTTCTTGTTTACCTTGAAATTACCCTCTTCGATACCGAGAGAGAGATTGAAGCCTTGCAGTTACGTAGTGCCTTTCATGACTTCAGAATGTTCCAGAATGTTTTACGGTCGGTGTAGATTCTTTGAGCTGCAGTCATAGATTTTAAGCAGGCAGTGTTGTTGCCAATTTGTGCATGACGTATGGTAATGTGATTACCATCAGGCTTTTGTGGTAACAATAAGTGAATGGTAGTGATTTTTGAGCAGATTTGTAGCTCAGGTTGATGATAAGTCTGTAAGTTAGCTCGCTGAGCTGGAAGGTTTGTCTTCAAACGTTTCATCATCATGACTAGGTAACATCATCAGTGAGAGTCTGGTGAAGCGCTGGTGGTATGGTCCACCTTTCTATTTATAGCTCTTGGTTACTTAAGATGTGGATGTCATTTCCGGTTCTTTTTTTCAAGGGAAGACAGATAGGATCTAAATCGACGTGTTTACTGATGGAGTTCTGGTTAGAATGCCGTGCCTCTAAGAATTCTCATGCATGTTTTTGTTTCGCCTGTCCTAGGATGTGTGTGTGTTTTCCCAGTCAAAGTGGTGTCCTTCTCTGCCTGTATGTATAGAAACTAGTGATAGTGGGTCATGTCTTTTGGTGGCCAGTTGGTGTTCATGTATCCTGGTGGCTAGTGAATGTATCAGGTCCTTCCATTGTTAAAGCATGAATTGGTCTGCAACTTTAGATATTCGTGCATGCAGTGAAATGTGGAAATCTGGAAATTATAGCCAGTTTGCCCTTGATTTCCCACAAACTTCACCACATGGAACTTCACAAAGAGATTTGGCGTGTAAATGCATGCAAGGACATGTGTTGTGGTATTAACCCATTAATTGCCCATTAAACATGCCAGAAAAATTTAAGGCTAGTACATTCAAGTGGAAGTGTAACGATCTTTGTTTAATGGGGAATAGGTAATTTCAGGAGAAAGTGAGGACTGCAGATGCTGGAGATCAGAGCTGAATATGTGTTGCTGGAAAAGCGCAGCAGGTCAGGCAGCATCCAAGGAGCAGGAGAATCGACATTTCGGGCATGAGCCCTTCTTCAGGAATGTGGAGGAGGAAAGGGGCTGAGAGATAAATTCAAGGTGGGGCAGGGCTGGGGGGAAGGTAGGTGGGATGGCCATAGGTGCATGCAGGTGGGAAGTGATTGTGGTAGTCAGTAGTGTGGATAAGTGGGAAGGAATTTAGACAGGGAGGTCAGGTCAAGAGGGCAGTGCCAAATCGGAGGGCTAGATCTGGGATGAGGTGGGGGGTGAGGTGATATGGAAATTGGTGACGCCAATGTTGATGCCGTGTAGTTGTAGGGTCCCGAGGCGGAAGATGAGGCCTTCTTCCTCCAGTTGCGGGGTGGCTTTGATTTGGTAGTGGAGGAGGGCCAGGATTTGCATGTCCTTGGGGGAGTGTGAGGGGGAATTGGTTGGTCACAGGGCAGCGGGGTTGTTTGGTGTGTGCAGGCCAGAGATGTTCCCTGAACCACTCTGAGCATTGTCACTCGGTCTCCCCGATGTAGAGGAGACCACATCGAGAGCAACAGATGCAGTAAATAAGGTGGGTGGATGTGCAGGAAAATCTCTGCCAGATTTGAAATGTTCCTTTAGGGCCTTGGATGGAGGTGAGGGGACAGGTGTGGGTGTACGTTTTGCACCGCGTGTGGACACAGGGAAAGGTGCTGAGTATAGAGGGTAGGTTGGAGGGGAGCATGGACCTAATGAGGGAGTCACGGAGGGAATGATGGAGAGGGAAGTATATGTTTGGTGGTGGGGTCTCACACTAGGTGGTGAAAATGGTGATGAATGATGCGCTGAATCTGGAGATTTGTGGGTTGGAATGTGAGGACCAGAGGGATTCTACCCTTGTTGCAGTTTGGGGGGGTGGGTGGGGTTCGAGGGCGATGGTGTGGGAAATGGAGGAGATACATTGGAGGGCATTGTTGATCATGTGGGAAGAGAAATTGCAGTCCTTGAATTAGGAGGACATCTGGGGTGTCCTGGATTGGAATTGCTCCCCCGGGAGCAGATGTGGTGGAGGCGAGGATTTGGGAGTAAGGGATTGTGGTTTTTATGGGGGAGGGGGAGATGCAGCCAAGGTAGTTGTGGGAGTCGGTGGGTTTGAAATAGATGCCCCGTGTTGAGTCAGTTACTGGAGTGGTCGAGGAAGGGGAGGGAGGTGTCGGAGATGGTCCGACATGAACTTGAGGTCGGGGTGGGAGGTGTTGATGAAGTTGATGAACTATTCAGTCTCCTCGTGGGTACACAAGATGGCGCCAATACAGTCATCAATGTAGCAGAGGAAAAGGAGGGCGATGGTGTCCTTGTAGCTGCAGAAGAAGGACTCTTCCAGGTATGCTACAAAGAGGCAGGCCGAGCTGGTGCCTCATACCCGTGCCCATGGCTGTAGGAAATGGGAGGATTCGAAGGAGAAGTTGTTGAGGGTGGGGACCATTTCTGCCAATCAAATGAGAATGTCAGAGGAGGGGGACTTCAAATATTCTCAAGAAATGAGTTCAAATCCTACTGCAGCAGTTGGAAGCATTTAAATTTTAATATTTCTGGAATAAAATAAAACTAGTCTCAGTAAAGATTACCATCAAAATCCTGGATTGTCATGGAATACCACCTAGTTTATGGAGTTCTTTTGGGATGGAACCCTACATCCTCACTCACTGTACACTTCTATGGAACTGCTTGGAGTTGGACTAGTCCATATTCAAGAACTCAGCAGCCAATGTAAACGAGTAAGCCACTAACATTACTTCATCAGTAAGTGCATAGAAGACTGCATACCGAAGAAGTTAATCTGAATTTTCCCCAGAGGGAAACCATGGATGAACTGGGAATCCACTCCCTACTGAAGTCCAGGTCTTAGGCATTCAAGTTGGATGATCCTGACCTATACAGGAAATCTTCATAAGGCCATCAGAGACACCAAGAGCAATACCAAACTAAGCCTGAGACCTAGACTAACCACACAGATACCTGTTGTTTGTGGTATAATTGGCTACAAAGCATAGTCGAGCAGAGTCGTGGTCAACAGGGCATCCATACCTGATGAGCTCAATGTGTTCTGCACTTGTTTTGAACGGCAGGTCAGTGAAACAATGTCACCTGACCTGACAACTGTGGGTGCACCTGTACCCACAGTCACTGCCACAGACGTTAGATTGGCTTTCTTGAGAGTGAACATATGGAAAACGACTGGCGTGGATGGAGTCCCTGGCCTTGCACTCGGATCCTGTGTGGACCAGCTGGTGGGACTATTTGCTGCCATCTTTACTTACTCCTTACTCCAATCGGAGGTTCCCACCTGCATCAAGAAGACCACCATTGTCACAGTGCCAAAGAAAAGCCATGCACTGTGTACCTCAATGAGTACTGCCCAGTGGTTCTGACCTCCATCATTATGAAGAGCTTTGACAGGTTCGTCATGACTCATATCAACTCCAGCCTACCAAATTGCCTTGATCCCTTGCAATCAGCCTACAGTCACATCAGCTCCACGGCAGATACCATCTCCCTGGCCCTATACTCAACCCTGAAACATCTGGATAGCAAGGATACCTCCATCAGGCTCCTACTCATTGACTACAACTCTGCCTTCAGCACCATAATTCCAAACAAACTAATCTCCAGATAGGTCTCAGCTTCCCCCCCCTCTGTCACCTGGTTCTCGACTCTCTGACCCATAGACTCATGGTACCAGCTTGAACACAGGCAAAGAAGCCTCCTACTGATGAACACTTATTGCCTTCCGTCAGTAATAGAAGCAGCCTTCTTCATGTTGACCAACACCCTGGATGAAGCACTGAGATTATAAAGAGCACAGAATGTAATTGGTGTGGGGAGGGGTGGGGGGGAGCATCATCCATTTTAGCCAGAAGTGTTAGGCCTCCTCCTGAAGTCCCCTCTATCGCAGATGCAAATATTGAGGCAATTAAATTTGCCTAACTTGATATCAGGAAATGGCAGGTTACACTGGACAAACCAAAAGTTATGAGTCCTGACAACATCTTGGCTGTAGTGGAGAAGACGCGTAGTCCAGTAATATGTGTACCCCATTTCAGCACAGCTTTAACACTGGCTTTTATTGTGCAGGTATGTCCTGTCCACAAAAAGCAGGACAAATCCTATTACTGGAGGAGAAAGTGAGGACTGCAGATGCTGGAGATCAGAGCTGAAAATGTGTTGCTGGAAAAGCGCAGCAGGTCAGGCAGCATCCAAGGAGCAGGAGAATCGACGTTTCGAGCATAAGCCCTTCTTCAGGAATCATTCCTGAAGAAAGGCTTATGCCCGAAATGTCGATTCTCCTGTTCCTTGGATGCTGCCTGACCTGCTGCGCTTTTCCAGCAACACATTTTCAGCCCAAATCCTATTACTGCCCTAACAGTCTACTCTGACTCATCAGCAAAGTGATGGAAAGTGTTGCCAATAGTGCTGTCACGGGATATGTATTCACCAATAACTTAGTTACCAAAACTCCAGCAGACCTGGCAGCATCTGTGAACAGAAAGCAAAGTTACCGTTTCAGATCCAGTAACCCTACTTCAGAACATTCCAAAGAAGGGTCACAAAACTTGAAATGTTAAGTCAACTTTCTCTCCACAGATGCTTCTAGACATTTGAGTTTTTCTAGCAATTTCTGTTTTTGTTTCTGATTCCAGCACCAGCAGCTCTTTGTCATTTTTAATTTGTTACCGATATTCAGTTTTGGATCCGCCAGACCAGTTGCTGTAGAACTCATCACAGCGCTGACCCTAAGAGTTGAATTCGAGCAGTGAGGTGAGAATTAAGTGCAGTTGACATCACCGCAGAAGTTGACCAAGTGTAGCATCATGGTGCCCCTGTAAAATTGAAGTCAATGGGATTGGGGAGTAACTCTCCAATAGTTGGTCATGCTACATAGCTCAAAGGAAGATACCAGTCAGGAGATGAGGGGAAAACTTCTGCAGTTTACTTGAGATCTCTGGATGGGTTACTTGTTCAAGGGCACCCAGTCCCTGATTGAGGAATCTGGCACTGGGAGGTGGGACACCAACAACCAATCCCCCATCCCTCCAGAACTTGCCTCTGACCACCCTCCACCTCCCACCCACAGGAACCCCCTAATTCAAAACCCCGGCTGCCATCACTAAGCTGATGGCAGAGACTCCATGATGATCCTTCTCTGCCCCTTCTGTGCAGCTGTAACACTTTATTCTGCATTCTGTTCGATTACTCTTGTGTACTTACGTAAAGTATGATATGTCTGCTTAGCACGCAAAACAATATTTCTCACTGTATCTCAATATGTGACGATAATGAATCAAATCTTGGGTAGGTATCTATAGAGCAGCAGCACTATTTCCTTCTTGGAATACTGTACAACCTGTCTGCGTAACTGAAAGATTATCCAGCCTCTGTCAAGCCTCCCTGGTGTTCAAATCTCAAAGAAGAGTTATTGACTACTTCCCTGGAGACAAACACGAGTTTCTGAAGAGATTGCTGATGACATGTGTGAGGATAATGATATTCAGGAAACCATGATGTGGAGGAGCCGGTGTTGGACTGCAGTGGACACAGTTACAAATCACACAACACCAGGTTATAATCCAATAGGTTTACTTGGAAGCACTAGCTTTCGGAGCACCGCTCTTTCATTGGGTAGCTGTGAGCAGGATCATAAGACACAGAACTTATAGCAAAAGATCAGTGCCATACAACTGAATCCTGAAGCATATGATCCTGCTCCGCGGTTATCTGATGAAGGAGCAGCGCTCCGAAAGCTAGTGCTTCCAAATACACCTGTTGGACTGTAACCTGGGTTTGTGTGATTTGTAATTACATTCAGCAAAAGCCACTTGACACCCCCACCTCCCTCCAACCCTAGCTGTGATGGAGGAAGGAAGTGGAACATGGTTTCAGTGCCTGGATAGATCGAGAGCTGCCAGCCAGGAATTCCAAAACGACAATGGTCCGCCAAGCCTACACGATGAAGAAGTGGGAACTGGAGCAGGAAGTGCAGAGAGGAGGAGGAGGAGTATAATACAGCGATGGAACCTGGCATGTCCCAGTTCATGTGTGGCTCACTTAGAAAGAAACACAGCAATCATTGGGAACACAAATTCTGAATCTGCTGGGTTCCTCTGATCTTCAGCACAAAGTGGTGCCACAATTGATAATCTATTCTTAACTCTTGTCTTCACAAACAGAAGATGACTTTGCAGGTGGCAGATAAAATGGGCATTATGGGAAAATGGAGCAATCAAACAGATTTTAGTCTGTTTATTATCAACACAATGCTAATTGGTGCAGCAACTGCAGAAGCTCAGGTTTGTAGTGCCACATCAGTGTAAGATAACAGAACAGTAACTGGAATAGATGACCATGGATGTAGGCTTGCTCGCTGAGCTGGAAGGTTCGTTTTCAGACGTTTCGTCACCATACTAGGTAACATCATCAGTGAGCCTCCGGATGATACCAAGTATGGTGACGAAACATCTGAAAAGAAACCTTCCAGCTCAGCGAGCAGAGCTACATCCAGAACCTCAACCTGAGCTATAAACTTTCTCAAAACTCACTAATAGATAATTATATTGCAGGGTGGAGTCAAAACCCTAAATACCAGCTCACCTAAATCGACATTACAGTATAGCAGAATGGATCGTTGGCAAAGAGAATAAACTAGTCAGGAATATAAAAAGACTATAAAAAGCCAAGAAGGCAATTAAAAATAACTAGATTTTCCTCAGTGTAGAGCAAATAATTTTACATCAAACAAACAACACTTGGTCATGCTACATAGCTCGAAGGAAGATGCCAGTCAGGAGATGAAGGGAAAACGTCTGCAGTTTACTTGAGGTCTCTCCATAGGTTACTTGGTCAAGGGCGTTTGGTTCCTAGTTGAGAAATCTGGTATTGGGAGGTGGGACGAGTGGGACACCAACAACCAATTCCCCCGTCCCTCCAGAACTTGCCTCTGACCACCCTCCACCTCCCACCCACAGGAACCCCTACTTTCAAAACCCCAGCTGCCATCACTCAGCTGATTGCAGTCAGAGTTTGTGTTCTGTGTATCCTGTGGTGACGTAGTTTTCCTGTGAACACCTTTCAATCACATGAACGCCAGCATCTTACCTTCTGTTGGTGATGGAATGACAGCATTGCAAAGCTGCAGCATTGCAAACCCTTCATTGGAACGCTGGAACAGCTCATCTTTTGTTTGGCATGCTGTATTTCTAGCATCTTATTTTTAAACTTTTAATTTTTTTCTTCACACATTCAGTCTCTGTAATGCACAGATCTCTTAATGATGGACCTAGCCCCAATATAGTTTCAGGCATGTGGCCGTCCTGTCGCTATGGGCTTCTAACGCATTCAACCCCATCTGGAAGGGATGTCTCAATATTTATACCTCAGCTACTCCAAATGGAGGTTTTTACGATGATAGCTCGGAACTCCTGAAAAACGACAGGTGCTGTTGGCCCCTTATCTGAGAACGTGTATTTTAATAAAGACAAAATAACTGCAGATGGAAATTCAACGGGTGCTTGGCAAAAGTTTGTGTGTGGAGCCGATGGGATGTAATAGCTAAAGGGGTCAAAAAAACTTTAAATGGGGAGAGAGCGACTTGAGATAGCGAGGGGCTGACAAATTCCCTACTCAACAGCAAGCCATCCTCTGCAGAGTCTGTTCGAAATACATTTCACGCACATTTTGGGCTGAATCTTATGGTTTCGAGGCTAAGTTACAGGTCACATCAAGTTTGTCGGAGGGATTTGAACGAGTTTTCTCTCTGAATCTTACCAAACTCGCATCCCTCTGGCTTGTACCAAGTCCGATGTTCACCCTATGTCACCAGGCACCACATGCCATTCACCAGGTATTCCAGAATTGACTGGCATCCTTGGCACCTGTGTACCATTGTGTAACCGGGCAATCACTTCTATTCTGGGTCAGTCATGCATGGATTCTGACGTTTGTCCCAAACATGGCGGACAGGGGTAAGTTGGTGCATGTAAGGACCTTGAGCTCCTGCTGGACAGGGTGACACAGATGTGGGACTCACTGCTCCCCTGGAGCCTGCAGTGGGGGCTAGTCACCAGACCATGCCAGCTTGGCCAAAGATTGCCAACTGTGTTCAAGCAGTCCCAGCCTTCTGGAGAAATACACAGCTATCCAAGATCAATGACCCTCCCCAGTCTCCCACAATCCTCTCTCCAATACCTCATGCTCACTCTGCCTCTGCTCCTGTGCCCACCTCCCACCAAGGCTCACTCTCCACCACTTTCGCTACTGTCTGCAACATCTTCCCCTCTCACAGTCACCCAACCCCTGACGCCACTAATACTGCTTGCTCTCTGTGCTGTCGAAACACTTGCTAAGGACACTTCCCCACCTACACCAACAGAAATGGTGCTGGGAATTCCTGGGATCTGCTCAAAGCAGGCCACGGTGTTAAAATTCAGCCCTTCAGTTCCGCAATCTGATGAGTTGAAGAGACTTTTGTTTGTCGTTTCACAGGACGTGGGGGTCACGAGCTAGACTAGTAACTGTTGCTCATCCCTAATTGCCCTTAACTAAGTGGTAGCAAGCTGCCTTCTTGAGTTGCTGCTGTCCATGAGATGGAGTTATGTCCACAGTGACATTAGGGAGGGCGTTCCAGCGATAACAAAAGGATAATGATATCGTTCCAAATCCAATAGAGTGTGGTTTGGAGAGAAACCTGCAGCTGATATTTCCAAGCAGCTGTTACCTCGTCCTTTTCATAGAATTCCTACAGTGTAGATGCAGGCCATTCAGCCCATCGGGTCCACGCCAGCCCCTCCAAAGAGTATCCCACCCAGAGTTACTTGTCGCAGAATGGTGTGCTACTGTGTGCCCATCTCACATGCATCCCAGATCTCCTGTGTCCTATCAGACTCCTGATCACTGCTGCATGAGAGCTCACAAATTATCCGCAAGCTGCTGTATACACAAGGAATATCGAGCAATCATTCACAACTGCCTTCAAAATCTGAGCCAATGATGTTAATCTGAGATGTGGGTTTGCGGATAAGGATTGGCCAGGACACCAGCCATAACTCCTGTCTTCTGAGAGGAATTCACGTTTCATCCGACAGGTGACGCTTCCATCACTGCAGGAGTCTGTTGGCACTGTGGTGGAGTGTGAACCGAGATTGTATGCTCAGATCCCTAAAGAAGGCCTTGAACCCACAGTATTCTGATAACCACCTGTTTGAAGGAGCAGCGTTCTGAAAGGTAGCGCTTTCAAACAAACCTGTTGGACTACAACGTGGTGTTGTGTTATTTTTAACTTTGTTCTGACAACGTGATTGTAAAATACATTCATTGTGAGTACATTTTGAAATGAATTTTTTTGCGACACTCTGAGGGCGTAAAAGGTGCTGTACAATTGAGAGTTTCCCAGTCTGGAAATACATATTAACTGCTTATTTCGTATAGATAATTTTTAAAATACAATTTAATAATTATACGAGTCGTGATAGTGGGAGATAGACTTTCGGTTGAGCTTATTAATCTTTCCTGTGAGTATCTCCCCAAAGTGAATTCAAGGTTAATGTAAAGTGAATATCATTTATCAATCTTACTTACTTCAGGAAATCGCATTTGTTGGAGCGATTTTCATTGTAATGAGTTTTCTTTAAAAGCTTGCTAAGGTGGAGAGGGAACCAACACAGAGCAAAAAGCACAACTAGAAACAAAACAGTTTTGGCTACCTCTCTGCGCTGTAAAAAAAATACAAAAAGTAAGCTTTAGTTCAAATAGTCTTAGCCAGTTACAGAGAGTATCAAGCAAAGCTCACATTCTTTCACACGCGTTGGTAAATCGAGGGCCAATGACAATCCTTGGATCTATTTATCGAACAATTAGGTGTAGCAAAATAACATAATGTATGCTGGTGAAAGGGAGTTGTTTAAATAGAGAGTAATGATTAGATTCCCTACAGCCCTTCAGCCCAACCAGTCCATATTAACCCAAGCACGGCCAATTCACCTCACCTGCACATCTTTTGGACTGTGGGAGGAAACCCACGCAGACGCAGGGAGAATGTGCAAACTCCACACAGACAGTCACCCGAGGCTGGAATTGAAGCTGGTGCTGTGAGGCAGCAATGCTAACCACTGCGCCACCATACTGCCCCACTAATTGATTTTAATTGCTATAGCATCAAGTGTAAAAATGTGTGATTAAATAAAATTTCAACGCAGCGAGAGCAGAGGAGGCTGGGATCCTTTTCAACCAACAGTCTTTCATCTACCAGCTCAGGAAGGATCACGGAGAAAGATCAGGGGGTAGACTGTTTAAGAGAACAAGAGGGTTTGAAGAAGCAATAGGCTAAAATAGTAATGAAAGAGACAGGGAATATCAAAAACAAAATCTGGTTTCTTCAATTAAATCAAATTCAGTGACAGCAGCAATGAAGATTAAAATGAAGGAGAGTGAGTCTATTACATTTTATTTTGAAACCTTTTTTATTTCTTAGAAAGTAATTAATTTTCTGAAAAAAAAAAATCATTGTCCACCACTAAAAGTCCAGGTGGAAAGTTAAGAGCTGATTTAGTTCTCTGAGTTTGGAGAATTTATGCTACATTAAGAAGTTCCAGACCTACTCGTTTCATGTCTGGCTCCCCATAGAAAGTCCTGGGTTGGTGAACCAAGCTTTTGATTTTTTTAAAAATGGAATTATTAATGGTGCAATTTGTCTCATTAGGCTATTCATTTGTTCACAACAGTGTCACTCACAAACCTGTATGGATATGATGCAAAAGGTACACAAGTTATACACAAACTGATGAGCACTTGGGTTAATTATACGTTTAGTCTCGAGAGCACATAAAAACACCCTTCAGTCCACTGAGTCTGCACCGGATAAAAACGGACACCTAACTATTTTAATCTCATTTTCTGACTCTTGGCCCATAGCATTGCAAATATCTTGACATTTTGTAACTGCGATATGTTCACATTTGCACACAGCTTCTCTGCAGCATTAAACTATAGTTAAAAATAAGACTTACCCGTTTCAAGTGCTCACTCAAGGCAATCCTCAAACTCTTGTTCCTCTTGCTTAACATCTCACTGGTCATTCGTGCATAGAAGAAAGCAGTGCAGACAAGGGGCATGCAGAAATAAAACCCAAACATCCACCAATCCTTCACATTCATGTAGAACTGAAAGAAAACATTTTGTGTCCTGTGAGACAGAAGCCGGCCAGACAAGACGTTCATAGCAAGAGCATCTTTGATATTTTCTTTTAATATTGGAAAATTTAGCTGAAAGACCAAGGGCCACAGTGCAGGACTCAGTACGTGTTTGGAAAGACTAATGGGATATTTTCAAGTTGACTGCAATGCCAGTACAGCCTTGACAAAGCAAGAACTTTCTCTTTAATCTGGCTAGATTTCTTAGGTTGGAGATACTTAAACAAATTAGCAGCCTGGTCATCCTTTCTCTTAAATTCTTCTGCAAGGGTAATATTGAATACCTGGTGCCTACAGATTCCTGGATTTGAGAAGATTTGTGGCTCAGGTTGAGGTTCTGGATGTAAGTTAACTCGCTGAGCTGGAAGGTTTGTTTTCAGATGTTTCGTCGCTATACTAGGTAACATCATCAGTGAGCCTCTGGACAAAGCACTGGTGGTATGGCCCGCTTTCTATTTATGTTTTTAGGTTTCCGTGAGTTGGTGATGTCATTTCTTGTTTTTTTTTCAGAGGGTGATAAATGGGGTCCAAGTCAATGTGTTTGTTGATGGAGTTCTGGTTGGAATGTCATGCTTCTAGGAATTCTCATGCGTGTCTCTATTTGACTTGTCCTAGGATGGATGTGTTGTCCCAGTCGAAGTGGTGTCCTTCCTCATCTGTATTTAAGGATACCAGTGAGAGGGGGTCATGTCTTTTTGTGGCTCGTTGATGTTCATGCATTGTGGTGGCTAGTTTTCTGCCTGTTTGCCCAATGCAGTGTTTGTTACAGTCCTTGCAAGGTATTTTGTAAATAGCATTAGTTTTGCTTGTTGTCTATATGGGGTCTTTCAAGTTCATTAGCTGCTGTTTTCGTGTGTTGGTGGGTTTGTGGGCTACCATGATACCAAGGGGTCTGAGTAGCCCAGCAGTCATTTCTGAGATGTCTTTGATGTAGGGGAGAGTGGCTAGGGTTTCTGGACATGTTTTGTCTGCTTGTTTGGGTTTGTTGCTGAGAAATCGGCAGACTGTGTTCATTGGGTTCCCATTCTTTTTGAATACACTGTGTAGGTGATTTTCCTCTGCTCTGTGTAGTTTTTCTGTGCTGCAGTGTGCGGTGGCTCATTGAAATAATGTTCTGATGCAGCTTCGTTTGTGGGTGTTTGGATGTTTGCTTCTGTAGTTAAATATTGGGTCTGTATGTGTTGTTTTCCTGTAGACGCTGGTTTGAAGTTCCCCATTGGCTGTTCGTTCTACTGCGACATCTAGGAATGGCAGTTTGTTGTTGTTTTCTTCCTCTTTAGTGAATTTTATGCCAGTAAAGGGATTATTGATGGTCTTGAAGGTTTCCTCTAATTTGTTTCGTTTACTGAAGACAAAGGTGTCATCCACATAGTGGATGGGTTGGATGGTTGGCATGGCTGTTTGTTCGAGTCTCTGCATTACTGCCTCTGCTAAGAACCCTGATATCAGAGACCCCATGGGCGTTCCATTGGTTTGTCTGTAGGTTTTGTTGTTGAAGGTGAAGTGGGTGGTAAGGCATAAGTCCACTAGCTTGACGACATTGTCCTTGCTGATGAAGTTGGTGGTGTTTGGTGTATGTGTGTTTGGGTCTTCTAATAGTGTTTCCTTGGCTAGGTTGATGTTGATGGGTGTGAACAGGGCTGTTCTGTCAAAGGAAACCATTATTTCATCCTCTTCTATCTTGGTGTCTTTGACGGTCTTCAGGAATTCCTGGGTGGAGTGGATGGAATGGTGGGAGTTTTCTACTAAGTTTTTTAATCTTTGGTGGAGCTCCTTGGCTAATCTGTACATTGGCATCATGGTAGCCCACAAATCCACCAACACACTAAAACAGCAGCTAATGAACTTGAAAGACCCTACACAGACAACAAGCAAAATTAATGTCATTTACAAAATACCTTGCAAGAACTGTAACAGGCAGAAAACTAGCCACCAGGATACATGAACATCAACTAGCCACCAAAAGACACGATCCACTCTCACTAGTATCCTCACACACAGATGAGGAAGGACACCATTTTGCCTGGAACAACACATCCATCCTAGGGCAAGCCAAACAGAGATTAGCATGAGAATTCCTAGACATGTGGCATTCCAACCGGAACTCTATCAACAAACACATCGACTTGGACCCCATTTACCGCCCTCTGAGAAAAAGAACAGGACATGACATCACCACAGGAAGTGACATCACCAACCCAAGGAACCCGAAACACATAAACAGAAAGCGGGTCACTAACAGCAGTGTTTCACCGGAGGCTCACTGATGATGTTACCTAGCATGGTGATGAAACCGGCTGAAAATGAACCAGTGAGCAAACATACATCCTGATTCCTGGTCATTTTTTTAGATTACATTACAGTGTGGAAACAGGCCCTTCGGCCCAACAAGTCCACACCGACCCGCCGAAGCACAACCCACCCAGACCCCTACATTTACCCCTTACCTAACACTACGGGCAATTTAGCCTGGCCTATTCACCTGACCTGCATATCTTTGGACTATGGGAGGAAACTGGAGCACCCGGAGGAAACCCACGCAGACACGGGGAGAATGTGCAAATTCCACACAGTCAGTCGCCTGAGGCGGGAATTGAACCCGGGTCTCCGGCGCTGTGAGGCAGCAGTGCTAACCACTGTGCCACTGTGCCGCCCATTTATAGCATACTTCTATCTGGAGATGCCCCCAAGGAGCAGAGAGTCACATCCTGAAATTTAAGACAACCTTTTATACTTTCAGTTTCTGATTGAACTGTGATTTATCTCTGAACAACAAATATTAAAGAATATACACTTAATACTAAGGTCCTGGAGAATGTTGCTGAACAAAGAGACCTTGGAGTGCAGGTTCAAAATTCCTTGAAAGTGGAGTCACAGGTAGATAGGATAGTGAAGAAGGCATTTGGTATTCTTTCTTTTATTGGTCACAGTATTGAGTACAGGAGTTGGGAGGTCATGTTGCAGCTGTACAGGACATTGGTTAGGCCACTGTTGGAATATTGCGTGCAATTCTGGCCTCCTTCCTCTTGGAAGGATGTTGTGAAACCTGAAAGGGTTCAGAAAAGATTTACAAGGATGTTGCCAGGGTTGGAGGATTTGAACTACAGGGAGAGGCTGAATAGGCTGGGGCTGTTTTCCCTGGAGCATCGGAGGCTGAGAGGTGACCTTGCACAAGTTTATAAAATCATGAAGAGCATGGATAGGGTAAATAGGCAAAGTCTTTTCCCTGGGGTGGGGGAGTCCAGAACTGGAGCGTGTAGGTTTAGGATTAGTGGTGCTGGAAGAGTGTAGGTTTAGGGTGAGCGGGGAAAGATATAAAAAGGGGCAACTTTTTCATGCAGAGGGTGATGAGTGTATGGAATGAGCTGCCAAAGGAAGTGATGGAGGCTGGTACAATTACAACATTTAAAAGGCATTTGGATGGGTATATGAATAGGAAGGGTTTGGAGGGATATGGGCTGGGTGCTGGCAGGTGGGACTAGATTGGGTTGGGATATCTGATCGGCATGGATGGGTTGGACCGAAGAGTCGATTTCCGTGCTGTACATCTCTATGACTCTATGACTGCTGATGTTGGGAATGAGAAAAAAAAGCAGAAATCACTGGAAAAACTCAGCTGGTCTGGCAGCATCTGTGGAGACAAAGCAGGGTTTCTGAAGAAGGACCCGACCTGTTAACTCTGTCTCCACAGATTCTGCCAAACTGGCTGAGCTTTTTCAGCAATTTCTGCTTTTGTTTGTGATTTGTCTCTGTTTGTTTTAGATTTCACATTCCGAAAGTTCAACTGTTTCTCAGCAAGCATGGCGGTTATATCTGTTGATTAAATCTTGTTTACAAAGTATGTACCAATAATTTTCTTCTGTCTTAACAGTTACTTCCTTCCCAGTTTTGGACTTTTGCCCTTGGATCAATATGGAAGGGGAGATTTCCCCACTGTGCTGGACCCAGGTCCAATGAAGGGTATATGTGAAGTCTACCATGATGTATTCGGTCTACATGCTTTCCAACACATTGCAGTTACATTTCATTGTTACCTTGACTGTAGTTAGAAAGGAAAAAAAGGACTCACATTTATCAAGTGCCCTGAAAAGACACAGTCCTATTTAATCACCACCTCTGTCAACCTTCCTACTTGTCACACTGATTGTTTGATATTCTGTGTGAATACAAATTCTCTTCACTAAGTATTCGGAATACCAAAGGCTTGGCTTTCAATCCCCACTGTAAACTCTGTCTTCTAGCCACTGCCTTCATGTCTCGCCCAACTGTCTGAGATCGAACCAAACCACGTGCAAACTCATCATTGTGTTTGAGATCGAGTTGAACCTTTGACAGTGCATCTGCTACATCACCGCGACTGACTAAACTATTACCTCAGCTCATTTGCTGTTGAAACACTCATCCATGCCTTTGTGATCTCTCGACTTAACCATCTCAATGGTGTCATAGCCTGCCTTCCATCTGCTCTTAATTACAAACTCATCCAACTCTCTGTTGCTTACATCCCAAAATGTAACAGATTCTGTTCATCATTTCTGTGCTGGATAGCGTCCTGGTCTACCAAGACCGAAACTTTAAAATTCTCATCTTGTTCTCAGATCTCTCCTTGCCTGATCTTATCTCTGCAACTTCTTCCACTTTCTGAAATCTCAGTGCTCGCCCAATCCTGGTCTCTTGAGAATCTATAATTTGAATAACTTTAGCACTGACAGCTGTGCCTTTGGCCCTAACCTCGAATCATAGAAGCCCGACAGTGTGGAAAGAGGCCATTCGGCCCATCAAGTCCATACTGATCCACCCCACCCCAAAAGAATATTCTTGTATTTTCCCATAGCTAATCCACTTAGCCTGCATATCCCTGGACACTATGGGCAATTTAGCATGGGCAATCCATCTAACCTGCACATCTTTGAAGTGTGGGAGGAAACCGGAGTACCTGGACATGGGGAAGAGAGTTCAAGCTCCACACAGACAATCGCCCGAAGTTTAGAATTGAACTTGGGTCCCTGGCACTATGAGTCAGCAATGCTAACTACTATGCCACCATTCTGCCCAACCTCGAGCATCACCTCACTGAACTGCCCCAGCTTTTTAGTCTTGTTCCTTGGAAACCACCTCTTTGACCAAGTTTTTGGCTATCTGTCTTAAAATCTCCTCACTGGCCTTCGTCTTCCATTTTGTTTCATACCAAAACATCTTGTGATGCTGTAGCATATCAAAAGCATTATGGAAATGCAAGTTGTTGTTGTTGTAAATTTGTTATATTTTGCCCTTGATGGCCTTAGGATATGGCAAAGCACTAAACAGCCAGAAAGTGTTTGTAAAGCGTTGTCCGTGTTGTAATGGAATAAGTAGCTACTGTTAAGCCACTGAAATAACTAAACATGTAGGAAGTGACTGGTTAAAGGCAACTACAGAGTCCAGAGTGCGGTGCTGGAAAAGCACAGCAGGTCAGGCAGCATCCAAGGAGCAGAGGAATCGACGTTTCGGGCAAGAGCCTTTCCTAATGAAGGGTGCTCCAGCACCCCACTCACGACGCTGATCTGCGTTCCTCACTTTCTCCAAGGTAAATACAGGCCAACCCTCCAGGCAAGCAGTTACTGAAGAGCTTTAAAGGTGTGCTATTGTGTTTACTGGAAGTCAAACTTGACCAAGAGGGTGCAATGAACTTTAGTAATTTCCTTTTGTTACTTAAACATTTTTCTAATGTATTAATTCTCACTTTACAGCAATCAATACTGCTTCCAACTTTACATTACAGTGGTGCAACCATCCGAATCTCGTGTGGGTTACCCTGCCTCTGAATTATTAGCCAGCAGAATGGGGACCCCACTGTCCTATAAAACCCAACCCATGAATATAATCATTCTCTTTACATTCCTTCACCAAAACAGCTATCTCTCTTTAAAAGATTTGAGCTCTTTATTTGGATCTGTTAAGCATTAAAATATCTTCTTTCTTTCCTGCCTCATGTGTTTCTCTTGATCTTGAGAATTGAAAAACGATGCTTGTGGACAAAATTATCCATGGAATGTATCCTGGAGGGAGGGTCCTGGTTAGCTTCGATAGGTCGCGTAGTTGTTCAGACTAAATCCCAACAGGATGGGTTCAATTCCTGTTCTGGCTGAGGCCACCTTGTGGGGTCCTTTCTCACCTTGTCCCCTGAATGTGGAAGGGAATGACCGCCACCGACAAAAACCTTAACATTGGGATAAGCCCAGGATTCCGTGTTGAAGCAATTTATTTTTTTTTAAGGCACGTTCCGTTTGGAATCTGTTCCATTCTGTATGTGCTGTGCTTGAAGGCAGGACTTTCCCTCATTGCCTGCTGATGCTTCAACCTGAGCAAGTTCCTCAGCAGTTTTTGTCGGTGGCGGTCATTCCCTTCCACATTCAGGGGACAAGGTGAGAAAGGACCCCACAAGGTGGCCTCAGCCAGAACAGGAATTGAACCCATCCTGTTGGGATTTAGTCTGAACAACTACGCGACCTATCGAAGCTAACCAGGACCCTCCCTCCAGGATACATTCCATGGATAATTTTGTCCACAAGCATCGTTTTTCAATTCTCAAGACCAAGAGAAACACATGAGGCAGGAAAGAAAGAAGATATTTTAATGCTTAACAGATCCAAATAAAGAGCTCAAATCTTTTAAAGAGAGATAGCTGTTTTGGTGAAGGAATGTAAAGAGAATGATTATATTCATGGGTTGGGTTTTATAGGACAGTGGGGTCCCCATTCAGATGCAGAGTAACCCACACGAGATTCGGATGGTTGCACCACTGTAATGTAAAGTTGGAAGCAGTATTGATTGCTTTAAGGTGCGACTTGCCTTTATCAGGAAGGACGTCCCATTTTACGGAGTTCCCTTCCAATCAGATTAGCCAGATTTCTTGCCTCGGCAGCACCAATCAGGAATGGTGGCTATGCTTGGACTAATGTTTTGACCAGGTAAAAACTATGACTGCAGATGCTGGAAACCAAATTCTGGATCAGTGGTGCTGGAAGAGCACAGCAATTCAGGCAGCATCCGAGGACAGGCAAAATCGACGTTTCGGGCAAAAGCCCTTCATCAGGAATAAAGGCAGAGAGCCTGAAGCGTGGAGAGATAAGCTAGAGGAGGGTGGGGGTGGGGAGAGAGTAGCATAGAGTACAATAGGTGCCCTCGACCTCTTCATTTCCAACTGCCGCCGGGACATTAACCTCACATCTCATCCTCACAACGCGCAGCCCTCCAATCCCTCTGCTCCAATCCTGACCTCACCATCAAGCCAGCGGACAAAGGGGGCGCAGTGGTAGTCTGGCGCACTGACCTCTACATCGCTGAAGCCAAACGCCAACTCGAGGACACCTCTTCCGACCGCCCCCTTGACCATGACTCCACCCCCCATCACCAAACCATCATCTCCCAGACCATACAGAACCTCATCACCTCAGGAGATCTCCCACCCACAGCTTCCAACCTCATAGTCCGGGAACCCCGCACTGCCCGGTTCTACCTCCTTCCCAAGATCCACAAGCCTGACCAACCTGGCCGACCCATTGTCTCAGCATGCTCCTGCCCCACTGAACTCATCTCTACCTACCTCGACACTGTCCTATCCCCCCTAGTCCAGGAACTCCCCACGTTCAGGAACTCCAGGAACGTTCGAGACACCACCCACGCCCTCCACCTCCTCCAAGACTTCTGTTTCCCCGGCCCCCAACGCCTCATCTTCACCATGGATATCCAATCCCTCTACACCTCCATCCGCCATGACCAGGGCCTCCAAGCCCTCCGTTTTTTCCTCTCCTGACGTTCCCAACAGTACCCTTCCACCGACACTCTCATTTGTTTGGCCGAACTGGTCCTCACCCTTAACAATTTCTCCTTTGAATCCTCCCACTTCCTCCAGACCAAAGGGGTAGCCATGGGCACACGTATGGGCCCCAGCTATGCCTGTCTCTTTGTTGGCTATGTAGAGCAGTTGATATTCCGTAATTACACCGGCACCACTCCCCACCTCTTCCTCCGCTACATTGATGACTGCATTGGCGCCACCTCGTGCTCCCGCGAGGAGATTGAGCAATTCATCAACTTCACCAACACATTCCACCCTGACCTTAAATTTACCTGGACCATCTCCGACACCTCCCTCCCCTTCCTGGACCTCTCCATCTCCATTAATGACGACCAACTTGACACTGACATTTCTACAAACCCACCGACTCCCACAGCTACCTGGATTACACCTCTTCCCACCCTATCTCTTGCAAAAATGCCATCCCGTATTCCCAATTCCTCCGCCTCCGCCGTATCTGCTCCCAAGAGGAGCAGTTCCACCATAGAACACACCAGATGGCCTCTTTCTTTAGAGACCGCAATTTCTCTTCCCACGTGGTTAAAGATGCCCTCCAACGCATCTCGTCCACATCCCGCACCTCCGCCCTCAGACTTCACCCCTCCAACCGTAACAAGGACAGAACGCCCCTGGTGCTCACCTTCCACCCTACCAACCTTCGCATAAACCAAATCATCCGCCGACATTTCCGCCACCTCCAAACAGACCCCACCACCAGGGATATATTTCCCTCCCCACCCCTTTCCGCCTTCCGCAAAGACCATTCCCTCCGTGACTACCTGGTCAGGTCCACGCCCCCCTACGACCCACCCTCCCATCCCGGCACTTTCCCCTGCCACCGCAGGAACTGTAAAACCTGTGCCCACACCTCCTCCCTCACCTCCATCCAAGGCCCTAAAGGAGCCTTCCACATCCATCAAAGTTTTACCTGCACATCCACTAATATCATTTATTGTATCCGTTGCTCCCGATGCGGTCTCCTCTACATTGGGGAGACTGGGCGCCTCCTAGCAGAGCGCTTTAGGGAACATCTCCGAGACACCCGCACCAATCAACCAAATCGCCCCATGGCTCAACATTTCAACTCCCCCTCCCACTCTGCTGAGAACATGGAGGTCCTGGGCCTCCTTCACCGCCGCTCCCTCACCACCAGACGCATGGAAGAAGAACGCCTCATCTTCCGCCTCGGAACACTTCAACCCCAGGGCATCAATGTGGATTTCAACAGTTTCCTCATTTCCCCTTCCCCCACCTCATCCTAGTTTCTAACCTCCAGCAACATGATCCCCTGACCTGTCCGGACTTGTCCGACCTGCCCAGCTCCTTTTCCACCTATCCACTCCACCCTCTCCTCCCTGACCTATCACCTTCATCCCCT
Source organism: Chiloscyllium plagiosum (assembly GCF_037043375.1). Lineage (NCBI taxonomy): Eukaryota > Metazoa > Chordata > Chondrichthyes > Orectolobiformes > Hemiscylliidae > Chiloscyllium > Chiloscyllium plagiosum. The sequence continues at coordinate 7,714,228 of NW_028270139.1, forward strand.
CCCCCACTCACCTATTGTACTCTATGCTACTCTATCCCCACCCCACCCTCCTCTAGCTTATCTCTCCACGCTTCAGGCTCTCTGCCTTTATTCCTGATGAAGGGCTTTTGCCCGAAACGTCGATTTTGCCTGTCCTCGGATGCTGCCTGAATTGCTGTGCTCTTCCAGCACCACTGATCCAGAGACTACTGTTTTGACCGACAGCTAAGCCCAGGGATCGGGGAAAGTAGATTGGGATGTGGGGAGCAGGTTCAAATGGCTTGAGAGGGGGTTAAAAGAGATGATGGAAAGGTGTCTCTCATAGCAACAGGGATCTTGCAAAGGGGACCTTGCCTGCTGCCAGTCTGAGCAGCTCCAGTTGTCAGGCTCCTGCTGGTGATGATGTGTCCTTGCCTTAGTAACATACCACTGGCACTAGGATGAGGTCCTTCAGTTGATATTAACTGGCTGCATCGGATCAAGGATTGCATTGTGTCACAGTGGTTTGCACTGCTGCCTCACAGCACCAGGGACTCGGGTTTGATTCCAGCCTCAGGTGACTGACTGTAGGGAGTTTGCACATTCTCCTCATGCTTGCGTGGGTTACTGCCGGGTGCTCACGTTTCTTCCCAAAGTCCAACAGCACGTAGGTTAGCTGGATTGGCCATGCTAAATTGCCCTGTACGGTCCAAGGATGTGCTGGTTAAGTGGATTAGCCATGGCCAATATGGGGAATGGGTGTGATGCACTATGGAGCATTGGTGCAGACTTAAAAGGCTGAATGGTCTTGATCTGCACTGTAGGGATTCCAAGACAGGTCGGTAAATTGTCACCTCCCCCAATTCATATCATTTCAGATTGACAGGAGAGGGTGTGTGTGCACAGAGATGGCAGGACAGCCAGACACCGGAGTTTACTGACCCCACCACCTCCCACCTCTTGCCTTCAAAACCACGAGCAGGGGAATGTAAAATCCAACCCCACAACTGAACAAATTTGATAGGTCAATAAGTACTGCAGGTACTCCTGAACTTGAAAGGTATTGAATCATCAACGTTTGGGTGGCACGGTGGCTCAGTGGTTAGCACTGCTGCCTCACAGCACCAGGGACCTGGGTTTGATCCCAACCTCGGGCAACTGTTTGTGTGGAGTTTCCTCTGGGTGCTCTGTTTTCCTCCCGCAGTCTGAAGATGTGCATGTTCAGTGGATTGGCTATGCTGAGTTGCCCAGGGTCCAGGGATGTGCAGGCTGGGTGGATTAGCCATGGGAAATACAGAGTTATGGGGCAAGGATAGGAGGATAAGCCTGGGTGGGAATGCCCTTTGGAGGGCTGCTGTGGACTTGTTGGGCCTAATGGCCTGTTTCCATACTGTAGTGATTTTATGTTATGTTTTTCAAATGAGTGGAAGGCCATTCAGCCAATCATACCTATGTCAGTGCAACAACATTGCTGGCCCCATTTTTCTGCCCTCTTCAGCAACTTCAATATTTCACACAGAGGGTGGTACGTGTGTGGAATGAGCTGCCAGAGGAAGTGGTGGAGGCTGGTACAATTGCAGCATTTAAAAGGCATTTGGATGGGTATATGAATAGGAAGGGTTTGGAGGGATATGGGCCGGGTGCTGGCAGGTGGGACTAGATTAGGATATCTGGTCGGCATGGACGGGTTGGACTTTCTATGTTGTACTTCTCTATGACTCTAAGTGCTTCTCTTATTATTCTCAGTTGTGATTTACTTGCCTTTCAATAATCACCGAGTTAATTTATTTCAGATCTTAATGACCTTTAATGTGGAAATTTGCAGTGGAGGAGATCATAGCAGAAAGTGAGACTGAAACTTTATCTAAACTCAGGCAAATAACATGCAATGCCCAAAGTTTTGCTTATCCTTTCGCTTACAAAATATCATGACAGCAACTGCAGAACAATTGAATGTAGGTAGTGCACCATGAAACACAGGTACAGAGAACGCCTTCTTTTATGTTAATTAGAGCCAAATTGGTGATGCGTCTGGCAGGAAGCTGACAGGATATTTTTAAGCCTGAAGTCATGGGAAAGACGGAGATTTGAAAGTTAATCAGAAGGCAGGCTGAAGGGAGATTGAAGATTAGTTTGCAAGAAAGAGGAATCAAAGATGTGCTTTTCTGAGATGGATGATGATAATCATTTTGAAAGGGAGGGGGTCAGTTCCCTTTCAGGAGAGGGAATTATTAATAATGATGACTGCTGCAGGGCTGGCATTTATAAAATAATGGAAATTAGGTATCAATAGCTTATTGGGAATGTGAGCAAGGAAGCGGGTCAAGCTCTCATGGAAGAGGCGAGCTCAGAGTGGACAAAGATGGAGGGAAGCTTAAAGAGAAAAGGAAGTCAAGGCTAAGGGAAAATCTGAGGGGAGGCTTGGCTTGATGGGAATAGTGAAGAGGGTGAGCAAAGACAGATGGAGATGAAGTCACAACTCTAACCACAAAGAGAATGGCATCCTTGCATATATTGTTAGAGATAAACTGAATACTCCTAGGTATTGAGATTATTGAGAAGATTTGTAGCTCAGGTTGAGGTTCTGGATGTAACTTTGCTTGCTGAGCTGGAAGGTTAGCTCTTAGATGTTTCATCACCATGCTCGGGAACATCATCAGTGAGTCTCCGGTGAAGAGCTGGTGTTCTGTCCAAAAGGGGCGACACGGTGGCTCAGTGGTTAGCACTGCTGCCTCACAGACCCAGGGACCTGGGTTCGATTCCAGCCTCAGGCGACTGTCTGTGTGGAGTTTGCACATTCTCCCCGTGTCTGCGTGGGTTTCCTCCGGGTGCTCCGGTTTCCTCCCACAGTCCAATGATGTACAGGTTAGGTGAATTGGCCATGCTAAATTGTCCACAATGTTCAGGGATGTGTAAAGTTAGGTGTATTAGTCAGGGGTAAAATGTAGAATAGTAGGGAATAGATCTGGGTGGGATACTCTTTGAAGGGTTGGTATGGATTTGTTGGGCCAAAGGGCCTGTTTCTACACTTATAGTGATTCTACTTTAATGATTCAAATTTGCCATCTGAACTCTTAGGAATGTAAGAAATAAGAAGAGTAGACCTCATTGCTTTCTGAGCCTGATCCCCTCATGAAATATGATCACAATTAATCTTCAGTTTCAACTCCACCTTCTTGCCTGCTCCTAATACTGCAAGTTATTCCACCTTCCAAAATCCCTGTGCTCACCCAATCCTGGTCTTTTAAGTGTCTGTGTATCTTTCTAGCGGGCACACACAACATTTTCTGGAGAAGACAGAAGTCGCAGCAATTGCCTGAGTTGTGGTGAGAATAGGCATTGCCTCTAGCTGAGGCAGCCTGTAGCAACAAGTGCTCAGGCATGACAGGCCAACAGCAGGCTGGCACTGTGCCCACCTGAGGTCCCAGATCAAAGTGGGACCCAGGCACAGACAGGGGAAGGAATGTGTTGGTGGGTGAATTACTGGCTCAGCAGTGAAAGAGTTATAACTGAAAAGGTCTCCAATTCAGATTCAGTCAGAAGTGTATGTTGTAAAACAATGTAAGTAGGTAGCAAAATGGCTGGCTACGGCGTGATTAATAGAAACAAGGACACAGCCTAGACTGTCCAATCAGCAGGAAGGCATTCAGTGAACAAAAACAATGCAAAGTAAGTGCCATTTGGTTGTAAAATGGCCAGATTTGAATTTGAGTGTGTGATCCTCAGTGGAGAAAAGATGAGAACCTGTGGGTTTTTGTAAGTGTTTGGTCGTAGGCTGACTCTCCCACACTACCTAAGAATAAATGCCTGTACCTGTACCTGTGACTCCTGGTGGTTTGTCAAGTTGAACCACAACAGCACACAAAGCTGGGTCTGCCTTTCAACAGCTTGTCTCCCCCTCTCCCGAACCCAAAATGTGGGCTCTTCGAACAGGCACTTAGTGCCTTTCACAAGGAGTCTTTCGCAAACTCTACAAACAAACAGACCAGGGCCTGCTGGCTGTGTTCTCACACAGCAAACCTCCTGCGACAGCTGGCTTTCTACCAGCTCATTATATGGCATGGATTGCCCACTTAAAGGTCTAATTGGTCATGAGGTGGGAAGAGCATCCACAGGGTTTCCTGTTAGGTATTGGAATGGAGCACAGGATTCTGCCCATGGAGTCTGGATGGATGTATTTCCATCGGAAAAGATTCTTTTCCTAAGGCTAGAGTTGATTAATGGCAGAAATTTGCTTGTTCGCTCGTGAGGATAAGATGGCACATTGATAGTTTGAAAATAAACTTTCTGGAATAGATTGAGATACAGAAAGATCTGCATTCTGTTCATTTTTATACCATAAGTAAATGAAGTCATGATGGTTATAGTTCACCCGAGGAAAGTGAGAAGAAATGGATGGAACAGGTGTGAGATTACATGGACGTGGCTGAGCTTACACAAGGCTGCATTTTGATGTCAGTTGTGAATACAAAATTGGTTGTATGGTAGGAGGCAGTGGGTGGTGGTGAGGTTTGTTTTTCAGAGCTGAAAAATGTGTTGCTGGAAAAGCGCAGCAGGTCAGGCAGCATCCAAGGAGCAGGAGAATTGACGTTTCGGGCATAAGCCCTTCTTCAGGCTTTTGCCCGAAACGTCGATTCTCCTGCTCCTTGGATGCTGCCTGACCTGCTGCACTTTTCCAGCAACACATTTTTCAGCTCTGATCTCCAGCATCTGCAGTCCTCACTTTCTCCAGGTCTGTTTTTCAGACTGGACGACTATGACCAGTGTTGTTCCGCAGGGATCGGTACTGGGCCCACTTTTGTTTGTCATTGATACAAATGATTTGGATGAGGATATGGGAAGACTGGTCAGTAGGTTTGCAGATAACACCAACATTGATGAGGTAGTGGACAGTGAAGAAGGCTATCTAAGATTACAAAGAGATCTTGATCAATTAGGTCAATGGGCTGAGGAGTGGCAAATGGAGTTTAACTTAGATACATGCGAGGTATTGTATTTTAGTAATACAAACTAGAGTAGGACTTGTACAATTAATGGTCAGGGCCTTTGGGAAATGTAGTAGAACAGAGAGACCTCGGGGTTCAGGTACATAATTCTTTGGAATTTACATCACAGATAGACAGGGTGGTTAAGAAGCTGTTTAGCATGCTTGCCTTCATTGCTCAGAATGGTTTTTTTCTTTATTCATTCACGGGGTGAGAGAGTCGCTGGCTAGGCAGTATTTACTGCCCATTCCCCCAATTGTCCAGAGGGCAGTTAAAAGTCAACTGCTTTGCTGTCGGTTGGGAGTCACATGTAGGCCGGACCAGATAAGGATGGCAGTTTCCTTCCCTAAAGGACATTAGTGAACCAGACGACAATGGATTCATGATCACCATTAGCTTTCTAATTTGAGATATCTATTGAATTCAAATCCCACTACCTGCTGTGGTGGGATTCAAAGCTGGGTTCCCCAGAAGGTTATCTGAATGAGCAGTCGACTGATAATGGCACTCGGCCATTGTTCCCCCCTCCCCGTATAGTTTCGACTACAGGAACTGGGATGTCATGTTGAAGTGTACAGGACATTGATGAGGCCTGCTCTGGAGTACCGTGTGCAGTTCTGGTCGCCTATTTATAGGAAGGATATTACTAAACTGGAGAGGGTTCAGAAAAGAAGTTACCAGGATGTTGCTGGGAATGGAAGGTTTGAGATATAAATATAGACCCAAAACACTGGGACTTTTTTCACTGGAGCATAGATAAGCACATGGATGACGATGGGATAGTGTAGGGGGATGAGCTGAGAATAGTTCACAGGTCGGCCCAACATCGAGGGACCAAGGGCCTGTTCTGCGCTGTATTGTTCTCTGTTCTCTGTTCTATAGGAGGTTGAAGGGTGACCTTATTGAGGTTTATGAAATCACGAGGGTCATAGATAAAGTGAATTTCCTAGGTTGGAGGGAATTCAAAACAGGGGGCATATTTTCAAGGTGAGAGGAGAAAGATTTAAAAAGGACATAACTTTTTTTACACAGAGAATGGTTCATGTGTGGAATAAAGTGTCAGTGGAGGTTGTGGATGCAGGCACAGATACAATGTCTAAAAGACATTTGGATAAGTTCAGGAATAAGAAAGGTTTGGAGGGATATGGGCCAAGTGCAGGTAGGTGGGACTAGTTTAGTTCGGGAACATGGTTAGCGTGAACTGGTTAGACCCAAGGGTCCATTTCTATGCTGTATGATTCCATGGCTGTATGAATGTAAGGTGCAGGCCATTCATTATACTTACATTTGCCAAAAGACTATATGGGATTTTATACAGGACCCTGCTCTGATTAGAAAACCATTCCTGAAGGGGACTTGGGACCTGTCTGAACAAAGCAAGCAATTGTGTACCTCCTTAACCAAGCAGATTGAAGATTTGTGACGGAGCCATGCAGAAGTGGAACTTAATGACCCTTTCTCTCAGAGGGTTACGAGTCTTTGAAATTCCCTTCCTCAAAAGGCAGTGGGTGCAGAATCTTTAAATGTTGTTAAGGCAGGGGGAGATAGATTCATGATTACCAAAGGGATGTAAGATTTTTGGCTACGTGCAGGAATGTAGAATTGAGGTTATAACCAGAGCAGCCAAAAAAGGGCTGGGCCGAATACTTTTTATTTTAGAATCCCTACAGTGTGGAAACAAGCCCCTAGGCCCAATTGTCCACACCAACCCTCCAAAGGGTAATCCACCCAGACCCATTCCCCTACATTTACCCCTGCCTAATGCACCCAAATCTATGGGCGATTTAGCACGGCCAATTCACCTGACCGGCACACCTTTGGATTGTGGAAGGAAACCCACGCGGACACGGGGAGAATGTGCAAACTCCACACAGACAGTTGCCAGAGGCTGGAATCGAACCCGGGTCCCTGGCGCAGTGAGGCAGCAGCGCTGACCACTGAGCCACCGTGCTGCCCCAAGCCCTTTTGTCTTTATTCATAGAAGTGCCCTTCAGATTATATTAAATGAGTGCCAATCATCTACAGAAAATGAAATAAATAGACAGAAAAGAAACCTGGAATTAAGAGGGGAGAAATTAAAAGGGACAGGTATTTTTTTGTTCAGATCTTCAATAATAGGTGGAAGCTGAGGCCATGGGACTTCAACTTTGTAACAGTCAATTAGCAGCACCAGTGTTATTAAGACACATCACACCATTAAAAAAACAATGTTCATTGGAATAGATAAACCCTTTGGCATGCATAGTCAGTATCTCTCACATATGAAAGCAACACCACATAGCTGATGTGTGTCAACATTGAGCCTTGTTGTAAGGTATGTCTTTGGTTGCCCTTTCTTTAAACGGTGGTTTGATGCTAATGTCTTATGGTGGTCTTGAATCACGTTTCTATGCCAGATGGTGTTTTTCTCTTCTTTTTTGTTTTTAAATAAGACCTTTCGGTATTTGACGACAACAACAGCAAAATCGGCAAAAAGGACAGCAGAAAACGAAAAGATATTTCTGGAAAGGCAGGGTTAGTCAGGCAGCAACTTTCAGACTTTCTACACGTAACTCTGCAGGAGGCATCACCAGAAGTTGCTGTCTTGTTTACTCTTTAGTGAGAGTGAGTGCCAACAGCCTGACCTATATGTCTACTACAGAATACTGGCCTTCATATAAAGTTCACAGCAAATACAAGAATATGGGCCTGAACTGAGATGCTAGAGACAGTGGACCTGAGAAAATATATTGCATAGACTCACTGTTTGTGACACCCATTTCTTATCACCTTCCTACCTTGAAGAACTGTTGTGACTCTGTCCATTATAGTGGTCTTGCTGAGTTGGAAGTATTTGACAATTAATGTTTCCAAATGCATATTCCTAACATATTCTCACATCAAAACACATTTCAAAACAAAACACAGGAGATCAGAAGCCACCACAGATAATCGGATCAAAAGCCCATATAGAATCTCAACATTGAGCAGATGTTTGAAACCAAAGCAACTGAAAAATATTCAATCTCAGGATATCCTTTCTAACAAGAATTTTCCTTGCCCAACTTGAATTTGGGAACACAAAACTATCCAGTTGATCAACATGTAATCATGTGGAGTGAAATTTACATAAACAAGGATGGTATTTAGGTTAGATTACCTACAGTGTGGAAACAGGCCCTTCGGCCCAACAAATCCACACTGAGCCTCTAAAGAGTAACCTACCCAGACCCATTTCCCTCTAACTAATGCACCTAAAACTATGGTCAATTTACCTGACCTGCACAGCTTTGTACCGTGGGAGGAAACCCACACAGACACAGGGAGAATGTACAAACTCCACACAGATAGTCACCCAAGGCTGGAATTGAACCTGGGTCCCTAGCACTGTGAGGCAGCAGTGCTAACCACTGAGCCAACGTGCCACCCAATTTAGGTAGCAAAGTTAAGCCAGCACAATAATGAACAAATTGTTGGAAAGGTTCATAGGGTTGGGTGAAACACAAAAGTTACACCCAATTTTATTCTCCATTGAGATCAATTGGGGAATTCCCTGAAACTTCCAACCAGGAATTTCAGTTAAAATGTGACAAATTCATTTATGAGGATTTTTAAGCTGGATTAAAATTCCACGTGGGTTGAATCTTGCTGGTGGGCCAATTTCCTCACATTCCCATTTATTTCTATATCAGTGTCTTTTATTCTAGCCATATTCATTTCTAAAACTGCAAAAGAATAATTCAATCAAAAATAAGACTTATTTGATGCTGAAGAGAGTCTAAAATTAATTTAAAAAGTCAGTAAATGTTGATCCTGTATCTCATGTTGTCTCCCCATAAGGCTAAAGCAGATACATTTGCTAATCTTTAGAAATACGATCTTACCCGATTAAACTCTGTTGTTGGCAGAATAAGGCATACACTGTAGTTTTGTTTACCGTATTCCAATGTTACCATATTAAAAGCAACAGCCTCAGGAACCGCCAAGAGGCTAGCAAGGATCCAAATGCCAATGATCTCTAAGGCAGTCAATAGAGGCACTCCAATCCCCTGGACCCGGCTCCAGGAGACAACAGCCCGATACCTGTTTCAAAATAATAGGAGTCACAGTCAGCTTTAGTTAAACAGAACAATACCTTATACTTCTCATTATCTTGTACTTCTATACAAAGCTCCAAGTGGCAAATATATAATACATAGAGTGTACTACAATATATAAAAGTGTACTAAAACGTGTTCCAATTAGAACCAGTTCATCAACAAATATTTGACATTCAAAATCCATTACTGCCTGAAAGTATACAGTCCTGCTTGCTGTACAAGTTACACTCGGTAGCATTCACATAGTACAGAAATAACACATTCTACCCACTTGGTCTGTGCCAGCTCTAAGACAGCACTACAGCCTTCTCACACTCTATTTACCACATTTAAACCAGTTGGACTTAAACCAAACACTCTATCCATCAACTTCTTTCTCTCATATACTTATCTAGCCCCTACTTAAATGCACCTATGCCATTTATTTCAGCTGCTCTATCATGGAGTAAGTTCCATATTCTCACCGTCCTTTGAGTGAGGAAATTTCTCCTGAATTCTTCCCTGGATTTATTATTATACTTATCTCATATTTATCGTGTCATTCTAGGTGTGGATAAGAAATTTGGGCAAAGGGATGAGTATTTCAGAATTGTAGTCCTATCTCCAAACGCAGTCTCTTCGAGCACAACTTCACACTCAGTGTAAATATACTTCTAAACTTGTCCTGAGAAGCAATTAGCCTGAATTTTATATTCCCAGGTTGTAAGGCAGTAGATGACTAAATAAAGTCAGAGGACTGATATACAGCGTCTAACTCTAAACTCTGGGCAGCTTTGTTTAGGGTGGCTCCTCCGTCTAGTCAGAAGGTTTAAGGACTGTCACAATCTTGTCTGTCATCCTGTGGGAGGGCGATATGCCTCAGGAAAGGAGACCTCCATGCCAGCAGATGTTGAGCAAGGGGTTCAGATTGAATGCTTCAGTGAAGTCAGCAGAGAGAAAGATGTAACCTTTTTAGAAAGTGGTCCTTTTGAAATCATTGCCCGTGAGGGTAAACTAGAACAGCTTTCCAGCATTTATTTTTCATTCCACACTCAAAGCCCGATTTACCTGCATTGGCAAGCAACTGAAAATAGACTTATTGTAGCACAGGAACCTGCAAAAACATTTTTTATTAGATTCCCTACAGTGTGAAAACAGGCCCTTCGACCCAACCAGTCCACACCGACCCTCTGAAGAGTAACCCACCCAGACCCATTTCCCCTCTGACTAATGCACCTAACGCTACAGGCAATTTAGCATGGCCAACTTACCTAACCTGCACACCTTTGTGACTGTGGGAGGTAACCCACGCAGACACAGGCGATTGTGTAAACTCCACACAGACAGTCACCCGAGGCTGGAATCAAACCTGGGACCCTGGTGGTGTGAGGCAGCAGTGCTAACCACTGAGCCATTATGCCATATTCTCTACTGGGGGTAATACAGGAAGTTCTGATAAATTGATCCTACCGTTTATACTAGGATCAAAAACTGACGGATTTTCAGGCATTTTTTTTTAAATGTTGGAGTTGTTGGCAAAGCCATATTTATGCCCATCCCTGACTGTCTTAGAGAAGATGGTGTTAAGCTACCTTCTTGAAACACAGCATTCCATGTGGTGTAGGCATACCACAATGCTAATAGGAAGAGAATTACAGGATTCTTACCTCATGAGTAACAGTATAGTTCCATGTTAGGAGAGTGTGAAAGTTGAAGATGAACTCACAGGCAGTGCTGTTCTCATGCATCTGCTACCCTTGTCCTTTCAGATAGATGTCATATTTAGAAATTGTTGTTGAAGAAATTACTGCATTGTATCTGATAAACAGTACATTCTTCAGCCAAGGTGAATCAGTGGTGGAGAGTGATCGATGGGGTGCCAGTCAAAAGGTTGCATTGTCCAGGATGATGCTGAATTGTACTCATCTAGACAAGTGAGGAGTTTTCTATCACATATCTAACTTGTACATTGTTGATGGTGGACAGGTCTTGGGGAGCCAGGAGACATGTTACTCAGTGCTAGATCCCCACCTCCTGAGTGTGGAGGTGGTGGCAGGTGTGCTGCTCTCTATGTCTTTTTGGTGAGTGCGTTCTTTAGGTGTTTATACAGTCAATTATGTGCAAAATCTATTATGAGAAGACTCTTGTAAAGTAAACAAGATAAAATTTATTGCATCTCTGTAACTATTTGCAGGTTATAAGAACAGGCTGTATGTTACCTCAAAGGCTGTTGGTAAGATCTCGTCTTAGTTTTGTCTCCCCCGAGATCTTACTTTACTCTCCCACCAAGCCCTCATGTCATGATCATAGTGGGCGGTGCTTTAACACTCACCCCCTTCACAGCAAGGTACAACATCTCCCCCTAAACTTTTTATAAAAGCTATTACTATATTTAACACAATCCCATCTCCCTTCAAGTCTTAGACTTTACACATGCAAACAGTCTGGCTGTCTTCCTGACAGTCTCTGTTTCAGGTTTACCATTTAGTTCATCCTAATCAATAATGTGAGGATGGTTCCTCTGTAATGGGATGCAGTACCTGCAGTTCCTTAGTATGGCAGTAATACGAACAGTATACTATCTCACAGGTTTACACCTGTGTGGACTACTGTACATTTGCTGTTTAAATTCTCGATCTGTACCTGTTACCCTGATTCTAGCCTTGGCAAAATAGTGTTTATTCTGATGTGTGGCCTACTGAGCTTGACAGAAGTGATGGTTATCATGTACCAATTGGTAATCGTGAAGGAGTAAGTATGGAGCAATTTCTTAGGCAGCTGAGTCTTCAGTTTTTGACCCATCAGTAACTCTGACAGTGCCAGAACTCATAGGAGTGGATCTATAATTCAATAGAACTGTGTCACAATCTGAATTCATCTTCAAAAGTGACTTAACCATTCTGATCCCACATTTGGCATCCCTGTTAGATTCAGGGTTACCACAGTGAGCTTGTCACATACTCAAATCCCAAGGTGGTTACTAAATGGCTGAAGCTGTCATTCACAAATTGTGGCTATTTGCCTGAAATAACCACATCAGGAATACCTCATGTGTTGCGATTATCTAATTTAAGATTCCATACTCGTCCGGTGCAATTTCTTAACCTTGATCCATCAGGAGAAATAATAATAATGAGATAAGACTTTAATCAAATACAGTCAAATCCATGCACACACATTGTTAAGGTCTGTTTGGGAATTTAGTTGGGTGTTAAAGGCTCATTTTGTTCAGTCTGTGGATGACATGTCTAACAACTGCCAATGAGTTCCTCAATGTTGCTCGATATCCCAGGCCAGCATACTGACAACTGGGCTCTGGCTTTGCACTGGGTGACTATCAAATGTCCTTGCTACACTCCCCAAGATGTCCTCTTGAAGTGAAACTGGGATGACTAGTCATAGAATCATAGAGTTGTACAGCATGGAAGCAGATCCTTCAGTCCACCTTGTCCATGCCAACTGGATATCCTAAATTAATCTAATCCCATTCCTATTCATGTACCCATTTAGATGCTTTTTGAATGTTGTGACTGTACTCACCTCCACCACTTCCCTTAGTAGCTCATTCCATACATGCACCATCCTCTGTGTGTGAAAGCTTTGCCCCTTAAGTCCCTCTTGTATCTTTCCCCTCTCACCTTAAACTTATGATCTCTAGTTTTAGACTCCCCTAACCCTGGGAAAAAGACCTTGACTATTCACAATGTCCGTGCCCTTCATGATTTTATAAGCCTCCATAGGGTCATTCCTCAGCCTCTGATGCTCCAGGGAGAACAGCCCCAGCCTATTCAGCCTCTCAGTACAGCTCAAACCCTCTAACCCTGGCAATATCCTTGAAAACATTATCTGCACCCTTTCATATGTAACAACATCTTTCCTACAGCAGGGTGACCACAACTGAATGCAGTATTCCAAAGCTGGCCTAACCAATGTCCTGTATAGCTGCAATATGACATAGTCTTTCATCATGAACTAGTATGTCATCAACAGTGAGTAAATTGTTTTTGTGTATGAAATATATTTACATGGTCAGACTTTGATATCATAGAATCATAAAGTCATATAGTGCAGAAAAGACCCTTCAGCCCATTATGTCTGCATCAACGTAACTAGAACTGTGACCAACCCCCAGTACAACATGTGAATGGTGAGACATTCCTCATTTCTCTCTCTTTTTTGTGTTGAATCTGGTTAAGCTGATGTGCCTTGCTGGACATCGTGCCCTTATTGTCTGGGTTTAAGACTCAATGTCTTGGATGAAACCAGTATCATGACAAGTAAGGCAGTCAAAGATTGCTCTGATCTGTCCTTGCCTGCAATTTTCCCGACATGTACACTGTCTCATCAGGTTTGCGTACAAAACAAAGTCAATAGTTTTGTATTTTTGGAGGTTCTTTCTCATCCAGTAGAGCAAGTAATGATTTGCGATCTATTGTGATGACCAGTTTCAGACAAAGGTGTAGTCCGAAAATCTCTTGCAAGCACATATAACTGAGATAGCTTCCTTCTCAGTCACCACATTTTGTGCTTCTGTATCAGATAATGTCAAGATGTCTATTGGACTAGTTTACCAAACCCATCTGGCTGTTCCTTCAAGTGTACTACTCCTAAACTTGCAGCCGGAGTATTGGCTGCAATTATCTTTGGACATGAAATATTAAAATATCCATAAATGTCCAAAAAATGTTCTCTTGATGAAGAGTCCAACACCATCCTTGTGTCTTCTGTCGTGGTTGCTAGGTTAGGCAAACACTTTACCAGCTGGTTCACCACAACCAATACTCTTTGATGATCCTAAATTGACTTTGAAGTGGGGGGCTCCATAATGACATCACTCCTTTGAGAATAAGCCGGTCTGCCGTCATTGTTGACAATGTTGCCCCAAGAGATGGATTCTTTGGAGAATTCACACTTGTGTTTCAGTGTGAGGCCCTGATTTTGTAAACGCTTTCATATTGCATGCATTCTCTGATCATACTTTTGCTTGTTGCTCACTATCACATCCGTGTGGCATATCGCTCAGACACAAAATACTTTGGCCTCAGTCACCTTCTGTGACAGAGAATCCTACAGGCACACCACTCTCTGGGTGCAGAAATTCCTCCTCATCGCAGTCCTAAAAGGCTTATCCCTTGTCTTGAGCCTGCAACCTCTGGTTCTGGACTCACCAGTCATTAAGAACGTCCTTCCTTCATCATTCTTGTTTAATCCTGTGAGAATTTTATAGGTTATAAGTTTCTATGATAGTTCCCCTTATTCTTTGCCACTCCAGTGAATATATTCCTAACCAATCCAGTCTTTTCCTGCATGTTGGTCCTGTCATCTCAGGAATCAGTCTAATAAACTCTTTTTATGCCCCATTCATGGACAGAATGCCTTTCCTCAGATAAGGAGACCAAAACTGCTTACCAAGTCCCTGTATAATTACAGTCGAGAGTGTGTTGCTGGAAAAGCACAGCGGTCAGGCAGCATCCGAGAAACAGGAGAATCGACGTATCGGGCATAAACCCTTCATCAGGACGAAGGAAAAGCTTCTGCCGAAATGTCGATTCTCCTGTTTCTTGGATGCTGCCTGACCTGCTGTGCTTTTCCAGCATCACACTCTCGACTCTGATCTCCAGCATCTGCAGCCCTCACTTTCTCTTCCCTGTATAATTGCAGCAAGACATCCCTGCTCATGTACTCGAGTCCTCTCACTGTGAAGGCCAACATGATATTTGCCTTGAATTGAATGATTTACTTTAGAATACGGTGAAGTTGGATGCCATTTTGAACAGTTTAAGAATAAAAAAGCCATAACTGGAAGAGAGTCTACCTTGGTTTCACCACCTCCACCATGAGTCCTAAGTCAGCTCACCAACAACAGCTACGTCTCCTCCACTGTCTTGCTGCTGCCTGTGAAAGACCCACTCAGTATAGAAGTCGCCACTCTTCAGGCGCCATCACGTTGCTGCTGGGCCCACCTCACCAACTCCACCGCTGATGCCAAGTCCCACGCTCGCCCGCAACCAGGAGTCCCAGCTCCACTGCCGATTCACCAATGCCAGGAGCCCCCACTCTCGGCCTACTGCAACCAGGAGTCCTTGGCTCCACTGCTAGCCCAGGCTGCTGCCACCCTCCTCCAAGGTATCACCTTGTCAGTGCCGCCATCTTGAAAGGTATGCTGCCATTGCCGCCTCAATCGCTGGAGGAGCTTTGCTGCCGGCCATCCCGACAATAACAGGAGGATATCCCAGCTGCCTTGTCCACCACTGTCGGCTCCGATTGTCGGGAGATTGCTGCCACTCTGTGCACGGGCCACCTTCGCGGACGTGCCTTTGCTGCTGATTAACCCACTGCAAAAGGCTTGAAAGGAAATAAAAATGAACTGAGAAGTGAAAGAGAAAGAAAGAATGCCGAAGAAAAAGAAAGCAGAAGGAAGTGGGTGAGTCCTGGGTTCAGGTGCCCACCCGCAGCCATGCTGCTCTGCCGTCATTTTCCTCACCTACTGCTGGATCCGTATGCTTACATTCAGCAACTGGTCTCTGCACCTATCCCCCCTTTCCCAATCTATCACCATTCAGAGAATGTGCCTGCCTGCTTCTGTCTCCAAAATCAATAACCCCCACATTATACTGCAAGGCCTTGTAAAACCATAACAGCAGCAACATACTGCATGCTGCCCTGAAAAGGTGAGATTGAGACTTCTGCTCTTCAGTGGGAGAAAGTCAACCTCAGGAATTACCAGCAAGCATGTGAAATGTCGTAAGTACCAGATCAGAGTAGTGGTCACTGCCGGGACTGCATTAAGGTCTCAGAATGTCAGCAAGGCCCAGGTAAGTCCGGGGGTTTGGAGAGGGAAGTTTTGGGGCGGGGACAAGGAAGGGTGTGGGAGCAGGAATTGACGGCTATTCGTGAAGTAACAAAGAAAAGGGTAAGGAGGTGCCTCTGAGCTGCTTTGGAACAACCCCCATGGCTCCTTCCGCAGCAGTGTCCAACACACAACTCACGCTGCCAAGAACAACAGACACATGAGAGTAACATCACCTGCAAATTCCCCTCCAATCCACACACTTGGGCCTTCACTGTCACTGGGTCAAATATCCGCAACTCCCTTCCAGCACTGTGAGTGTACCTACACCACACAGGCTCAATGATTCACCATCATCTTCTCAAGGGCAATTCGGATGAACAAGGAATGCTAATGTTAGCTGTGGCTGTCACATAGAGTCATAGAGATGTACAGCATGGAAACGGACCCTTCGGTCCAACCCGTCCATGCCAGGGCCACCCATCCCAAGGACCTTGCTCTATTTCTTCAATGCTCAATGAATATCCAATACCTTGATTGAATTTTTATACCATAGACTCATATACCCTATCATTCCATATGACAACAGCAGCTTTCTTGAGTCTACTTAATGCATGGTGCAGACCCATTGATGTGAATTTTATTGCTGCAAAATAGAGCAGTGCCTCAGAAACATCCAGGTCAGATTTATCATGGTTAGATATGTGGGCAGAACAGGCAGCAATCTGCCTCACACTGAACTTCAGACGAGACAAAGAAAAGGAAATACCTTTCTATTTTGTGAACAAAGGTTCACTGGAGAGCTGCAATACAGAAAGGTGATTGTTTTACGCCCTTGTGTACTGAGGGGTAGGGATTGGTAATACCCATCATCCTGTGCGCCTCATAAAGATGTATGATGTAAATTAAGACAATCGAAATGTCTCGAGGCAACTTAGAGTGATACTGACTATGGAAGGACTTTATAATCAATTGCAAATCCCGTAATGCTCGAACTGAAATGCTCCTGTAATGTTTTTGTTTACAAATTATATAAATGAAGTGTATTTTTGCAAAGACAACTCACCATGAAGGGAAAAAAAATCACACAACCCCAGGCTGTAGCCCAACAGATTTAATTGGAAGCATTAGCTTTCGGAGCACTGCTCCTACATCAGATGGTTGTGGCTCCATAAAGGAGCAAGTTCTGGCAACAGCAGAGAAGTGAACCAAGCGTTCACAATGGCAAGATGGATACTGTTGGTGTGACTTCAATGTGGATGTCACAGCTAATACTCCAAAGGAGAATTGCGTC
Source organism: Chiloscyllium plagiosum (assembly GCF_037043375.1). Classification (NCBI taxonomy): domain Eukaryota; kingdom Metazoa; phylum Chordata; class Chondrichthyes; order Orectolobiformes; family Hemiscylliidae; genus Chiloscyllium; species Chiloscyllium plagiosum. The sequence continues at coordinate 7,731,313 of NW_028270139.1, forward strand.
CATTGTTAACAGCACAAGTTCCGACTACAGAAATAGGCTGCTGATAAAACCAATGCAATATCCTGATGCCACTGCACTTGTCTGTAAATGAGGAGGTTGCTCTCCGTTCTCAGGAGTGCTCTTCATTTTCCACCTATTTCCTGTGGATCCATGAGACAAAACTAATCTGACAACTTTTCAGGATGTAACATTTCAGGCATGTTATGCAACTATTGTGCTTTCGCACTCCATCTTCAACTTCATTGTTTTTAAACTAGCTTAGAAAGACTGTTGTGATAACACAAGTGCAGTGACAAACAGTGGATAGATGCTGAGCTTGCCAGGCTGAGATACACCTCTACTCCTTGAAGTGGTCACAAATGCCACAGCAGCAGCCATAGTTGCAGCAAGTAGCCCTATTGTCACAAGCTTCGTTCACTGAGTATTTCTTGCACAAAATAATACAGGTCTTATATACTGCTGCAGACTGATCGCACTGTGGATACTGCCTGGATAACAAGCACAGATCTGCACAATTAGATTTCTGTGATCAACCAACCTCTGGTCATTCATTAAGCAACCTTCCTTTCCTTGAAGGGTTTTCCCTGGCGTTGAAATGAAGACAATCCATGAATAATGTTCCAGGTGACCCATTTTAGAAAATCAATCTGAGTGGCACTAATTCTGTGACACTGATCTTTTTAACAGCTGATTGGTAAATTTTGTGCATCGGACAGAAGGGAATTTTTACAAACTAAAATAAAATGTAACTACTGTGCGGTGACTGGGTTGTGTAGATCCGATAATACTGGTACACAATGATGAACATCAACTAATATCATGTTATTAACTCTGTTTACCCAACGCAAGGCACACATGCCTTCAATTAAAATTCTTTGGAAAAATTATTTTGAGGTTCTCTGCCCTCATTGTCCTTAAAGCAGGATTGCAACTTAAAAGGGTTGTGTAGTCCTAGTTGAATTCCTCACTTTATTAAATAAGTTAAATAGGTGAAAGGTTATCCATCAAAATCTATTTCTTTCCAGCAATAGGTTACAAGACCTTATGTGGTGTATACATATTGTTGTATGTAACAAAATCAATGCCACTGACTTCACAACTGCTAAAAAATGAAATAAGTGAAACTACTATTATGTTAACTGAGGCTTACAATAGCTGATGAGATACAAACCACAATCCCTCGGACAATCAGCTATTCTTGAACGTTCTCTGAAGTGAAGACTATCAGATTGACATTCTGTTTCTTTGTGGGTGGATTTATAATGTAGACATGCTGTTGGAATCACAATTTAAGTCAGAAACCAGAAGAGTTGAGTTTCCACTAGATTATTCACAATCCAGTAATGGAGATTTTGGCGTTTACGTCCCACCTCACTTATGGTATGGTAGCAGCTTGTCAAAGTACATCCTGGGTTGTACTTGGATTGCTACGTCTCCCCAGTGGGCCAGGTTAAACCAAAGCAAGGGTAGAGGGGCGAGCGGTGAGACACTCAACTTGCTTGGGGCTTCCTCCACACTGCTATGACAATTTGGACAGAAACTGAGAACAGACATAGCTTCTGCCTAGGTCCAATTTAGACCAAAGCAGTGTGGAATGGAAAAGTAAATTACAGGAACCAAATAAGGACATAAGCAACTGGAGGAGGTGCAAACCATTCACCCCTCACACATGCCTCACCACTTAATAAGGTCATAGCTGATCTATTTGCAACCTCAATTCTATTTTCATGGTGGTCCACTATAGCCGTCAATACCCCGATATTTCAAAGCTCCATCTACCTACTCTTTAAATATCTTCAGTGATCTAGCCTCCGCAACCTTGTCAGGTAAAGATTCTAGACTCTAATTACTTCCTGGGAGAAGAAATTCTTTTGCATCTCTCCTTCTAATGAGCGTCTTCTTATGCTGTAACTATATCCCCTCGTTTGAGATTCCTTCACCAGTAGAAATATCTTTTCAGCAATCTGCCCTGTCAAAACCTCTCGGAATCTTGAATGTTTCAACAAAGATCACCCCTCATTAGATTAGATTCCCTGCAGTATGGAAGCAGGCCCTTCAGCCCAACATGCCCACACCAACCCTCAAAAGAGTAACCCACCCAGACCCACACCCCCACATATACCCCTGACTAATGCACCTATCACTGTGGGCAATTTAGCATGGCCAATTCACCTGACCTGCACATCTTTGGATTGTGGGAGGAAACCGGAGCACCCGGAGGAAACCCACGCAGACACGGGGAGAACGTGCAAACTCCACACAGTCAGTCGCCTGAGGCAGGAATCGAACCTGGGTCCCTGGCGATGTGAGGCAGCAGTGCTAACCACTGAGACACTGTGCCGCCCCTTTATCTTGAATAAATAAAGCCCTAACCTGTTCAGTTATAGAATCATGGAGTCATACAGCACTAGTTGTTCCTGACATCTTACATCCCAGGAATCAGCACAGTGAGGTTTAAAAGAGATTGAAATTCTGCCTCCAATGCCAATACACTATATTCTTTTTTAAATACAGGGCCCAAAACAATACACAGTTTATCCAGGTGCAGCCTCATCAACCATACAGTTATATGAAGACCTCCTCATTTTTAACATGCAGCAATAAAGACTTTCTTATTTAAATGAGTTCATCTTTCTTTTCAGCTGCTTTGGACTCTAGCTTCTACTCTCAGAACTCAATGGTCATGATGCTTCTTCTGTGAGGCACGTGCCCTTGTTCTATCCCCTCTGTCAGCTCCTATTATTTATACAGCCCATCTCATGGATAAGGCATGGGTTTGTGACCAGGTCGAAGCAGAAAACTCCCCCTCGCTTCGAGATCTTGTTTATACATCTGCTACTACATCAATTTTATTTCTGAGTGTTGGAATTTAAATAATTGGCAATTATCAATTGCCTTATAAATTTTCATCTAAAGCCAGTCCTAGAAAAATGCAATTTAAATCAAAATCAGAGGTTTAACAAATTGTTTCACAAGTTTATGCAGTTTTGAAGTCAAACCAGAAGTTTACATTTCGATTGAAAGAAAGAAAGCAGATTAGAGAATTATGTTTGTTGTTTTACAAAATGGTTCTCCCGAGGACTCTCAAAGGTCTGTTTTTTTTAAGAAAAGCTATTTGCAATCCATAACTTTCTAAAGTTTTTCAGTTAGTATGTTCAACAGGACCCAAAAAGCTCCTTTTGGCAACTTTCAGATAGCGCGTTTTATTTTACTGAGCCTGGCCCATACAGGACCTCTTTAAAAAAACTATTGTGTTTTACAGGCAGTGTCCTGCATACCAAACAATGGAGGTTTTGTGGGAGAACAGAGACTCTATTACTGCCCTTAAAGTCCAGAAGCAGGGTTCCTAAACATGCTGTATATCTCCTGCCGCTTCCTTTCTGCTTGACTCTGAATAAACAGCACATATTTGATGCATACCAGTGGTTGACCACTCAAGACGACTAGTTTATGTACCCATTGAGTCAGCACTGAAATTAATAAAGTATCTAACCCTGGCATTGTCCTTTTTTAAAGTTTACATTTGTTTTTGAGATAATTTTGAACAAAAACCAATTCTAAGCATGTATTATAGATGCAGTCTTGCATGAGGTGTCCAGTCATAAATTTCCGATCAGCCATAATTTGGACTCAGCCAAACTAGGAAAAGAATAAACGATTAAGGTGGGGAGAGTACTTATTTTAAACGTGTAAACAAGAGGAAAAGGGAATTTGCTTTTAAAATTACAGAGGTGAATCTTAGGAATCCTTCTCAATACTAAATTCACTAGCGGTAAGTCTGAACTAGATTATTTCTAGTTCTAGAGTTTAAAGAGATTTCCACACAAAATAAAATGGGTTGTGGATATTTTGTGCAGTGTGGAAAGATCAAGTTCATATCAAAAACATTCAGGCCCTGAAATTCATATTCACTTGCTCTCAGATTGCTGACAATAACCTTTGACACTTTGAAATCTTTGGCACTTGTATTAGTAACAAAACAGAAAGGTAGTGTATTATTTAACTGGTGATTTATTGGGAAATGTGGATGTACAAGGGCATCTGGGTGACCTTGGACACCAGATAATTAAACTAGACAGGTAAGTGGAGTACTCAATTAAGCAGGTAAATGGTTTATTGGCCTTCATCGCAAGACGATTTGAATTCAGAAGCAGGGATGCCATGTTGCAGTTACAGAGGGTCTTGATGAAATCACACTAAGTATTGAGTGCAGTTTTGCTCTCCCCACCTAAGAAAGGACATACTTGCCATAGGCAGAACGCAACCGAGGTTCACTAAGCTGACACTAGGGATGGCTTGCTGTCTTATGAGGAGAGATTCGTTCAACTTTGCCTGTATTCACCACAGTTTAGGAGGATGGGGGGAGTGGGCCAGATCTGATTGACAGAAATAAAACTAATGGGGCTGGACAGACTAGATTCTGGGAGGATGTTTTCCCTTGTTAGGGAGTCCAAACCAGGGATCACAGTCTTAAGATGTGGGGTAGGTTATTTCGGACTGAAATAAGGAAACATTTCTTCACTCAAAGGATAGTGACCCTGCAGAATTTTCCAATACAAAATGCCATGGAGACCGTGTCACTAAATATAGACAAGTAAGAGACAGATACATTCCTAAGTTTAAAAGGCATCAAAGAGTACAGAAAACAAGTGAGCACATGGTGTTGAAATAGAGGATCAGTCATGTTCCTATTGAACAACTGAGCAGACTTGAAGGGAAGATGGCTCAATTCTGCTCATAGTTTCTATGTAACCTATTCCAGCTTTTCAAATGAACTGAATCCACACTATTCAACCTGAGCTGAGTAAAGTCATATGCAGAAGAATTGAAGTTAGGCCTAAAAATGGTTAAAGGGATTGCAATGCATGACTAAACCAAACCTATTTGTTGTGATCCAGACAACATACAAACTGTGTGTAGCTTTTATGACCCAGCATCCAAACCCTCCTGAGCACACTGTTGAGTAATCACACATCTGAGGAAGGAGGTCTAACCCTTGAGAGACTGCCACACAATGTCAAACTAACCTGAATACTTAAAGGAAGACTGAACCTCTGAAGGAGGAGATGCATTTTAGTCTGAGCAAATTCAATCATTCATTAAAAACAGTAACTTAGATAGAGTTAAGATACAGAAACAATAAAAGATAAACAAGAGGGGGCTGCAAATCATCCAATAGGAGCAATGAAGTAGATGGGAGAAAGGACAGCTATCTCCAGGAAGCTGGATGATCCTCCAGACAAGCTCTGAGAAAGCAGTGGAAGCAGATAGCTGTACAAGACGCTGCTCGCAGTTGTTAGCCCTGAGGACCTTGCAAGACATTGAAAGATCCTGTAAAAGTGATCAAGGTCAGCAAGTGTCATATCTTATCAAATATACCCAAAATCTCACACAAACTCAATGAACTATATGACTACAATTCACCTATGAACAATCTCTATCTATCGAAAGTCATTCTCACACTCATGATTCACCCCACCCTCACATTTAACACTGTTATAAGCCTCACACTGACATCTCCCAAAATAAACACACTTCCAGCTATTCAATCATAACAACTCCGTCACCTGAACTGATTGCACATTGTCATTCATTCACTGACTCACTTCCCTTTCTCTTGCAGGACAAGCTGACTTCTGACCAGAAGCAGCGGGTACCTAACTGGTGGTGGGCATCATGCCATAATGCTGCTGGAGGTCAGACATCTCTCCATCATCACAGTCATTGTGGCCAGCGGCAGGATTGAAAGAATTAATAACGGCAGAATGTTTCTAACTAATTCTTCTAACTAATTGGGCAGCACGGCGGCTCAGTGGTTTGATTCCAGCCTCAGGCTGCGTGGAGTTTGCACATTCTCCCCGTGTCTGCGTGGGTTTGCTCCAGTTTCCTCCCACAGTCCAAAGATATGCAGGTTAGGTGAATTGGCCGGGCTAAATTGCCTGTAGAGTTAGGTACATTAGGGGAATGGGTCTGGGTGCGTTACTCTTTGGAGGGTCAGTGTGGACTAGTTGGGCCAAAGGGCCTGTTTCCACACTGTAGGGAAGCTAATCTAATTCTGATTACCTAACAATCTATCAATTTATTTGCTGGAAGTAAAATCAAAAATCTATTTAGATTTAAAGCTGCATAAATCACCGATTGATTCAATTCTTGAGCCACACTTAGTTAAGGGAACCTGTCAAAGAATGATTAGCTCACCTAAATAAATTTATCCCATCCTTTCAAATACCTGACATTGCTTGTCAAGCATAATTTTTCACCTTTTGAAGATGTTCAACTTTTAATTAAAGTAAGCAGCAAAATTAAATCCCCTAATCTTATTTTGGAAAGTGTCATGCTTATTTACTAAGATCCAATATACTACTCCCAGATCGGCACTGATTTCAGAGGGGTGTAAATGATAGGAATATGGTAAATCTAAAAACAATCCATTACAGCTTTAGATTTTGGTGGTGGTTTGCAGCAGGAGGGTCATCAGGACAAGGGGTTTCTGCACTTTAATCTTTCAGTTGTTGCCCAAGAGTGAGTGGCAATATCAGATTTTTGGCCAAATTCTTGTAACAATGAGAAAGTGTTTGGCTTGAGCCAAAATAGTGTTGCGGCCCCAGTTCTGGAAGTGCTTCCCAAACACAGTGGCTGTCGTTTTGGTCAGGGCATGGTGGGAGAGGACAGATCTGTCGTTCACAGAAATCTTTGCAACTGCAAAGGTGTAGCTGCATTCACAGAGATCCAATCTCATGCAAGTGGAGATCAAGCACACCATTTGTCAGGTTTATTCTGCTCAGGGGAAAGTCGAATGTTGATGTTGTTGGAGATATTGGATAGGCCCAGGAATCCCTTTGAGAGAGGTAGGATGCCTTTTGAGCGACGTCAAGTACCCTTTCACCCATGTCAAGTGCCCTTTGGGATGGTTAAAATGTGTATAATAAATGGATAATATCACTGAAACTGTCAAGCTCGTTGGAAATGTTGAGTTAGCAAAGCATATAAATATCCTAACTTATATTTTAAAACAAAAAGTGATTTTTAATAGTATTTCACTATCTGTTGACCTATCTAGCTTGAATACCATTATCATACCAAATGCGTTGCATGATTGATTTCACAATCAATCATTGTTACATTGCAATGAGTTGCTCACAGTTCAATTGACAGATCTAAGTGGTCATAAAGTCTTTAATATGGAGCTAAGACTTTAAGCACTTGAATGAAATGTTTGCTTTTATAACGGATTAAAACCATTGAAGGAATGTAATTGGAGTGAATGGACTTTTATCAATGCAAGTGCTTATTTATATGCAGTGGACTCTATTTTAAATATTTACAACTTCATTTTCTTTACCCTCAGAGTGGGGACTGAGATCTGCAATGAAGAGTAGGCAGTCAGCATATGGAGTTTAGGGTAAAGGCTTGTGGGGTGGTATTCCTGATGAAGGGTTTTTGCCTGAAACGTCGATTTTACTGCTCCTCGGATGCTGCTGGAACTGCTGTGCTTTTCCAGCACCACTAATCCAGAATCTGGTTTCCAGCATCTGCAGAGATTGTTTTTACCCTGTGGGGTGGTGAGCATGGGTTGCACGAGTTGGCCTTCAGTTGGAAATGGCACCACAAAGAGACATGGGGTGGTAAAAGGGGATAAGAGGGGCCATGGGAGTGGGTAGAGGAGCATAAGGTTGGCGCAAAATGTCTGACAGGTCCTGGGGATGGGTAGAGCGACATGGATTGAATAGACAATACAAGAGGCATTGGGATGATTGGAGAATGTTTGAGGAGGTAGGATGGCGCATGGGGAATGCAAAGAGGCATGAGGGTTAGCAATCTTTGAGCACATTTGTAGCTCAGGTTGATGATAAGTCTGTAGGTTTGCTCGCTGAGCTGGAAGGTTTGTTTTCAGATGTTTCGTCACCATACAAGGTAACATCATCAGTGAGAGTCTCCGGTGAAGCACTGCTGTGTACAGAGGTCTGACAGAACCGAGGCCAGCATTTCATACATCCTGCTTCCACACACACAGCAGCCCTGTGGAAGCCTGTGCTGTGTTTCCTGGCAGTGGACTGATCTCCTATCAACACCCATCCATAGAAAAAAACAATTGGAACATTCAAGGTACTTTCCCTCAAGTTGAATTTGCAGAGCCGGAAATGTCCTTAAATTTCCTTGTTCTCCTGATCTCAGGAGGAACAATTCAGGCTGTTATGTGAATCACGTGAAATTGGTCTTATCCGTATATCTTAGCCTCTCGAACCTGTCCGAAGTGAAATTGTCAGTTTACTGCAATTATTGGCAAGTTGTAGGCAATTTGGTGGACCTCAGTCAATGTGGAGCTGGGTTGGGACTTCAAATTATTTCAATTCTGGATTAGATAAAAATTGAGTTCTCAGGAGTGAGACAATGTAGTAACCATAAAAACATCATTTAAACAAAATGCAAATAAAAGCAAAATATAGAGCACATGGCAATTAGGATCCGTTTAATATGTTGTATTTAACTTTTAATATGTTGTATTTAACTTTTAATACGTTGTATTTAACTTCCCCTATAATGACATGAAGAGTAGGACAGAGTCATCAAATTGCAGTGAGTTTCTGAAAGTTTTAAATAATAGCAAATATCATAAAGGAAGTTTAATATCAACACCAGAAATCTCAAAGAACAGCTTACCATAACATGCTTATCAGTGACCACAGCTTACAACCATGTAAAACAATATAATAAAGTTAACAGTACAGCCATATTTATAAATAAAAACTTATTTTATAAAACAAGGTGACATAAATGTACATTTTTTAAGAAAAAATGCTACTGCTGGACTTATATAAAGTTCAAATAAATAATTTAATTAGTTAAAAATCACACACCAGGTTATATAGTCCATAACCACCTGAAGAAGGGGCAGCGCTCTGAAAGCTAGTGCTTCCAATTAAACCTGTTGGACTATAACCTGGTGTTGTGTGATTTTTAACTTTGTACACCCCAGTCCAACACCGGCATCTCCAAATAATTTAGTGTATCTGTTAACCACTGGAGCTCAAAAGAAAGAAATTCTGAGAGGAACTAACTTCAAACTCCCGTGCAACCTGATTTTGTTTCTCTAAGAGATTCGTTTTATGTTTTTGAAGTTCAGCGCTGGGAAACATACTGTTAAAAAAGTCAAAATAACGTATTCGTGGTCTCATTGCCGCTGAGCATAGTAAAATACAAAGCCTCAACGAGCTCACAGAATCGGAAATTGTCACAGAGTGTGCTATGACATATTAGAGAAGCTTTGGAGATATCATTGTGAGGCCTACCTGTCCACACTCAGTGCGCACAGACTTAGGCCTGTGATTCCTACTGAAATTTTCTGCAAGAAAGGTATCAGCTTGCAAACTACAATCCCGAACGGCCACTCGGAAGCCAGAAGCTGAAAAACATGATTGGCAAAGGACACAAATGTCAACACATGCACCCAAAAAAGTCGGATAAAAAGTTAACAAATGAGGCAGAGAAAAAAATGGATAATTTGTCTTGGTTAGATCGCTTAAAGAGATAAATGATAAAGTTGAAAAAAAAACCGGAAGAAACCACAAATGACTTATTTCTAATATCAAAGAGAAAGAAATTCAAACCATGTGTGGAAGCTGCAAGGCACAGGACCAACTAAGTTCGAGAGAAAGGGGTACTGACCGAAGCAATGAGGCCTGGTTCACATCAAAAAATGCGAATGATTGTAACATTATAGAACATAGAACAATACAGCACAGAACAGGCCCTTCGGCCCACGATGTTGTGCCCAACATTTGTCCTAGCTTAAGCACCTATCCATGTACCTATCCAATTGCCGCTTAAAGGTCACCAATGATTCTGACTCTACCGCTCCCACAGGCAGCGCACATTGGTATTGTGTGTCAATATACATCTCTTTTTAATGTCTGATAGACCGAAATGATGTTTTCTGACCCTAGCTCTTTCTGTTTTTAGAAATTGTTACAAATCAATTGAAATATGCAGTCCGATCTGGATTAAAAACCCTATGGTTCCTCTGAAATGTTCGGAACTGAAATGCAAAACCAAAAAGGTGGATCATGAAAGTGATAAATACGCCAAATGAAGAGAGCAAGGGAATGCAGATTAAATGTGAAGTGGGAATGAGAGGACAGTTCAGGAGTGAGACTAAAGAGCTGAGGGGCTATGCAGGGGAGCAGACCCCAGAGGAGAGTAGACCTACCTTGTAGACATGCAAAGGGATGTCGATTGTGATATAGAACAGGTCTCCCAGGGCCAGGCTTCCAATCAACAAATTGGGACCATTCCTCATACATTTATTTTTGTAGATAATCCTCAGCAAAGTCGCGTTGCCAATCACTCCGACCACAAATATGGCACAGGACAGGCCGGCAGTAATGTATCTGAAGGTGGGATTGCTGCGGGTCGGATAGTAACACGAGGAAGGGATAATGTTGTCACTGCCTGAGTTAGCATTGCCATCGGTTCGGTTAGAGTTATCCACCGCCCGGTTGCCATCGAGTTGACCGGTTCCCCGTTGAGACAAGCCCAAGCTGGGCTGGACCGTGGGAGAGTGGAACACATCCAGATAGTCGGCAGCAGAATGAAACTTGCCCCAGGTCTCATTTTCAGACAGCAGCATTCTCTGTGATATCCCACAGCCGAGCAACACAGAAACCCAGGGCAGGGTCAGACAAAGCCGCAGCAGCCGCATCCTCGACAGGTCCGGGGGGCGAGGGGGGGGGAACGGCTAAAACACAGCAAACTGCCAGCAAGGAGAGGCGAAAGTTGCCACAGCACAGACCGAGCGGAGCCTGGCGACTGAGCTGGGTTCCTCAGCGCTGTCTGTGCCTCTGTCAGCGCTGTCTGTGTGAGTGAGAGGCTGCTGGCTCAGGGGGGAGGGCTGCTCCCCCCACTCTGACAGGGGGAGGGCTGCTCCCCCCACTCTGACAGGGGGAGGGCTGCTCCCCCCACTCTGACAGGGGGGGGGAGGGCTGCTCCCCCCACTCTGACAGGGGGAGGGAGGGCTGCTCCCCCCACTCTGACAGGGGGAGGGAGGGCTGCTCCCCCCACTCTGACAGGGGGAGGGAGGGCTGCTCCCCCCACTCTGACAGGGGGGAGGGAGGGCTGCTCCCCCCACTCTGACAGGGGGAGGGAGGGCTGCTCCCCCCACTCTGACAGGGGGGAGGGCTGCTCCCCCATTCTGACAGGGGGAGGGAGGGCTGCTCCCCCCACTCTGACAGGGGGGGGGAGGGCTGCTCCCCCCACTCTGACAGGGGGGGGGAGGGCTGCTCCCCCCACTCTGACAGGGGGGAGGGCTGCTCCCCCCACTCTGACAGGGGGAGGGAGGGCTGCTCCCCCCACTCTGACAGGGGGAGGGAGGGCTGCTCCCCCCACTCTGACAGGGGGAGGGCTGCTCCCCCCACTCTGACAGAGGGGAGGGCTGCTCCCCCCACTCTGACAGGGGGGGAGGGATGCTCCCCCCACTCTGACAGGGGGGGGAGGGCTGCTCCCCCCACTCTGACAGGGGGGGAGGGCTGCTCCCCCCACTCTGACAGGGGGAGGGCTGCTCCCCCCACTCTGACAGGGGGAGGGAGGGCTGCTCCCCCCCTCTGACAGGGGGGCAGGGCTGCTCCCCCCACTCTGACAGGGGGTGGGAGGGCCTGCTCCCCCCACTCTGACAGGGGGTGGGAGGGCCTCCTCCCCCCACTGACAGGGGGTGGGAGGGCTGCTCCCCCCACTCTGACAGGGGGTGGGAGGGCTGCTCCCCCCACTCTGACAGGGGGTGGGAGGGCTGCTCCCCCCACTCTGACAGGGGGTGGGAGGGCTGCTCCCCCCCACTCTGACAGGGGGGGAGGGCTGCTCCCCCCACTCTGACAGGGGGGAGGGCTGCTCCCCCCACTCTGACAGGGGGAGGGAGGGAGAGCTGCTCCCCTCAGTCTGACAGGGGGGAGGGAGGGAGAGCTGCTCCCCTCAGTCTGACAGGGGGGAGGGAGGGAGAGAGAGCTGCTCCCATCAGTCTGACACAGGGGAGGGAGGGAGTGCTGCTCCCCTCAGTCTGACAGGGGGGAGGGAGGGAGAGAGAGCTGCTCCCCTCAGTCTGACAGGGGGGGAGGGAGAGAGAGCTGCTCCCCTCAGTCTGACAGGAGGGAGGGAGAGAGAGCTGCTCCCCTCAGTCTGACAGGGGGGGAGGGAGAGAGAGCTGCTCCCCTCAGTCTGACAGAGGGAAGGGAGGGAGAGAGAGCTGCTCCCCTCAGTCTGACAGGGGGGAGGGCTGCTCCCCTCACTCTGACAGGGGTGGAGGGAGAGAGAGCTGCTCCCCTCAGTCTGACAGAGGGAAGGGAGGGAGGGAGAGCTGCTCCCATCAGTCTGACAGGGGGGGAGGGAGGGAGTGCTGCTCCCCTCAGTCTGACAGAGGGAAGGGAGGGAGAGCTGCTCCCCTCAGTCTGACAGGGGGTGAGGGAGGGAGAGCTGCTCCCATCAGTCTGACAGGGGGGGAGGGAGGGAGAGCTGCTCCCCTCAGTCTGACAGGGGGGGAGGGAGGGAGAGCTGCTCCCCTCAGTCTGACAGGGGGGGAGGGAGGGAGGGAGAGCTGCTCCCCTCAGTCTGACAGGGGGGGAGGGAGGGAGAGCTGCTCCCCTCAGTCTGACAGGGGGGGAGGGAGGGAGGGAGAGCTGCTCCCCTCAGTCTGACAGGGGGGGAGGGAGGGAGAGCTGCTCCCATCAGTCTGACAGGGGGGAAGGGAGGGAGAGCTGCTCCCCTCAGTCTGACAGGGGGAGAGGGAGGGAGGGAGAGCTGCTCCCCTCAGTCTGACAGGGGGGGAGGGAGGTATAGCCGCTCCCCTCAGTCTGACAGGGGGGGAGGGAGGGAGGGAGAGCTGCTCCCCTCAGTCTGACAGAAGGGAGGGAGGGAGAGCTGCTCCCCTCAGTCTGACAGAGGGGAAGGAGGGAGAGCTGCTCCCCTCAGTCTGACAGTGGGGGAGGGAGGGAGGGAGAGCTGCTCCCCTCAGTCTGACAGGGGGGGAGGGAGGGAGAGCTGCTCCCCTCAGTCTGACATGGGGGGAGGGAGGGAGAGCTGCTCCCCTCAGTCTGACAGAGGGGAGGGAGGGAGAGCTGCTCCCCTCAGTCTGACACGGGGCAGGGAGGGAGGGAGAGCTGCTCCCCTTAGTCTGACAGGGGGGAGGGAGAGCTTCTCCCCTCAGTCTGACAGGAGGGAGGGAGGGAGGGAGAGCTGCTCCCCTCACTCTGACAGTGGGGAGGGAGGGAGAGCTGCTCCCCTCAGTCTGACAGCCAGGAGGGAGAGAGAGCTGCTCCCCTCAGTCTGGCAGGGGTGAGGGAGAGAGAGCTGCTCCCCTCAGTCTGACAGGGGGGAGGGAGGGAGAGCTGCTCCCCTCAGTCTGACTGAGAGAGGGAGAGACTGAATGAGTGCTGATCCCCTCAGTCTGACAGGCTGTCTGAGGGAGGGAGAGCTCCTCCCAGTGAGTCTGACTGAGGGAGACCTGCTCCCAATGAGTCTAAATGAATGACTGCTGATCCCAGTGAGTCCGAGTGAGTGAGAGCTGATCCCCACAGTCAGCCTGTCTGTGTGAGTGAGAGCTGATCCCCACAGCCTGTCTGTGTGAGTGAGTGCTGATCCCCACAGCCTGTCTGTGTGAGTGAGTGAGAGCTGATACCCACAGTCAGCCTGTCTGTGTGAGTGAGAGCTGATCCCCACAGTCAGCCTGTCTGTGTGAGTGAGAGCTGATCCCCACAGCCTGTCTGTGTGAGTGAGAGCTGATCCCCACAGCCTGTCTGTGTGAGTGAGAGCTGATCCCCACAGCCTGTCTGTGTGAGTGAGAGCTGATCCCCACAATCAGTCTGTCTGTGTGAGTGAGTGCTGATCCCCCAGTCTGTTTGTGTGAGTGAGAGCTGATCCCCACAGTCAGTCTGTCTGTGTGAGTGAGAGCTGATCCCCACAGCCAGTCTGTGTGAGTGAGTGCTGTTCCCCACAGCCTGTCTGTGTGAGTGAGAGCTGATCCCCACAGCCTCTGTGTGAGTGAGAGCTGATCCCCACAATCAGTCTGTCTGTGTGAGTGAGTGCTGATCCCCACAGTCTGTTTGTGTGAGTGAGAGCTGATCCCCACAGTCAGTCTGTCTGTGTGAGTGAGAGCTGATCCCCACAGCCAGTCTGTGTGAGTGAGTGCTGATCCCCACAGCCTGTCTGAGTGAGTGAGAGCTGATCCCCACAGCCTGTCTGTGTGAGTGAGAGTGATACCCACAGTCAGTCTGTCTGTGTGAGTGAGAGCTGATCCCCACAGCCTGTCTGTGTGAGTGAGAGTGATCCCCACAGCCAGTCTGTGTGAGTGAGAGATGATCCCCACAGCCAGTCTGTGTGAGTAAGAGCTGATCCCCACAGCCTGTCTGAGTGAGTGAGAGCTGATCCCCACAGCCAGTCCTGTGTGAGTGAGAGCTGATCCCCACAGCCTGTCTGTGTGAGTGAGAGCTGATACCCACAGTCAGTCTGTCTGTGTGAGTGAGAGCTGATCCCCACAGCCTGTCTGAGTGAGTGAGTGCTAATCCCCACAGCCAGTCCTGAGTGAGTGAGAGCTGATCCCCACAGCCTGTCTGAGTGAGTGAGAGCTGATCCCCACAGCCTGTCTGTGTGAGTGAGAGCTGATACCCACAGTCAGTCTGTGTGAGTGAGAGATGATCCCCACAGCCTGTCTGTGTGAGTGAGAGCTGATCCCCACAGCCTGTCTGTGTGAGTGAGTGCTGATCCCCACCGTCAGCCTGTCTGTGTGAGTGAGAGCTGATCCCCACAGCCTGTCTGTCTGTGTGAGTGCAGGGGTGTGGCAGGAAGCCTCTAAGACCTCAGAGCTGAAAGGGAGTCTTACAATGAGGAAGTATTTGGAGTTGATCTGCGTGTGGGAGAGCAGATTTACGTTGGGATTGGTGGAGAATCATCAAACCTTTGAAAGGATGGTTCCCGAATGCACAGATTTGTTTGCAAACCATCTGATTCAGGATGGGGGAATATGGTTGCTGGAAGTCGGTGGGGAGGTGGGATTTGAGGGAGTGCAGATTGGCCTTACGGAAGTTGAGTTTGATCTTGTCAACTTTCTGATGTGCTTGGGACTGCAGGTAGTAGACTTCGGGGAGTTTTATCAATAATTCAATCACTGAGGGTGAGTGGGAGAGTCCGAACCAATCAACATGTTGACATATAAAAGTGTAAATGTTTCAGGAGAGGTGGATTGTGAATAAAAGGTTGCTGACACAAATTGAGGATGCGTTGAGTGCAGTTCCTTGGAAGCCACCACTGAGAAGGAATGGCTAATGCCCGTGCTTCAAGAAATTCCAAAGGAGAAATGGTAGAGAGGTTTTAGCATGGAAAGCATCTCCTATATGGGAAATCCAAGGGATTAAAGGTGCTCCAGATTAAAGGGACCTACAGAACTGACCAATGAGAGAAGAAAATCAGATGGAAGAGAGTGCTGGTGGGTTTGAACTGAAGAGGGTCTGTCTCCAGGAGGACGGAGAGAATCTGAGATTGACCTGATAGGGGATAGAGACGTACAGGGATAGCACATCCTTTGTGAGGAGGAGGTGGTTAGGATCAAGAAACTGGATATTGGTGAAACAAATCGTTGTCGGGCATCAAAAAGGTTAGTAAATGTGGCGAGCAACTCAGTGTTAAAGTCTCCACCTCAACCCATTTTGACAGGAGGAGGGAGGAACCAGTTGCTTATTGTTGAATCCACTTGACTTTCATTTTGTTCTCAATAGCTTGAAAGCTGGGCATGTTCTACATTGTTGGAAAGAGTGGTGCTGGAAAAGCACAGCCAGTCAGGCAGCATCTGAGGAGCAGGGAAATCGACATTTCAGGTGTAAGCCCTTCATCAGGAATGGCTTATGAAGGGCTAATGCCTGGAATGTTAATTCTCCTGCCCCTCGGATGCTGCCTGACCGGCTGTGCTTTCCCAGCACCACACTTTTTGACTCTGATCTCCAGCATGTGCAGTCCTCACTTTTTCCTGTGTACTACATTGGGTGGGTAATCCAGTCTGCCAGCTGACCACTCAGGGACAGTAGAGGTGCAAGTTTGCCCACGGCCTCTCAGATCAATCGAGAAATAATCTGTCCAATTGAAACTGAACTCATGGCATCTATATATGCAGGTACTTGAAAACCACATTTTCGAGTCCCTATCCAATCCGATATCAGGAAGATTTTAAGAACAAAACATTAAATAGTCTACCATGATAAGCTGTAGGAAAGTTCTGCCTTAGATGGGTGTCAGATTTCTTGAGTGCAGTGCATGAGTTTTTATGAGACAATAATTAAGTCTCATAAATATCCATTTATGTCACAGAGAATAGTTTGTGTGGTTCTGAATTTGAAATAGCTGGTACTCCTTTAATATTAGAATAAGCTATCTATAAATAAACAATGAGAAAAAGTGTGTTTTGGAAATTAAAAGTCATGTGTTATTCTTTCTAAACTAAGAAAAACTCCAGATATATGGTTTTGGTAACTGGGAACATGATAACCAAATAATTATTGCAACAAAGTCCTTTTGTAACGGACAAGACTTCACTATTATCAGAGTTTCACTGTATCAGGCTCTTGAGTGCAGGAAGCAATTGTCTGCTGAAACCAAAGAAAGACTGGTTCCTTTCCGAGCTCAGTGGGAAATGTCCATGATAAAACTATGAGACTAACATAAACAGCAGCATATCTACATCTCCAATGAGTTACGGGCATTTCAATTTAACTCTACAGGAAGAAAAAACTGTCCAAATTAGCCACTTGGTAGCATATTTAATTTTAATTGTGTGGTAAATTAACCCTTTCCTGTAAGTTGCATGTTAGACTTCAAACTTGCAAAAGACTAGGTGCAAAACACCACAAATTCATTCTCATTTTTCCACTTGATTCCCTAAATCCAACAACGGTCTTCTGAAATGTAAACAACTGAACAGGCTTTTCAAAAAGCTAGGCCCTCCAAAAGGTAGAGTCACCACAGTCATCTCGAACCATAGGGCTGCTCCCTCATTAGAGGGTGGTGGTTTAACTGAGGGTCGTACCTGAGGTAAAAGGAGAGGTTGAGAAGGGCAGTCCTTTGTAGTAATCTCAGTTAGTGCAGGAATTGAACCCATGCTGTTAGCAGCAGTCTGATGTAAACCAGCTGTCCAACTAACTGAACCAACAGGTACTTGGGATGAAAAGGTTTGTCTTCATGTGCTGAGATCGTAGTTCAGTTGTAGTACTTAGCAAGTCTCACACCAGTCAAATTCATTGCTCAGTACGCTTACTGCAAATACTGCAATGCTTCCTGGTGCAAAATTGTTAGTTATATATTAGGCAACTGGTAACATATCTCGATAATTCCCAAACGTTATGGAGTGGAATAAATAATTGCAGCAGGCAGGTCCAGTATAGTAGTTTCCAAACCACCTATTTATTTGAGGATAGAGTAATATGTATGAGATACAATGCTAATACTTTTTGGTACTTTGTTTCTGTCCTAAATGTTGTGTTGCATAGATGATAAGTACCTGCAGAATATTCAACTACACCATGATTGCAGAATTTAATCCCAGCTCCACCTACCAATTGTGTATGTGCGTTTTCCATCAGGAATCAGTAGATAGTCATTATGAGCAGAAATATCTGGCTAACATTGCCTCTCCCTGACCCCATACAGGATAACTGCTTTCCTAAATCTGATCAGCAAAGGTAAGCATCGGGTTTATGTGACTTTATTAAGCACCAAGCAATGTAACCGTCTGAGAATTGGGAGTTAACCTCAAGAAAAACACAAAGTTGTGTGACCGTCAATAAATTCTCACAGTTTTAAAAATCTGAAATTGGATTTTGCATAAACCCTTTTCCCCCTGTGAAACCATGCCCCCGCCCCATGACAGAATACCGTGTGAACATTTAATGAAAATGTTAAAAATCATCAATTTTCAATTCTCAGTTTCACGCTAACAAGTATTAGGAATGCTTGTAGGTTTTAGAGGAATGGTAAATTGACAAGACAATCTGAGAAAGCCACGTATATTAAACAACGCACTGACTGACCAAAAGGAAAAGGCAGACAGCCGCTTACTCTGAAATGCAAGATCTCACACAATAAAGTAATAAGTAGAATTATACAATACATGCAAACACTCTGAATGTTCACAGGATGCAAAATACTCAGATCCTGGATACTTAGCACAGTGATGATTGCAACAATCTTGTGTACAGTCGTGGTACAGTGATCTTACTTACTGTGGTAAGTTGGTGGAATAAAACCACACACCACATAGAGGTCATATAGAACAGCTAATCTGAATAAAATTCCTGAGTGTTCCTATCTTCTGCTGACCAATCAATGATAGCTTTTGGTTGGGATAATTTTGGTTGGGATAATTTTGGTTGGGATAATTTGCTGCCACTAACTCTCCTTTCTGCAAACCAATTTTTAAATCAACCTGTTTCAACATACCTCCACAAGAAGACATTGAGTCACACCACTGCACCTTACAAGTACTCTTAACCAAGCTGTTCAGACATGTTATGATGTACCTCTATGGCAGTGAAATTTGAACCCAGACTGCCTGGCACATTTAGCACACTGACGGGGGCCAAGGTAAACCGAGGCAAGAGCGAGGCCATGCTCTTCGGGAACTGGGCCGACCAATCCTCTATCCCCTTCACCGTCAGGACTGACCACCTGAAGGTGCTGGGTATTTGGTTCGGGGGGGCTGGGGCGTGCGCCAAGACCTGGGAGGAGCGGATCAGGAAGGTGAGACAGAAACTGGGCAGATGGGAGCAACGGTCGCTCTCCATCGCAGGTAAAAACCTGGTCATCAGGTGTGAGGTACTCTCAGTATTGTTACACGTGGCACAGGTCTGGCCTATCCCCAGAACCTGTGCCGCCGCAGTCACCCGGGCCATCTTCCACTTCGTGTGGAGATCAAAGATGGACCGGGTCCGAAGGGACACAATGTACAAAGACCGGTGCAATGGGGGAAAAAACACACCCAATGCAACACTCACCCTGATGGCCACCTTTGTGTGTGGCTGCATCAAGCTGTGCGTGGATCCCCGGTACGCAAACACCAAGTGTCACTACGTACTGAGGTTCTACCTGTCCCCGGTGTTGCGAAGGATGGGCCTGGCCTCGCTGCCGCAGAACGCTCCGAGTAGTTGGACCGTTCCGTACCACCTGTCCTTCGTGGAGAAATTTATGAAGAAAAACACCTTTGACCACAAGTCCATCAGGAAGTGGTCAGCACGTAGTGTCCTTGAGACCCTTCGGGAAAAGGAGAGGGCAGATCCTGTCGAGCGGTTCCCTGAGCAGACTGTTAAAGCCATTTGGCAGAATGCCTTATCGCCAGAACTTTCCAACAAGCACCAAGACATGGCTTGGCTGGTGGTGAGAAGGGGTGGTGCCCTTGAAGCGGCTGCGGGGGGGGGAACGAGACTGTCACACACCTCCTTCTGGAATGTGCCTATGCAGAGGAAGTCTGGAGAGGAATGCAGTGGTGCTTGTCGAGGTTCGTCCCGAGCAGCGCCGTGACGCGGGACTCCGTGCTCTACGGCCTGTTCCCCGGGATGCACACAGAGACGAACATCAACTGTGCCTGGAGGATCATCAACTCGGTGAAGGACGCTCTCTGGGTGGTCCGAAACCTGTTGATCTTCTAGCTGAAGGAGTTGACCCCAACTGAGTGTTGCAGACTGGCACATTCCAAGGTCCAGGACTACGTGTTGAGGGACGCGCTGAAGCTTGGGGCAGCTGCCGCCAAGGCGCGGTGGGGAAAGACCACCGTCTAACATCTGCCTGCCTAACGAAGAACAGGGGGCCCACGCAGTCATTTGGGCTTCGCTGACGCCTCAGCTCAATGTAATCGTACCAACCTGTGACTAGGAATGATTACCCTGTTTCGATACGCAAAGAAATGGAATGCTTACAGAATGATGACATGTCCAATTGTACAGATTAAATATATATGAATAAAGTATATTTTTGAAATTAAAAAAAAATTAGCACACTGACACTCACGAGAGCTTCTCAAGCAGCCTTTCTAGTGCTGTATCGCAAATAAAACATGGGCAGCACGGTGACTCAGTGGTCAGCACTGCTGCCTCACAGTGCCGGAAACCTGGGTTCGATTCCAGCCTTTGGTGACTGTATGGAGTTTGCACATTCTCCCTGGGCCTGCGCGGGTTTACCTCCCATAGTCCAAAGATGTGCAGGTTAGGGTGAGTTGGCCGTGCTAAATTGCCCATAGTATTCAGGGATGTGTAGGTTAGTTGAATTAGTCAGGGGTAGGGGAATGGGTCAGGGTGGACTTGTTGGGCCGAAGGGCCTGTTTCAATACTGTAGGCATTCTACGATATGCACTAAATTGAACAAAATTTGAATTGACACTGTAACAGAAATTAAATCACAAAGGAAACTTACGGAATTGTGAATGAAAGTATAATTTCGGGGGTAAGGAGTGATGATATATCCCAGCCCCTGTTGTGCATCCCTCCCTGCCCCCAGTCCTGGAAACCTGAAGTATGCCAGTGTGCACCAAGTGTTCCGTCTCTGGGAAAACCAGGATGCAGCCGTCACAGAAGAAGAGACGCTGTCAGTCAGGGTGCAATGACCCCTTCTCCTGCCTGCTGCCTGGGCTTGGTAATGGCCATCATAGTCAGCCCAGTAGCAGACATATGGGGAAGTCCTCGATCTGCCTGCTTCACTCTGTGCTGGGTGCACAAAGGTCAGGGGCAAGGTGTGGTGGACTCGTGTGGAACCAAACAATCAACAATAACCCATCTAAAAACAAACCAGGGGCTGTAGCCTATAACTATAAATAGGAACATAGTTCATAGATTCATTGAGGCTACAGAATTTACAGGTGGCCCGGGAGTTGACTGAACCATATGGTTGGAAGTGAGGACTGCAGATGCTGGAGATCGGAGTCGAGAGTGTGGTGCTGGCAAAGCACAGCAGGTCAGGCAGCATCCGAGGAGCAGGAAAATGAGGCCTCATTCCTGATGAAGGGCTTTTGCCCGAAACGTCGATTCACCTGCTCCTCGGATGCTGCCTGACCTGCTCTGCTTTCCCAGCACCACACTCTGAACCTCTGGTTGCTCAGAAAGCCTGCCACACCTGATATTCCCAAGCAATATCCAATCAAGATACTAACCAGGCTTAAGTCTCCTTAGATTCCAGGATCAGATGGTGCTTGGTGCATTCAGACTAGCGTGGCTGTAGTCAAAAATTGCATGATTAACAGTGCAACATTTGCATGCTAACTGCGCAGGTATGTCAGGTTGGATCACATGCTCAATCTCTAGTCACAGAGTCATTGAGATGTGCAGCACAGAAACCAACCTTTTGTTCCAACTTGTCCATGCCGACCAGGTATCCTAACCTAATCTAGTCCTGTTTGGCCCATATCCCTCTAAACCCTTCCTGTTCATATACCCACCCAGATGTCTTTTAAATGTTGTAATTGTACCCATCTCCATCACATCCTCTGGCAGCTCATTCCATACATGCACCACCCTCTGCATGAAAAAGTTGTCCCTCATGTCCCTTTTAAAACTTTCCTCTTTCACCTTAAACCCATGCCCTCTAGCTTTGGGCTCCCCTACCCTGGGGAAAATGCCTTGACTATTCACCCTATCCATGCCCCTCATGATTTTATAAACCTCTATGAGGTTACCCCTCAACCTCTGACACACCGGGCAAAACTGCCCCAGTCAATTCAGCCTCTCCCTGTAGCTCAAACCCTCCAAGCCTGGCAACATCCTTGTAAATCTTTTCTGAACCCTTTCAAGTTTCACAACATCCTACCTACAGCAGGGAGACCAGAACTGAATGCAGTATTCCACAAGTGGCCTAACCAATGTCCTGTACAGCGGCAACATGACCAAGAGGGAACTTGAGCCCACAGCCCACAGCCTTCTGACTTTTAGAAGAACCCAAGCCTTTGAACCATCTATATTAGGGTCATCTTAGTAAGAAACACCAGATGGTGTGATGGAGTTCAAAGGTAAGTTCCTAGAACATGAGCGTTGGCCTTTGAATGACTAGTTCAGTCATATTGCCATAATGCCAATATCTCCTCTGGGAAATAACTTTGAATCAATGTGTTTGGACATGTTATGACACAGCTCCACAGCAAGTGAGATTTGAACCTAGACTCTTTAATCCAGAGGTAAGGACTCTACCGATGCACCACAAGGGCCCCTTTCTCTTCCTTTCTATAACTTGCTCTTTGCAAGGTTTGTGAAGGTTTGTAGCTCAGGTTGAGGGTTAGAGTGTAGGTTTGCTCGCTGAGCTGTAGGTTTGATATCCGGAAGTTTCATTACCTGGCTTGGTAACATCATCAGTGGCGACCTCCAAGTGAAGCGAAGCTGTCGTCTCCTGCTTTCTATTTATATGTTTGTCCTGGATGGGGTTCCTGGGGTTTGTGATGATGTCATTTCCTGTTCGTTTTCTGAGGGGTCGATAGATGGTATCTAGATCTATATGTTTATGGCGTTGTGGTTGGAGTGCCAGGCCTCTAGGAATTCTCTGGCATGTCTTTGCTTAGCCTGTCCCAGGATAGATGTGTTGTCCCAGTCGAAATGGTGGTTTTTTTTCCCTCCGTGTGTAGGGCTACGAGGGAGAGAGGGTCGTGTCTTTTTTGGGCTAGCTGGTGTCCGTGTATCCTGGTGGCTAACTTTCTTCCTGTTTGTCCTACGTAGTGTTTGTGGCAGTCCTTGCATGGAACTTTGTAGATGACGTTGGTTTTGTCCATGGGTTGTACTGGGTCTTTTAAGTTTGTTAGTTTTTGTTTGAGAGTGTTGGTGGGTTTGTGTGCTACTAGGATTCCGAGGAGTCTTAGTAGTCTGGCTGTCATTTCTGAAACTTCTTTGATGTATGGTAAGGTGGTTAGGGTTTCTGGCTGTGCTTGGTCTGCTTGTCGTGGTTTGTTCTTGAGGAATCTGCGCACTGTATTTTTTGAGTATCCGTTCTTCTTGAATACGTTGTATAGGTGGTTCACCTCTGTTTTGCAAAGTTCGTCTGTGCTGCAGTGTGAGGCGGCTCGTTGGAATAGTGTTCTGATACAGCTTCGTTTGTGTGTGTTGGGACTGTGATGTCCAGGAATGTGAGTTTGAAAGGAGGGACAGTTGAAGATTGGGAGCATGGGACTGAAGTGCAATGAAAAATGTAACCAACTGGAAGGGAGGAAACCTGAAGACATATCAGAACTATTTACTTGAGCAGTTGAAACAGTGCAGCATACAAGACTATGGGCCAAATGCTGGATAATGAGGTCAGAGTAGATGGAATTTTGTTGTTCAGTGTGGACATGATGAATTCTTTCCAAGAAGCCTATGACTCTAAAAGCCTACAACAGGAATTGTAAAAATGGCGCATGAATTCCTCAAAGCTGCAAAGATTACAGGCGGCCTGGGAGTCTGATTTAACCTGTAGCTGCAAAAAACATTGTGTATCCCAGGTTCTTGATGGTAAGGGTGGGAGGACTCCCATACAGAGAGTTGTTCGCTGGGAGCTCTGCTGCTGCTGGATGCCAGGGTGTGTCCGAATGGTGGATGGACTTGAGGTAGTGATGGGAGCAAACCAGCAGCAGCCTGGCCTGGTCACTGCTGACCAGAAGGACCCAGAGAGATCTTTCTCAAGTTGGCGGAAATTATGAGACTGTGGGGAGGCTTTAAGGGAGGTTTCAATACATGGGCTGAGGTGAAATTCCACCCAAACGGGAGTCAGCTCAAACAGAAACCCACCATGTACTTAAGCCACATTGATACCACATGTAGTATGTGTGGCAAGGTGCCTCACAGTGCTAGGGACCCGGGTTCAATTCCAGCCTTGGCTGACTGTGTTGAGTTTGCACATTCTCCCTGTGCCTGCGTGGGATTCCTCCTGGTGCTCCAGTTTCCTCCCACAGTCCAAAGATGTGCAGTTCAGGTGAATTGGCCATGCTAAATTGCCCGTCATGTTCAGGGATTGTAGGTCAGGGGTTAATGTAGAGTATTAGGTAGGGTTATGGGTCTGGGTGGGTTACTCTTCGGAGGGTTGGTGTGGACTTGTTGAGCCAAATGGCCTGTTTTCACACTGTAGGAATTCTACAAAGTATCCACAAGCAAAGAGCAATGTCATTGACCCCTTAACCTTCATGTTTCCCAAATGCTTGTAAAGTCCTGAATAAATAATCATGATCAACCCTGTCGAGTATTTTCTCCTGATCAAGAGATAAGAGATAGCTAACAGATCAGTCCCCTGGGAAACACTCGGAAACAACATCACTTATGGTCTTGCCAGGTTCGGTGTAGGACTGGTTGGGTGGATCATACGATCTGACATGGTGCCAAGATGAGAAGACAATGCCCTGACAAAAGATTTTGCAGTTTGTGTTGAGGAGGGAGACTGGGCACCAGTTTTTCAGAAGTTGGTGATTGTCCCTCTTTGGCAGCAGAGCTCCAACAACTGTGCCAAGAGAAGGGCACATCTCCCTTGTCACTAAACATTCCTCTTGGACTTATGGGTAACCAGTCCCCAGCACAATGCAGTTGAATTGATGGCTTTTGAAAACCAGCCAAGCATTCAAAACAAAAACGTCCAGTGACAATGCCTGAAACTGAAAAGATGAGTGTCTCGTTTCGACTTGAAACCTATCTCAATTAATAGGTAAGAAGTGGGTGCAAACTTTATTTTGAACTTACAAAATGAAGACTTTTTTAACAACAAGAATTGTCAGTTAATTTAACTCACAGTACAAAACATGACAGCAGTGGGTGACCAGACATTTTTTACTTTTTTAATGCAAAATTGTACTTGTGACAATTGGAAAAGATCTGTAATGCATGACAACAGTTAGACAATACAATTAACTTACCTTTGAAAGACATCCCTAAGATGAATCATTGAATTAAATATCTACATCAGGAATAGGAACGGTGAAATCACAATGCTGGGGGTAGACTACAGGCCTCCCAACAGCCAGCGGGAGATAGAGGAGAGAATATGTGGACAGATTCTGGAAGATGTCAGAACAGCAGAGTTGTTGTGATGGGTAATTTTTAACTTCTCCTGTTTTGACTGGGACTCACCTTGTGCTCGGGGCCTGGATGGGGCAGAATTTGTAAGGACCATTCAGGAGGGTTTCTTGACACAGTATGTAATCAGTCTAACCAGGGGAAGGAGTTACACTGGACCTAGTTTTGGGACATGAGCCCAGTCAGGTGAGTGAAGTTTCAGCGGGGAAGCATTTCGGGAGTAGTGACCATAATACTGTGAGTTTTAAGTTACTCAAGGAAAGGGATAACAGTCCCCGGGTGAAGGTGTTAAACAGGGGGAAGGTGGAGTACAACAATATTAGGCTGGAACTGGAGAGTGTTGAGTGGAGGCGGCTGTTTGAGGGTAAATCCACTTTGGACGTGTGGGACTTTTTCAAATGGTGGCTGCTTGCTCCTCTTGCAGAATGTGGCAGGTGGGAGACATGATACACATCTCCGCTGGCTACATCTGCAGGAAGTGCACCCAACTCCAGCTCCTTGAAAACCGTGTTAGGGAATTGGATCTGGAGCTGGATGAACTACGGATCATTCGGGAGGCTGAGGGGGGTAATTGAGAGGAGTTACCGGGAGTTGGTCACTCCTAAGGCTCAGGACAAGGATAGATGGGTTACAGTCAGGGGGAGGAAGGAGGACAGTCAGACAGTGCAGAGATCCCCTGTGGATATTCCCTTCAGCAATAAGTATACCGTTTTGGATAATGCTGGGGGGGATGACCTACCAGAGGAAAGCCATAGCAGTCAGTTCTCTGGCACTGAGCCTGACACTGTGGCAAAGAAGGGAAGAGGACAGAATAGAAAAGTACTCGTGGTAGGGGACTCGATAGTTAGGGGAATCGACAGGAGATTCTGTGGTCAGGATCGGGATTCCCGGAAGGAATGTTGCCTCCCTGGTGCCAGGGTCCGGGACGTCTCCGATCGGGTGTATAAGGTTCTAAAAGGGGAGGGCGAACAGCCAGAAATCTTGTTACATATTGGCACTAATGATATAGCCAGAAAAAGGATCGAGGATATAAAAAGTGATTTCAGGGAGTTAGGATGGAAGCTGCAAAGGAGGACGAACAGAGTAGTGTTCTCTAGTTTACTACCAGTGCCACGAGATAGCGAGGCGAGGAACAGGGAGAGGGCGCAGCTTAATACGTGGCTGCGCAGCTGGTGTAGGAGGGAGGGCTTCAGATATGTAGATAATTGGGATGCCTTCTGGGGAAGGTGGGACCTGTACAAGGACGGGTTGCATCTGAACTGGAAGGGGACCAATGTCCTGGGTGGAAGGTTTGCTCGAGTAGTTCGAGAGGGTTTAAACTAGTGTGGCAGGGGGGTGGGAACCTGAGCTGTATACCGGAGGTGAGAGTTGATGCAGATGAGGCAATAGCAAGAGGTAGTGCAGCCAGTGGGAAGGACTTTCCCGGCAAGGAACCAAGGGATCAATCAAAGTGTGTTTGCTTTATCAGGAATAAAAGTGATGAACTTAGAGCATGGATCAGTACCTGGTGCTATGATGTTGTGGCCATAACAGAGACATGGGTTTCTCAGGGGCAGGAATGGTTGCTGGATGTTCCATGGTTTAGAGCATTTAAAAAGAATAGGGAGGGGGAAAAAAGAGGAGGGGGTGTAGCACTGCTAATCAGAGAGGGTATCACAGCTACAGAAGCTCCCATTGTCGAGGAAGATCTGCCTACAGAGTCAGTATGGGTGGGAATTAGGAACAGCAAGGGAGCAGTCACCTCGTTAGGGGTTTACTACAGGCTCCCCAATAGCAGCAGGGAGATGGGAGAAAGCATAGGTCGGCAGATTTTGGAAAAGTGTGGACGTAGTAGGGTTGTTGTAATGGGTGACTTTAACTTTCCCAATATTGATTGGAACCTCCTTTGAGCAGAAGATTTGAATGGAGCTGTTTTTGTAAGGTGTGTTCAGGAGGGTTTCCTAACTCAGTACATTGACAGGCCGACGAGGGGAGAGGCCATTCTAGACTTGGTGCTCGGAAACGAGCCGGGGCAGGTAAAAGATCTTGTGGTGGGAGAGCATTTTGGTGATAGTGACCACAACTGCCTCACATTCTACATAGTTATGGAGAAGGAGAGGATTAGGCAAAATGGGAGGATATTTAATTGGGGAAGAGGAAGCTATGATGCGATTAGACATGAGTTAGGAAGCATGGACTGGGAGCAATTGTTCCATGGTAAAGGCACTATAGACATGTGGAGACTGTTTAAGGAACAGTTGTTGCAAGTGATGAATAAATATGTCCCTCTGAGACAGAGAAGAGGGGTAAGATAAAGGAACCTTGGATGACGAGAGCGGTGGAGCTTCTCGTCAAAAGGAAGAAGGTAGCTTACATAAGGTGAAGGAAGCTAGGGTCAAGCTCAGCTCTACAGGGTTACAGACAGGCAAGGAAGGAGCTCAAAAATGGTCTGAGGAGAGCCAGGAGGGGGCACGAGAAAGGCTTGGCAGAACGGATTAGGGAGAACACAAAGGCATTTTACACTTATGTGAGGAATAAGAGAATGGTCAAAGAAAGAGTAGGGCTGATCAGGGATAGCATAGGGAACTTGTGTGTGGAGTCTGAGGAGGTAGGGGAAGCCCTAAATGAGTTTTTTGCTTCTATCTTTACGAAAGAAACAAACTTTGTAGTGAATGAAACCTTTGAAGAGCAGGTGTCCATGCTGGAATGGATAGAGATAGAGGAAGCTGATGTGCTGAATATTTTGTAAAACATTAAGATTGACAAGTCGCCAGGCCCGGACCAGATTTGTCCTCGGCTGCTTTGGGAAACGAGAAATGTGATTGCTTCGCCACTTGCGAAGATCTTTGCATCCTCGCTCTCCACTGGAGTCGTACCTGAGGACTGGAGAGAGGCAAATGTAATTCCTCTCTTCAAGAAAGGAAATAGGGAAATCCCCGGCAATTACAGACCAGTAAGTCTCACGTCTTGTCGTCTGCAAGGTGTTAGAAAGGATTCTGAGGGATAGGATTTATGACCATCTGGAAGAGCATGGCTTGATTAAATGCAGTCAGCACGGCTTCGTGTGGGGCAGGTCATGCCTCACAAACTTTAACATGTTCTTTGAGGATGTGACTAGAAAAGTTGATGAGGGGTGAGCTGTGGATGTGGTGTATATGGACTTCAGCAAGGCATTTGATAAAGTTCTTCATGGTAGGGGAACCCCTCACTCAGAAGGTCAGGAGGAATGGGATACAGGGGAACTTAGCTGTCTGGATACAGAATTGGCTGGCCAACAGAAGACAGCGAGTGGTAGTAGAAGGAAAATATTCTGCCTGGAAGTCAGTGGTGAGTGGTGTTCCACAGGGCTCTGTCCTTGGGCCTCTACTGTTTGTAATTTTTATTAATGACTTGGATGAGGGGATTGAAGGATGGGTCAGCAAGTTTGCAGACGACACAAAGGTTGGAGGTGTCGTTGACAGTATAGAGGGCTGTTGTAGGCTGCAGCGGGACATTGACAGGATGCAGAGATGGGCTGAGAGGTGGCAGATGGAGTTCAGCCTGGATAAATGCGAGGTGATGCATTTTGGAAGGTCGAATTTGAAAGCTGAGTACAGGATTAAGGATAGGATTCTTGGCAGTGTGGAGGAACAGAGGGATCTTGGTGTGCAGGTACATAGATCCCTTAAAATGGCCACCCAAGTGGACAGGATTGTTAAGAAAGCATATGGTGTTTTGGCTTTCATTAATAGGGGCATTGAGTTTAAGAGTCGTGAGATCTTGTTGCAGCTCTATAAAACTTTGGTTAGACCGCACTTGGAATACTGCGTCCAGTTCTGGTCACCCTATTATAGGAAAGATGTGGATGCTTTGGAGAGGGTTCAGAGGTGGTTTACCAGGATGCTGCCTGGACTGGAGGGCTTATCTTATGAAGAGAGGTTGACTGAGCTTGGACTTTTTTCATTGGAGAAAAGGAGGAGGACAGGGGACCTAATTGAGGTATACAAGATAATGAGAGGCATAGATAGAGTCGATAGCCAGAGACTATTTCCCAGGGCAGAAATGGCTAACACGAGGGGTCATAGTTTTAAGCTGGTTGGAGGAAAGTATAGAGGGGATGTCAGAGGCGGGTTCTTTACACAGAGAGTTGTGAGAGCATGGAATGCGTTGCCAGCAGCAGTTGTGGAAGCAAGGTCATTGGGGACATTTAAGAGACTGCTGGACATGCACATGGTCACAGAAATTTGAGGGTGCATACATGAGGATCAGTGGTCGGCACAACATCGTGGGCTGAAGGGCCTGTTCTGTACTGTACTGTTCTATGTTCGATGTTCTATAAGGGTTCAGGAGTGGCACATTCCTGAGAGAATGAGGGATTGGTATGGCAAGTCTGATGAACCCTGGCTGAGCTGGGATGTTATAACTTTGATCAAAAAGGGAATCATACATAAGTTCCAGGAAGCTTGGAACTGACAAAGCCCTTGAAGTAGATCAGGAAAATAGGAAAGAACTTAAGCCAGGAATTAGAAGAACTAAAAGGGATATATAGCAAAAGGGTAGCCAGGGAAAGGGTTGGCCCACTCAAGGATAAAGGAGGGAATCTACATGTGGAGGCAGAAGAGGTAGATGAGGTCTTAAATGAATACTTTGTATCGGCATTCACCAAACAGAAGGAATTGGTGGAGGATGATCTCAGGGAAGGGAGTATTGGAATTCTAAGTCAAGTTGCTATTAAAAAGGAAAGTTTTAAGATAGGTAAGTTCCAGGTCCTGATGGGATCTATCCCAGAATAGTGAGGGAGGCAAAAGAACAATTTGCTGAAGCGTTAGCCTTTGGCCATGGGTGAAGTCCCAGAGTACTGGAGAATAGCTGATGTTGTCCCATT
This sequence comes from Chiloscyllium plagiosum, assembly GCF_037043375.1. Lineage (NCBI taxonomy): Eukaryota > Metazoa > Chordata > Chondrichthyes > Orectolobiformes > Hemiscylliidae > Chiloscyllium > Chiloscyllium plagiosum. The sequence continues at coordinate 7,761,178 of NW_028270139.1, forward strand.
GTGTAAAACTGGTAACAGGGATAATCCAGGAAATTACAGGCCTGGGAACCCCACGTCAATGGTAGGGGAATTATTGGAACAAGATCTAAAAGCATTTAGAAGCAAATGGATTAATTAGCGATAAACAGCATGATTTTGTGCAATTGATACAAAGATGGGTGGAGTTGTGGACAGTGAGGAGGATTGTCAGAGGATAGAGCAGGATACAGATCAGTTAGAGGAATGGGCAGAAAAATGGCAGATGGAGTTTAATCCAGACAAATGTGAAATGATGCATTTTGGAAGGTCAAGTACAGATAGAAATTATACAAAGAGAGGTAGAACTCTTAGAAGTATTGATATGCAGAGGGATCTGGGTGTGCAGGTCGACAGATCACTGAAGGTGGCAGCACAGGTAGATAAGGTGGTAAAAAAAAGGCCTATGGCATGTTTACCTTCATTGAAAAGGGGCATTGAGTATCAGGGTAGACAAGTTATACTGCAGCTTTGTAGAACATTAGTTAGGTCACACTTGGAAAATTGTGTACCGTCCTGGTCCCCGCACTATCAGAAAGATGTGGATGTTTTGGAAAGGGTACAGAAAGGTTTACCAGGATGTTGCCTGGTATGGGGGATTTTTGCCAAGAAGAAAAGTTGGATAGACTGGGTTGGTTTTCACCGGAATGCAGGAGTTTGAGGGGTGACCTGATAGACATTTATAAGAGTGTGAATGATATGGATAGAGCGGAATGTATGAGGCATTTTCACAGGGTGGAGGGGTTGATTACTAGGGGAACACAGGTTCAAGGTGTGGCCGGGAGTAGGGGGGCGGTTTAATGGAGATGTGTGAGGCATGTTTTTCACACAAAAGGTGGCGAGTGCCTTGAAAACACTGCCAGTGGAGGTGGTGGAAGCAGACACAATAGCAGCATTCAAGAGACACCTGGATGAATACATGAATAGGAAGGGAATAGAGGGATATGGATCCTGTAAGTGAAGACAGTTTTAGTATGGAAGGGCAGAATGTGTTGGTGCAGGCTTGGAGGGCCGAAGGGCCTGTTTTACCAAACCCAATTCTTGACTTGGAGATGCCGGTGTTGGACTGGGGTGCATAAATTTAAAAATCACACAACACCAGGTTATAGTCCAACAGGTTTGTTTGGAAGCACTAGCTTTCGGAGCGCTGCTCCTTCATCGGGTGGTTGTACACTGTGTGTGATTCTTAACCAACCCCAATTCAACAGTATAAACGAAAGAGGGCTCCCCTAAAGGATGCGCAGGAGTAGAGGCACCTGGATATATGTGTGCATTGTTATTAATAGAGGGACTGAATACAAGAATAAGGAGGTTATGCTGAAGCTATGTAACACACTAAGTGGAGCTCAGCTGGAACATTGTGTACAGTTTGAGGAATCACATTTCAGGAGGTAAATAAACAGATTGGAGAGAGTGCAGAAGGAGGCTTCTATGGTTAAGAATCTTCAATCATATTGAAGACATTGGAAGTATTTACCTTGCAGGAGCAAGCTTGTGGGAACTAGTTTAGTTTGGGATTATGTTCGGCATGGTTTGGTTGGACTGAAGGGTCTGTTTCTGTGCTGTATGACTCTCTGACTCTGAATCTGTAGAAAGGGGAAGGCTGAGAAGAGATTTTAACGCAATGTGGAAAAGGAATCAATGTCAAGTGAGAAGGAACTTTTTTACTCAGGGAGCAGTTAGAGTCTGGAATGTACTGCCTGAAAGTATGGCAGAGGCAGGTTCAGTTCTGTCATTCAAGAGGGCTTTATGCTGTTTGGAGATTATTACTTAAATATAAGTAATGTACAGGGTTAAGGGCAAGGGCAGGAGGATGACAATAAATCATGATACTGATACAGAGAGCTAACATGATGGGCTGAACGGTCTTCTTAAACACTGTGACATTTCTCTGATTCTGTGAACATGCACAATAGCAGATAGGAAGAAATATAATACTCCTGCAGCCTTCACACTGGACCCCTTGGAAGGTTTTTCACACACAAGTGGTCTGGGGTCAGGAAGGCACACAATAAAAAAGTTATTCAGCAAAACAAAAGCTAAGTGCAAAGTTTTGTGATATAATTTGCACCTCTATTGGGAGCTGTACATTTACCCCATAGAACAACAAAGCAAGGAAGCTATGATGAACATCTGCATAACACTGGTTCAGATTAGAATCCCTACAATGTGGAAATAGGCCCTTCGGCCTAACAACTCCACACAGACCCTCTGAAAAGTAACTCAGCCAGATCCATTCCCTTACATTTACCCCTGACAAATGCAACCAACCTACACATCCCTGAAGACTACGGGTAATTTAACACGGCCAATTCACCTTACCTGCACATCTTTGGACAGTGGGAGGAAACCAGAGCACCCGGAGGAAACCCACGCAGGTACGGGGAGAATGTGCAAACTCCACACAGACAGTCGCCTGAGGCTGGAGTCAAACCTGGGTCCCTGGCACTGTGGGTTAGTGGCCTCAATGCACCAGGGTCTCAGGTTCGATTCCAGTCTCGGGCAACTAACTGTGTGGAGTTTGCACATTCCCCGTGTCTGTGTGGGTTTCCTCCGGGTGCTCCGATTTCCTCCCACAATCCAAAGATGTGCAGGTCAGGTGAATTGGCCATGCTAAATTGCCCATCGTGTTAGGTGCATTAGTCAGGGGTAAATATGGGGAATGAGTTTGGGTGGGTTACTCTTCGGAGGGTGGGTGGACTTGTTGGGCCAAATGGCCTGTTTCCACACATAGGGAATCTAATCTGATCTAAGCATACACTGGTTCAGCCTTGACTGAAGGACAGTGTCCAATTCAGGGCACCACACTTTAGCAAACACATGATAGCACTGCAGAAGATGCAGAAAAGATTAGTGAGCGTTCAAGAGAGGAGAGACTTTAACCGTGGATCAGAGAGTTGGAAGGCAATTTCAAAGTCATGAAAGTTTTGTACAGGACAGACAGACAGACGCTGTTCCATTGGCAAGAGGGTGAAGAACAAGATGACATGATTTAAGATAATGCGCAAAAGAGCCAGAGGTTCCTTGAGGACAATTATTTTTAGACAGTGAGTGGTCAGGATCTGGAATGCATTGCTTGCAAATGTAGTGGAGGCAGATTCAATCAAGGCTTTCCAACGAGAATTAGATAATTACCTAAATATGAACATTTGAGGGGCAACAGAGTATAGGCAGGTGTTGAGTCTCTCCACAGAGAGCTCTACAGCCATAAAAGGCTTCCAGAACTGTTACATTTCTCTGATTCCTATGTAAGGTTAAAATCAAAACATTTCTTTGATAAATTATGACGCAAAAATAATTGTGGGTGAGTAGAGTCTAAATTTGACAGCTATTGCCAGATAGAAACTAGTCAACTGCAAATTTTTATTCGCTTGACATCAGTCTAATTTTGTTTTCAGTATTTATAGTAGGCTGAAGTTGAGTGAGTTCAATCACTTTTCTGGTCTATAACTTCTTGTACATAATGTTTGGTGTCATTGAATTTAGTCCAGTAGATGCAGTGAAGTTCTGTCCTGACGTGAAAACGGATAAGATAGGGATAAGACTTGTGGAAAACGTTTCCACACACTTTTATACAGATAACAATATCAGGCAATTAAAGCATTGTCACATATTTCAAATGTTCAGTGACATTCTTACAACTCAATGGAGCATAGCCAGATCTGTTAGCTGACCAACACTTAATGATAAGAGGTGCAAAGCTGAGCTGAAAGTGCAACTTATCAGTGGCTGGCTCTTCACAGACTGTAGGCTGCAGGGAACTGAGAGGGAGCCTGAATACTCAGTGTCTGCAAATCGTCATTTTTAGGAAGGGGACGACACCTTTCTGTATGAAGTATGCCATGTACTAAGAATCACTCCTTATTTGTAATGTTGGGGATTGGGAAAGGCATTACAGCATTGAATACTTCTTCACTATTAGTGCTTATTGCCAAAAAAATACTTTTCACCATTAAGTACATTGAATTTCTGCTTGTCCTGGATGGTCACACAATACTTTCCACAGCCTTCAGAATGCTGTCAGGATGAAGATGAATGGCAGAATTATTGGACTGGACATTCCAGCCTGAGTTGGGGAAGGATTGCCTCCCTGGAAATGTTGACTCTTACCTCTGCAAATCCAGCCTGCGCTACAAGACATTGAGTGGCCAAATAACTGTTATAATGTGGCTTCTTGGCCCGTATTAGTGAAGTAGGGACCGCCCAACGACATTGGTGCAAAGAGGACTCGCAGTTGGGCATGGGCCAACAGCTAATCCGACTGTTTAATTAAAACAAAGCATGGCGAAGGCCGCAGGTTGGTGTCAATGCGATGGGATTTCTGCCCAGTGCTCTGAATGTCAAAGTTAAGAAATTCAGTGAAGTGTGGGTAAACAGTGGGAGTAACTATGACCCTCTTTAAACAACCCTGAACTTACATTGTAATCTGTGGTTGTCTGACATTTTTGGGTTCTTACAACGTGGACGATTGTATAGTTGCTGTAAGTGACATAATAGTTATATAAAGAGTCTTCATTTCCTATGTACAGACTTGTCTTTTAATGTGTTTTCCCAATCCACCTCGGCCAATTGGTGCCTTCATAATTTCCCTTATTCCGATTGAACGATCTTACTTTCAAACATAATGTAAAATTTATCATATTGTGCTGATTCATCCTAAAATTTATTTTAATTAATCTTTTCCTTTACAGAATACTTGATCTTGTGGCTTTAAGAGGTGTATCTTAACCTGTTTTTTTTTGTGAAGAAAGGTTGAGACAGGGAGCTGATTGGTCTACTCAAAGCCAATAGAGTATACAGCTGTTGAGGCCTTGGGGTGGTGTTTTAAAAGTTGAAACAATAGAAGCAGCCTGAATGGGTGGGGTCAAGCTCCCACTGAACCAGGATTTTTAATTTTAGATTTCTGCAGTTACTGGGGTCTTGAAGCTGGGTCTGGAAGCCCTTATTCCTCTGCTACAGCTAAAAGCTGGGATTCTCTTTCCACTGCTAGATTTCAATTGGAAAATCTATTTTCTGAATTTGCCTTTGCCAAAGGTATGTTTATGGAATATTATTATATTGGAACAGACATTTAGTAATACTTAATGTATATATAATTAATATATATATACATTCCTAACCCCCTGAAATCTGCCTAAGGACCTGATCCCTTTTCCTAATTCTGTAACTGTACCAGTATGGTCTATGACTTTTGATTGATTCCCTCCACATGAAGATTGTCCTGGAGTTAGTCTGTGACATCCTTGACTCTGGCACCAGGGGTGCAATGCCCTATCCTGGAGTCAAGTTTACATACACAGGAACTCCTGTCTGATACTTTGACTATGAAGTCCCCTATAACTATTGTTGTTTCACTCTTCCTCCTCCTCCTCCCTTGTATAGCCATGGTGCCATGGGCTTGGCACTAGATGCCCTTTCCTGAGAAATCATCTTCCTCAGCAGATAGAAAATTGCTAAGCAAGCTAGATAGACTTAAGAGATTCTTGCATGACCTGCCTGGTTTTCTTTGACTGTCTGGTAGTCTCCCATTCCCTCTCTGCCTGTAGATTTCTAATCTGTGGTGTGACCACCTCCCCATATGCATTATCCTCTAGTCCTCTGCCTTGCAGATGCTGAATATTGCAGTTCAAGTTCCAATAGCCAGTCATAGAGACATAGAGCTGTACTGCACAGAAACAGACCCTTCAGTCCAACTCGTTCATGCTGACCAGATATCCTAAATTAATCTAGTCCCATTTGCCAGCATTTGGCCCATATCCCTCCAAACCTTCCTATTCATATACCCATCCAGATGTCTCTTAAATGTTGCAATTGTACCAGCCTCCATCACTTCCTCTGGCAGCTGCTATTCTCTTGATCCCCTCCCTTTCCTCGATCCCCTGCAATTTGTCTATCAATGTAACAGATCCACACTGGATGCCATTTCCCTAGCCTTGCACTCATCCCTGGAACATCTGAACAAGGACACCCACATCAGACTGCAAATGATCAACTACAGTGCCACCTTCAATGTCATATTACCCTCCAAACTAACCTCAAAGCTCGGAGACCTCAGTCTCAGCTCCACCCTCTGCAAGTGGATCCTCAGTTTCCGGACCCACAGACCACCATCAGTGAAGGTAGGCAACAGCATCTTCTCCACAATAATCCTCAACACGGGTACTCCGCAACCTCCTACTGTACTCCCTGTACACCTATGACTGTGTAGCCAAATCCTGAATGCACGCTATCTACATCCTCTGTGGGAGGACGGATGTCAAACATTGATGAGTCAGATACAGAAAGGAGATAGAGGGCTTGGAGTCATGCTGCAATGATAACAATCTCTCTCTTAATGTCGGCAAGACAAAAGAACTGATCATATCTCCAGGAAGAAAGGAGGAGGAAACGCCCCCATCCACATTGACAGAGCTGAGGTTGACAGGGATGTGAGTGTCAAGATCCTAGGAATGACAATGACTGACAGCGTGTCTGGGACTTCCCATGTAGGTGCAACACTCAGGAAGGCACAACAACGCCTCTTCTTCCGTGGGTGGCTTAGGAAGTTCGGCACTTCCATAAGGACCCTCACCAACTTTGACAGATGCACCGTAGGAAGCATTCTAACTGGGTGCACAACGGCAATTGGTCTGTCCTGGACCGTACAAAACCACGGAAGGTAGTGTGCACAGCCCAGACCATCACAGAAGCCAACTCCTCATCCGTGGATTCCATTTATACTTTCCACTGCCAAGATGATCAAAGACCCCTCCCACCCTGGTAATGCTCTCCTACAGCCTCTCCCATCAGGCAGGAGGTACAGAAGCTTGAAGACATGCAACAGCAGGTTCAGGAACAGCTTCTTCCTCGCTGTTATTAGACTGAGGAATGGACTCTCTGCAACTTCAAATAATGTTGACCTTGCTTTGCCTACCTCCTGTGCAGTGTAACCTGTACGCCTCACTCTGTCTGAGCACCCTGTGATCTGTATGTCGTTGCTTGCTCTGATCTGCCTATACTGCTCACAGACAAAGCTGTTCACTGTACTTAGGTACACATGACTACAATAAATCAAATGAAAAGCTCATTCCACACACACATCACCCTCCATGTGAAAAAGTTGCCCCTTCGGTGCCTTTAAAATCCTTCACCTCTCACCTTAAACCTATGATGTGGAGGAGCTGGAATTGGACTGGGGTGGACAAAGTAAACAGATTTATTTGGAAGCACTAGCTTTCGAAGTGCTGCTTCTTCATCAGGTGGTTGTCTATTTACCTGATCCATGCCCCTCGTGATTTTAAACTTCTACAGCCTGTGATGGTCCAGGGAAATTAGCAAGTCAATTCAGCCTCCTCCTATAGCTCAAATCCTCCAACCCTGGCAACATCCTTGTAAATCTTTTCTGAATCCTTTCAAGTTTCACAATATCCTTCCTGTAGGAGGGAGACCAGAATTGCACACAATATTCCAAAAGTGGCCTAACCAATGTCCTGTACAGCCGCAACATGACCTCCCAACTCCTATACTCAACGCACTGACTAATAAAGGAAAGCATACCAAATGCCTTCTTCACTATCCTATCCACATGCAACTCCACTTTCAAGGAGCTATGAACCTGCACTCCAAGGTCTCTTTGTTCAGCAACACTCCCCAAGACCTTACAATTTAGTGTCTAAGTCCTGCCCTGATTTGCCTTTCCAAAATACAGCGTCTGATGTCTAATTAAACTCTCTCACCATTACCACTCTATGGTTCTTACAGATGACTGAGATCTCCTTGCAAATTTGTTTCTCAAATTTCTGCTGACTATTGGCGTGGGGGAGGGAGTGAGGGGTCAGGGGGGGGTCCATAGACCATCCCTTTTCTATTTCTCAGTTCCACCCAAATGACTTCCCTAGATGTTATAGATCAGTTGCGGATATGGTTGGAGAAATGGCAGATGGAATTTAATCCAGGTAAGTATGAAGTGCTGCACTTTGGGAGATCAATCATTCAAGAAAAGTGTACATTTATTGGCAGGACACTGAACTGCATTGAGGTACAGAGGGATCTTGGTTTAAGTCAATAGCTCCCTGAATGTGGCCGTGCAAATAGAGTCATAGAGATGTACAGCATGGAAACAGACCCTTCGGTCCAACCCGTCCATGCCGACCAGCTATCCCAACTCAATCTAGTCCCACCTGCCAGCACCCGGCCCATATCCCTCCAAACCCTTCCTATTCATATACCCGTCCAAATGCCTCTTAAATGTTGCAATTGTACCAGCTTCCACCATATCGTATGGCAGCTCATTCCATACACATACCACCCTCTGCGTGAAAACGTTGCCCCTTAAGTCCCTTTTATATCTTTCCCCTCTCACCCTAAACCTATGCCCTCTAGTTCTGGACTCCCCGACCCCAGGGAAAAGACTTTGTCTATTTATCCTATCCATGCCCCTCATAATTTTGTAAACCTCTATAAGGTCACCCCTCAGCCTCCGACGCTCCAGGGAAAACAGCCCCAGCCTGTTCAGCCTCTCCCTGTAGCTCAGATCCTCTGACCCTGGCAACATCCTTGTAAACCTTTTCTGAACCCTTTCAAGTTTCACAACATCTTTCCGATAGGAAGGAGACCAGAATTGCACGCAGTATTCCAACAGTGGCCTAACCAATGTCCTGTACAGCCGCAACATGACCTCCCAACTCCTGTACTCAATACTCTGACCAATAAAGGAAAGCATACCAAACGCCTTCTTCACTATCCTATCTACCTGTGACTCCACTTTCAAGGAGATATGAACCTGCACTCCAAGGTCTCTTTGTTCAGCAACACTCCCTAGGACCTTACCATTAAGTGTATAAGTCCTGCTAAGATTTGCTTTCCCAAAATGCAGCACCTCGCATTTATCTGAATTAAACTCCATCTGCCACTTCTCAGTCCATTGGCCCATCTGGTCCAGATCCTGTTGTAATCTGAGGTAACCCTCTTCGCTTTCCACTACACCTCTAATTTTGGTGTCATCTGCAAACTTACTAACTGTACCTCTTATGCTCGCATCCAAATCATTTATGTAAATGACAAAAAGTAGAGGAACGAGCACCGATCCTTGTGGCACTCCACTGGTCACAGGCCTCCAGTCTGAAAAACAACCCTCCACTACCACCCTCTGTCTTCTACCTTTGAGCCAGTTCTGTATCCAAATGGCTAATTCTCCCTGTATTCCGTGTGATCTAACCTTGCTAATCTGCCTCCCATGGGGACCCTTGTCGAACGCCTTGCTGAAGTCCATATAGATCACATCTACAGCTCTCCCCTCATCAATCATCTTCGTTACTTCTTCAAAAAACTCAATCAAGTTTGTGAGACATGATTTCCCACGCACAAAGCCATGTTGATTATCCCTAATAAGTCCTTGCCTTTCCAAATACATGTACATCCCCTCCCTCAGGATTCCCTCCAACAACTTGCCCACCACTGACGTCAGGCTCACGGTCTATAGTTCCCTGGCTTGTCTTTACCGCCCTTCTTAAACAGTGGCACCACATTTGCCAACCTCCAGTATTCCGGCACCTCACCTATGACTATCGATGATACAAATATCTCAGCAAGAGACCCAGCAATCACTTCTCTAGCTTCCCACAGAGTTCTTGGGTACACCTGATCAGGTTCTGGGGATTTATCCACCTTTAACTGTTTCAAGACATCCAGCACTTTCTCCTCTGTAATCTGGACATTTTGCAAGATGTCACCATCTATTTCGCTACAGTCTATATCTTCCATATCCTTTTCCACAGTAAATACTGATGCAAAATATTCATTTAGTATCCCCCTATTTTCTGTGGCTCCACACAAACGCCGCCTTGCTGATCTTTGAGGGGCCCTATTCTCTCACGAGTTACCCTTTTGTCCTTAATATATTTGTAAAAACCCTTTGGATTCTCCTTAATTCTATTTGCCAAAGCTATCTCATGTCCCCTTTTTGCCCTCCTGATTTCCCTCTTAAGTATACTCCTACTGTCTTTATACTCTAAGGATTCACTCGATCTATCCTGTCTATACCTGACATATACTTCCTTCTTTTTCTTAACCAACCCTCAGTTTCTTTAGTCATCCAGTATTCCCTATACCTACCAGCCTTCCCTTTCACCTTGACAGGAATATACTTTCTAAGGATTCTCATTATCTCATTTCTGAAGGCTTCCCATTTTCCAGCTGTCCCTTTACCTGCGAACATCTGCCTCCAATCAAATTTCGAAAGTTCTTGCCTAATACCGTCAAAATTGGCCTTTCTCCAATTTAGAACTTCAACTTTTAGATCTGGTCTATCCTTTTCCATCACTATTTTAAAACGAATAGAATTATAGTCGCTGGCCCCAAAGTGCTCCCCCACTGACACCTCAGTCACCTGCCCTGCCTTATTTCCCAAGAGTAGGTCAAGTTTTGCACCTTCTCTAGTAGGTACATCCACATACTGAATCAGAAAATTGTCTTGTACACATTCAACAAATTCCTCTCCATCTAAACCTTTAACACTATCGCAGTCCCAATCGATGTACGGAAAGTTAAAATCCCCTGCTATAACTACCCTATTATTATTACAGATAGCTGAGATCTCCTTACAAGTTTGTTTCTCAATTTCCCTCTGACTATTAGGGGGTCTATAATACAATTCCAATAAGGTGATCATCCCTTTCTTGTTTCTCAGTTCCACCCAAATAACTTCCCTGGATGTATTTCTGGGAATATCCTCCCTCAGCACAGCTGTAGCACTATCCCTTATCAAAAATGCCACTCCCCCTCCTCTCTTGCCTCCCTTTCTATCCTTCCTGTAGCATTTGTATCCTGGAACATTAAGCTGCCAGTCCTGCCCATCCCTGAGCCGTGTTTCTGTAATTGCTATGATATCCCAGTCCCATGTTCCTAACCATGCCCTGAGTTCATCTGCCTTCCCTGTTAGGCCCCTTGCATTGAAATAAATGCAGTTTAATTTATTAGTCCTACCTTGTCCCTGCCTGCCCTGACTGTTTGACTCACTTCTGTTCTCAGCTATACCCGTCTCAGATTGATCTCTTTCCTCATTATCTCCCTGGGTACCCCCGCCCCCCCACCCCCCCCCCACTAGTTTAAATCTTCCCAAGCAGATCTCCCTGCCAGCATATTAGTCCCCTTCCAATTTAGGTGCAATCCGACCTTCTTGTACAGGTCACTTCTTCCCCAAAAGAGATTCCAATGGTCCAAAAATGTGAATCCTTCTCCCATACACCAGCTCCTCAGCCATGCATTCATCTGATCTATCCTCCTATTCCTGCCCTCACTAGCTCATAGCACCGGGAGTAATCCAGATATTACTACCCTTGAGGACCTCCTTTTTAAATTCCTGCCTAACTCTCTGTAATCTCCCTTCAGAGTCTCAATGTTTTCCCTTCCAATGTCGTTGGTTCCAATGTGGACAATGGCCTCCTGCTGGTCCCTCTCCCCCGTGAGAACATTCTGCACCCTCTCTGAGACATCCTTGGTCCTGGCACCAGGGAAACAACACATCATTCTGATTTTTCTCTGCTGGCCACAGAAACAGCTGTCTGTTCCTCTGACTACAGAATCCCCTAGCACAATTGATCTCTTGGAAGCCGACGTTACATTAGAGCCAGTCTCAATACCAGAACCTGGCTGTTCGTGCTACGTTCCCCTGTGAATCCATCACCCACTACATTTTCCACAACAGCAAACCTGTTTGAAATGGGTATATCCACAAGACTCCTGCCCTAGGTGCCGACATCTCTCACCCTTCCTGCAGTTAACCCATCTATGTGACTGTATCTGAGACTTTCCCCCCTTCCTATAACTGCCATCCATCACATACTGTTGCTGTTGCAAATTCCTCATCGCTTCTATCTGTCTCTCCAACTGATCCACTCGATCTGATAAGATTCACATCCAACAGCATTTATGGCAGATATAATCCGCAGTAACCCTCAAACTCTCTTTAAACTCCTACATCTGACAAGAAGTACATATCACTGCAAAGGCCATTTTTGCTCCTTCACAATCTACAGACCCAGAAAATAACACCATCTTATTCCTCTACAAACATTGCCCCAGGTTAAATTTATAGCTGTGGCTTATATTTTAATTTTAATCAAGAGACTTATCTCCAAAAACATATAATCAAGAAAGAACCCATTGTACTCATTAATACAGCTTTTCTCTTGTACAGACTTAAAACAACAATTAACTTATCTGATTCTGTGCTGTGAACTTAGCTCAAACAAGTTCCTCCAAGATTAATTGTGAAATTCACTGTTTGTTAATTTTCCCAGATGCACTCCGATGTCCAGCAGCACATGAATTCAAAACCAGCCAAGGCAGTAACTGTGCAGGTTCTCTCTCTCTCCTGCACTGACCTCACCATATGCTTCCTTTGTCTGCTCTTTTCCCTTTTAAAACTGCTGTTGTTTTGACTTTTTTTTCCAAAGTTCCAAAACAATGCAACAGCATTTAAAACAGTGATTGCTGCTCCTGGAATTCGAGGAAATCACCTCCAGCACCTAAAATACCTCAAAAAAGGGAGCAGCTCTTATAGCCAGAAATTTTTCCCATCCTCCATCTTGGATTACCCAGAATCCATCAAGTAGATAGGGTGGTAAAGAAGGCATATGGCACTTTATTGGTCGGAGAATTGAGTACAAGAGTCCGGATGTCATGTTGCAGCTTTATAAGTCTTTGGTTAGGCCACACTTAGAGTGTTGTGTTCAGTTCTGGTTGCCACAATACAGGAAGGATGTAGAGGCTTTGGAAAGGGTACAGAAAAGGTTTATCAAGATGTTGCCTGGATTAGAGGGTATGAGCTATAAGGAGAGGCTAGAAAAAGTTTGGATGCTCTCTCTGGAGTGCCAGGGGCTGAGGGGAGACTTGATAGAAGTCTATAAAATTATGAGATGTATAGGTAGGGTTGATGGTCAGAATCTTTTTCTCAGAGTTGAAATGTCTAACACTAGGGGGCATGCATTTAAGGTGAGAGGGGAAAATTCAAAGGCGATGTGAGGGTCAAATTTTTACACGGAGAGTGATGGGAGTCTGGAACATGCTGGCAGGGGTGGTTGTGGAGGCAGGTATGATAGAGGCGTTTAAGGGACTTTTAGTTAAGCCCAAAGATATACAAGGAATGGAGGGATATGGAACAAGGGCAGGCAGAAAGGATTAGTTAAATTTGGTGTCACGTTTGAAAGAACATTGTGGCTAGGTGCCTCTGGGCATTATATTGTTTGCTTCACAGAACCATGAGGGGAGAGGTTCCACACGTGGCAAAAGATGTCAGCCAGAGGCAGATGAGGGCACAACACTTGGTATAGGCATGTGATGTTGAAAGGCATTGGGAAGGGGCACAGCCCATTGTCTGGTAATGTGCTGGCACAGTGTGGAGCTATCACAGTTTGTTCCTGCAGTAGGATGAGTGTGCTGGCATTCCACATAGTCAGTCCAAGTGATATTATTATAAGAGCATTCACAATGTAAGGGAGAAGAGCTAGGCAGGAGGTTGATTGGCTGCACTGGTCACCCTCATACTGTAGAGGAGGAAGTGTTGGAACTGTCAACAAATAAGTAGAATCAAACTACTGGGTCAGGCGAGACTGGAGAACGCGATGGTGTGGTGATCTTCCAAGGGAACATGATGTACTACTGAGAGTGCCAGAACTTAGCAGGGTCAAGGAGAGGGAGTATGATAACTGCTACAGTCAGAGGGTGACCCTGGTCTCGTTTGTAATGCTAGTAGTCCAAAGCTTTGGCTTTTTAAGATTGTTTGCATAATGCAATTTAAGGAATGTAAATACTGTGAGAGATCTTATTGTGATTTAAAATGTTGTGATTCCAGAATGTTCTGTGCTTAACCTGCCCTCCAGCTTTCTGTCTGTTACACATTAACCCAGCAAGGAGGGACCACATCCAAACTCTGAGACAGAACAGGAACCTTCCAAGGAAGCCACAGTTCAAACATTTCCTGGCACCCAGCACCAGGGCAGAAATTGGCACCTTGGGTTCCCTGATTGGACACAGAGGGTGCACAACTGGTAAAGCTTGCACAGCTGCCAGGCAGAGGGAGAGAGAGAGAGATGGAGCTGGATTCTGGCAATCGGAGGAATGCAGGAGTTGATCCAGATGCAGATCCCAATCAGATGATAAGCCTCTGAACTGGAAACAAAAACGCTGGCGATCACAGTGGGTCAGGCAGCATCCATGGAGAGAGAGCAAGCTAACATTTCAAGTCCAGCTGACTCTTCATCAGAGCTTCAAGAGAGCTCTCTCTCAGATGCTGCCTGACCTGCTGTGATTTCTAGCAATGCTTGTTTTCAGTTCAGATTCCAGCGACTGCAGCAATTTGCTCCTGCAATGAGCATCTGATGTGTAAAACGGCAAATACTGGATCACACTGAGGGGTGCGTGGAGATGTGGCAGAGTTACCAGAGCAACTGTGTGTTCTGTCAAGGCTTTTGGGGCCGTCCATCCTGACCCTTAGTCTTGTTTTCCGCCCAGTCTTTGGAACACTTTGCTTAGCTCTGGCGATAGACAGACCTTAGCTGACTATGGAAACACTGATTCGGGTGTGTTCTGACCTGATGGCTCTGTGCTCAGAGGTACAATGGAGACCAAGTGTGGAGACCCACAGCCATCCCTCTCTGCAGAGCACGGAGGTGTAAGCCTCCCCGTGGTGATAGTTGAGCAGATGATCCCAATTAGAAGCTCCTTCAAAGTGCTTCCAATGTTCCCTCCAGCACTAACCTCCCTTTCGTTGAGAAATCTGCCAGTAGGATCTCTAGTACTGCCTATCGCAAGCCTACGTTCACCAGTCAATGGAGACATTGGGATTGCTACAGTCTCACACTTACAAGATCAATTTTATTGACAATCTCCTGAAGAGGGCCCTGGCCAGCTGCTTATTGTGTAAACGTAGTGCTGAGACAGGGCATATCGAAACTATCTTGTGTAAATATGGTTACCATGATCCCCTCACTGTATGTTGCAAACACCTGGGAAAGAGCTTCAAACCACAAAATGTGGACCAGAACGATGCCCTGTCTTACTCAAATTACTCTGGAAGGGTAAGGTGACACAAACACTTCAACACAGACTCGTTGTCTCATTTTACAGTGAACCCATGAGTGGATTTCTCTATTACAGGGCATCACACAAATGAGTCAGATGATACATTACATTCAGTGTCAATGAGATGTCAGGTATGTAGGTCATTATATCCTAGTGATTGGCAGACCATATCAAAGAACATATGTATATATCTCTTTTACTCTGCACGTTTGCAAAGTGTAGCAGGCTCAACCAACCTTGCTTGCAAGCTTCAAAACCCATGTTCAACATTGTCTGTAATTCTGCTATTGTTTTATATTCACTGAACATTTTTGACTGTGCTAAGAATGAAACTGGAAGCCAATTAAACACTTACAGTTAGCTGACAGTGTGTTCTGAGGTAGGTTCATCGAAACATTAAGTTTGATTTCTCCTCACGGATGCTGCCAGACCTGCTGAGCATTTCCAACAGCTCCTGTTTTTGTTTCTGATTTACAGCATCCGTATTTCTTTAGACACAGACTATGTTTTATGTAGGCAAAAGAAACTTATACATATATCGCACCTCTTTCATTGGGAAAGGGGTCATGGATGACTGCCAATTTCTGCTGCATTCCCATGGCAACACACAAACCAAGCAGAGTCTATCCCTCTGCTCTGAGAATTAAGATTGACAGTTAACTGATCCTGCTAAAACTCCATGCCAATGGTATTCCTCCTAAACAGCACAGTCTTCAAATGCTGTCGATAATTGATGTTCCTTTCATCATCTGGTTTCTTGAGTCTACTCCTGCTGAGTGCAAAAGAAAAGGTTTTGACTTTATATTTCCTTATTTTATGGTCTACACTGCCATGCAATCTTTAGAAAAAAAAATTCCTCGTTCTTTCTGAATAATTTAGTGACATAATAACACCTTGGTTTTGTTTTTGGAGCTTCCTTTGATCTTTTCTATTTACAAAATCTAATATGTAATGATTAAAATTGATCAAGATCATGTATAAAAGTAAAAGTAAGAGAAGTTTTAATTTAAAAATGATGACTGTGCCAAATTAAGTGATGAAAATGCTTTTTTTTTAAGAAAATGTATCAATGTTCCAGTGGTGTTTAAAGGTCTACATTCCAATGGCATTTATTGTGTTGAAGACAAATAAATCAGTTTGAAGTTTAATCGTGTCCTGAGGTTGTTTAAACAATCTTCTCTGAGGATTTTCAGCAAAATTAAAAATGTAAACAATGTTTTAATGGTTTATCGAGAGTGTTGTATTTCCATTCAAGCATGTAGCTGCTATCCCAGCACATTTTTATCGAGAGTGTGGTGACCTCCAGCATTTGCAGTCCTCACTTCCTCCCAGTACATTTTTATATCTCAATTATACAATGTTCCTGTATATTTATAAAACACAAGTCGATTTTTCGTCACTTCACACTCAGG
This sequence comes from Chiloscyllium plagiosum, assembly GCF_037043375.1. Taxonomy (NCBI): domain Eukaryota; kingdom Metazoa; phylum Chordata; class Chondrichthyes; order Orectolobiformes; family Hemiscylliidae; genus Chiloscyllium; species Chiloscyllium plagiosum. The sequence goes on from NW_028270139.1 coordinate 7,777,665, forward strand.
ACGAATGATTTGAAGTATTGATGCAAAGTGGATGGTTGGAGTGAGAATAAGGAAAGAGGTTGTCTCTGAGCCTTTTCCCTCTATTTCAGGTGGGTTTTATGGTCCCCAAGGGCTGGGTTGGCAGCCAGGTGGGTGTAGGCCATAGAATTGGGGCCTGACCCCATGGGCACCTAATCTCAGCGCTCTGCCTCTACTGCAGCTTTAACACTTACAGGTAGGAGCTGTCAGGAAGCCTCCTTGCATCTGGGTCAGTCAAGGGCCGTAAGTGAACAATTCATGGTCTCTTAAAGACCATGTCCTGACATCATTGGACTTTACCTGTAGTGAGGGAGGCTATTGTCAAATTTCCATCCTCATTGGTGGTTGCTGTATGTGCTCTTTGCCTTGAGGCAAATTATTGAAGGATTTCATATGCATGCACATTTACAATTCTTCCTGGCACTTAGTTTAATTTGGATTTGCAAACTGCACATGCCAAAATCAGTTTCAGCATTCATTACAATTTCTCCTCACCCTGGTAGCTTTGAACTACAACGCCCCTTCTTCCTGAGGTGGCTTAGGAAATTCAGCATGTGCAGAAGGAGTCTCACTGACTTTGACAGATGCCGCATAGAAAGCATTCTGACCGGGTCCATAACACCCTGGTATGGCAACTGCTGGGCACAGGACAGTAAGAAACTGCAGAAGGTGGTGAGCATAGCCCAGACCAGCACGGAAGCCAGCCTGTCGTCTGTGGACTCCATTTACATTCTCGTTGTAATGGAAAGGCTGCCGACATCACCAAAGACCCCTCCCACCCCGGTAATGCTCTCCTACAGCCTCTTCCATCAGGCAGGAGGTACAGAAGCTTGAAGACATGCACCAGCAGGTTCAGGAACAGCTTCTTCCTCGCTGTTATTAGACTGAAGAATGGACTCTCTGCAACTTCAAATAATGTTGACCTTGCTTTGCCTACCTCCTGTGCAGTGTAACCTGTACGCCTCACTCTGTCTGAGCACCCTGTGATCTGTATGTCGTTGCTTGCTCTGATCTGCCTGTACTGCTCGCAGACAAAGCTGTTCACTGTACTTAGGTACATATGACTACAATAAATCAAATAAAAAATGTTAAGCTGGAAATCCCACTTTTCTGAGGGCACCATTCATTGTGTCAATGGTTTCAAGGTTTCCTGGCTCCCTGTTGGCTGAGCATTCCTTTGTTGACAGGTTTAAAACTGTTCTCCCTCCTTTACAGCCTCCCCCTTCTCTCCCTGCAGTCTCCTTTCTCCCCCTGCAGGCTACCTCTCCCCATCGTACAGTCTCTTTCCACTCACTATCTCCTTTAACCTCCTTCCCTCGCGCCACCCCCTCTGGTAGCGTCAATCACTTCCCATCCCATGAAGCCTCCTGGTCCAGCATCGTCAGCCATCTTGCGCCCTCCATTTCCTCGCTCCCTTCAAGCTTCCTGCTTCTCTTAAACAGCTACTTTTCACAGCATCCTTCCCCCGTGCATTCCTCTACCAACTTCCTTCTCACTCTACCCCATCTTGCACTCTCTTTCTCCCCTACGTTCCCTTGGAGCTTCTTTCTGCAAACCCCCCACCCCCCAGATCTCTTTAGCAGCCATGTTCTACCTTGCCTCTTCTGCATTAAGGGGCAAGAAGTGCTGAGGGCTATGCTGAATTTGACAGTCCCAAGTTAGCTATGTTAAAGTGGCAGCAGTTCTTGTTTCAACAGGCTGCGAATTATGCTGGTGTCCCACTGCATTGAGGAAACCAACCTTTTGTCTGTAAACCCTATCTGCTGGTTGAGTCCTTCAGTGACCCGCAGCACCCTGTTGATCCACTGTCTCTTCTAGAACTGTAGGCCTGGCTGCTGTTACTGGTGGTCATCTTAGTCCTCATCTGAGGTTTGAGGTAACAGAGACTAAAGTAACACACAAGCCGATCTGATGGATAGAATCTCGAAAACACAGATTAACTTTCCAAAGAATAGATGACACAATTGAAGACCATTAGAGAAGAAGCAAGCCATTTCATCCGTCGCTACAATTCAATGAGATCATAGAACCTCTGCAGTGCAAAAGCAGGCCATTCAGCCCATCAAGTCTACACCAACCCTCTGAAGAGCAGCCCATGTCCCTCCCCGTAACCTTGCACTCCCCCTGGCCAATCCACCTAACCTGCACATCTTTTAGACTGTGGGAGGAAGCCCACGCAGACACGGGGAGAATGTGCAAACTCCACACAGACAGTCGCTTGAGGCTGGAATCAAACCCGGATCCCTGGCGCTGTGAGGCAGCAGTGCTGACCACTGAGCCACTCTGAAGTCATAGCTGATCTGATAGACCTCAACTTCATTTTCATGCCTTTTCCCCATGACCCTTGATTCCCTTATTGATTTAAACTCTATTTCAGAAGTCACCTGTCAGCAAAAGTACTGTGAAGGACCCGTTCACACAAGCTGGTTGGGAAATAGCGGTAGTGGGGGCTGAGGAGTTTATTTCCCCATCATGGCTTTAGCCTCCTTACCTTCTCACCTTGCAGTGATTGTATGCCTGGGAAAGCCAAAAGAGAACCTAAGGTAAAACACCAACAGCTACGTTAACACTGCTCAAATTAAACATTTAACAATCCTGAGGGCATTGTGTGGCGATGGTTCAACACATTGCAGTACAGTGGGGAAATCTGTGGAGCTGACTATGTCCAATTTCCTGGTTTTAGAAGCAAACCCAAATTGAAAATAAGGCAGAGTTCCACTCAACAGGATGTGGTCATTTGTTTGAATTTCTCTGTGCCAGCTCTTTACAAAGAAATATCCAATTAGTTTCATTGCCCAGCTTTTTCTCCAGAGCTTTGCAAATATTGCAAGTGAGATTGGATCTGGTGCTCCCACCCTTTCAGTCAATGCAGATCCACTCTCAGCATTCCCCCTCTCGCCCCTACTCAGACATTACAAATTAGAACATTTATGTCTACCTTGCTGTGGTTCTGTTCCCCGAGCTGGGAATTTGTGTTGCAGACGTTTCGTCCCCTGTCTAGGCGACATCCTCAGTGCTTGGGAGCCTCCTGTGAAACGCTTCTGTGATGTTTCCTCCGGCATTTATAGTGATTTGTCCCTGCCGTTTCCGGTTGTCAGTTCCAGCTGTCCGCTGCAGTGGTCGGTGTATTGGGTCCAGGTCGATGTGTTTGTTGATTGAATCTGTGGATGAGTGCCATGCTTCTAGGAATTCCCTGGCTGTTCTCTGTTTGGCTTGTCCTATATATTATCCTTAGTAGCCACACACTCAGACGACAAGCAACATGAGTTCGACTGGGACAACACTACCATTTTTGGACAAGCCAAACAGAGAACAGCCAGGGAATTCCTAGAGGCATGGCACTTATCCACAGATTCAATCAATAAGCACATCGACCTGGACCCAATATACCGACCACTGCAGCGGACAGCTGGAACTGACAACCGGAAGCGGCAGATTCAAACCACTACAAATGCCGGAGGAAAGATCACAGAAGTTCTTCACAGGAGGCTCCCAAACACTGAGGATGTCGCCTAGACAGGGGACGAAACGTCTGCAACACAAATTCCCAACTCAGCGAACAGAATCACAACAACGAGCACCCGAGCTACGAATCTTCTCACAAACTTAGAATTTATGTCTACCTGTCAACATCTCCGGGACACTCGGACCAACCAACCCCACCACCCTGTGGCCAAACACTTCAGCTCCCCCTCCCATTCCGCCAAGGACATGCAGGTCCACGGCCTCCTCCATCGTCACTCCCTAACCACTTGATGTCTGGAGGAAGAATGCCTCATCTTCCACCTCAGGACCCTCCAACCCTTCGACATCAACGTGGATTTTACCAATGTCCTCATGTCCCCCTCTCCACCTCATTCCAGATCCAACCTTCCAACTCGGCACCGCCCTCATGACCTGTCAATCTTCCTTCCCACCTATCCACTCCACCCTCCTCTCTGACCTATCACCATTATCCCCACCTCCATCCACCTATTGCACTCTCAGCTACCTTTCCCCCAGCCCCACCCCCTCTCATTTATCTCTCCATCCCCTCAGCTCACAAGCCTCATTCCTGATGAAGGGCTTTTGCCCGAAACATCGATTCTCCTGCTCCTCGGATGCTGCCTGACCTGCTGTGCTTTTCCAGCAACCCACTCTCAACTCTGATCTCCAACATCTGCAGACCTCACTTTCTCCTAATAACATGTGTGTATGTCAGTATAGACCAGTTATCTGCTGTGAGATTGAAGGAGTCAATGTGGGTGGTACGGTGGCTCAGTGGTTAGCACTGCTACCTCACAGCACCAGGGTCCTGGGTTCAATTCCAGCCTCGGGTGACTGTCTGTGTGGAGTTTGCACATTCTCCCCGTATCTGCGTGGGTTTCCTCCCACAGTCCAAAGATGTGCAGGCCAGGTGAATTGGCCATGCTAAATTGCCTGTAGTGTTAGGTGCATTAGTCAGGGGGAAATGGGTCTGGGTGGGTTACTCTTCCGAGGGTGGGTGTGGACTTGTTGGGCTGAAGGGACTGTTTCCACACTGTAGAGAATTTAATCTAATCAAAAGCAGCATTGTCATCATTGTGTTGTATGGGGTCAGCCTGGTTAGAATGGAGTGGGGAGGGCAAGAGGAAAGGGTGAGGGCTGGTCAGGGGTAGGGGAAGGGAATGGGTGTGAAGTGAAAGAGAAAAGAACAACGAAGAAGGTCAGGGTAGAAAGAGATAAGGGTAGGGGGAGACGAAAGAAAATTTAAAGAAGGACGTAGGGTGACGTGAAAGGAAGTGACAAAAAGCCAAAAATGAAGGTGAAGTCAAGGGGAGATGAGAAGGAGAGGAAGAGAGAAGGAGAAAATCGCGGAGCAAAGTGAATCATTAAGAGAAATGAAGGGAAGGGAAGGATGCGAGTAAGGAAAAAGATGAGAAGGGTCAAAGTTAAAATCTAAAATGCATTTAAGTAACCGACAGGTTCATTAGGTGGTTAAACAGTCAACATTCCATCTCATTATTTGTTAGAGATTAAACTTTCCAGTCAATAGTTGACATTGCCATTGGTTTCACTGACACCACTCTCAGGTTACTGCTGAACTACGGTGGCCTACAGGAGCCGGACAGTTCCCATCCTGGTATTTACTGCTAATATTTCTTTTTTCTGCTGGGCCTGGTCTCCAGCCTGACCTTGCGCACCTATAGCAGTCTGCATTTTCCCCTTCTTGATTATATCATTGCAGTTGTAATCACAGGAGTGGTATCAGTAGTTGTTGGTGAGGTAGAAGCTCAAGTTTCAGCAGACCACTACAGTTAGACCCCAGTCATTGGATCAGAATGGTATCAACAGCTTTCAGGCTGGGGCTGACTCAGTCTTCCCAGGGCCTGAAGCCTAATCAGAATGGCAAACTGGTGACTTGACTTGGATACCCATGTTGGATCTATTGCCAGTTCCCACTGGATACTTTGGCCTCGTCGTTTAAAGGGAGATGGGGAACATTTGGGTAATTCGAGAATCAGCTGAAAAATAGCATAGCAGGTGACGTTGGGTTGCCGTTTACCTGAGCACCAAAAGCTTTTTGATAATTGAGTTCAGAAGAAATAGAGGTGACTTTATTGAAACATATTCTAAGTGGGCTTAACAGCACAGATGTTGAGACAGTGTTTCCACTTGTGAGGAAATCCAGGGTGCACAGTTTCAGAATAACGGTTATCCTCGAGGAGACGGAGAGGATTATGTTCCATCAGAGGTCATTAACCTTTGGAACTCTCTGCTCAGAGACTTGTGCGGGCAGAATCATTGAGTATATTCAGTGTTAGGTTGGACAGATTTCTGACCTACAAGGGAGTTGAAAGTTATGGGGACAGGCAAGAAAGTGGAACTGAGGCCATCTTCAAATCTTATCGAATGGTAGAGCAGGACCAAATGGCTTACTTCCATTTCTATCACCTTTTCAATCTGTTCCATATCTGGCAGCTGTGGAAGTGAGCCCCCTGCTTGGAGGTTGGGATGGAATGGCAGTGCGAAGATGACTAAGCTGGGGGCCTTTGTAGATGGTCAGTCCCGAGCCATTGGGAGAGGTGTAGAGACAGATTGCTGTCAGGCTGGGCTGGGGTGTGTAGGTTCATTCGCGATCAGGGCAGGGAGTGGGTGAAAACTGACAGCTTCCTCTTGGGAGCAGAGGGAGCACAGTTTCTGTCTCTGGCCCAGGAGTGCTGTAAAAGATTCAGTTTCTGAAGCTGACCCTTCTGCCTCCATTTCTCTGCTGAGGTTTCTGACCCCTGAGAAATCTGATCAGCAGCCCCCAAGTGGATCTTCACCCAGACATTCAAAGCCACGAGACATTGGCCTGGATTTTCTGGTGGCCTGTGCTGTAGATGGGAATTTGTACATTGATACTTTTTGGAAACCTCAACAGAGCAAGTTCTGAGGGAATTGCCTGGGAAATCGAAGACTTGGGGAATTCCCTTTCACTTGGAACCCTCGGAAAGCACTGACTTCAATCAGAGAATTTGGAAGGTTTCATTGCAGTTAGCAGGTAGTTACTCAGGAAAGGGTAGACTATTGAATACATGGTGTAACTCCAGGGTAACTATCCAAGTGACCCCACCTCACCTCACACACCTTCAACTACAGCATCCTTACCTGACCCACCTCTTCTCAGGATACACCAACTCTCTTCCCTAGGACCCTAAAATGTTCTGCCAACACATCTAACACACCCCTCTCCTCCCAGGACTCACCACCACCACTACCACCCCCCGCACCCCAGCACTCTGGGACCTTGCACCACACCTTTCCCAGAAATCTGATGCCATCCTCTGTGCTTCCAATCTGGACACCTCCCCACCCTCCTTCATTTGGGGCCCATCATCATCCCGCAGCCCCATGCTATCAAGCCTTGCATATGTCCCCCTGGACGAGGACAGTCCCCCACTTTCCATCCCCAGGGACCCAACAGTGGCCCCCTCACCAGGAATGGGTGGGGTGGCACAGTGTCTCAGTGGTTAGCACTGCTGCCTCACAGCACCAGACACCCAGGTTCGATTCCAGCCTCGGGCAACTGACTGTGTGGAGTTTGCACATTCTCCGCGTGTCTGCGTGGGTTTCCTCCGGGTGCTCCAGTTTCCTCCCACAGTCCAAAAGATGTGCAGGTCAGGTGAATTGGCCATACTAAATTGCCTAGAGTGTTAGGTGCATTAGTCAGAGGGAAACAGGTCTGGGTGGGTTACTCTTCGGAGGGTCGGTGTGGACTTGTTGGGCCAAAGGGCCTGTTTCCACACTGTAGGGAAACTAATTGAATCTAATCGAAAAAACTGATGCCCTTCCTCCCGCAGCAGACCCAGCACCTCTTTCTCCCCATGGGAACTTACCTCTTGTCATGCGTGATGTCTCTTGCCCAACTTGACCTACCCTAATGACCTCACCACTTACCCAGCCTCCTTCCCAGCTTGCACTTTGGCACCCTACCTCCCTTGCACCCCTATCACTGTCCACCTGGCACCCTACACTCCCACTGAACCTTCCACACTTATCCTTCCACAAGGTTGTCAAAGTGGGGGCTGTCTGTGATGGTAGACATTTCAATCCCAGAGTATAACATCTGCGGCTGTGAAAGCTGAGTACAGTTTTACATCTCCTGACAAATCTGCACTATATTAGATTAAAAATATGGCTCCACCTATCTGACTGAGCCCTGATTCTCCTTGTTAGAAATATGGAGCTCTTTTCGTAAAGGCAAAAAAGAGACTGATTCACAATCTGAATGCAATTGCCACTCCTCAGAAAGTCCAGCCTATTATTGTTAGTCCTTTCAAATGGATATGCAAACTGATTTTCTCTTGCTGTTTCGGCTCCCATTTTGGTTCCTCAGTTATTTATTATTTTATTTTGTACTTGTTCAGTTAAGTGACCTCTGCAACTTGATGATTGGTTCCGACCTTCTTGCTGTAACAACGAGATTAATGTTGGATCTATGCGAGATTCATACGATTATCTTAGAATTTCTGCAGCAATTTTGTGTAATTACGAAAGTTCAAGGGATTGGGTGCTACGTGAGTTGTGCACATAGTCTAATAACCTCTGGGAGCCAGATTTGATAGCTGGCCAAGTTGGCAAGATGAAAGCCTGCTGTCTCTCTTTGTTCATTGCAAAATTAGTTGAATTAGTTTGTTCTGGAATGAGTCCATGACAAAATCTGAATTTAGTTCAGAGCAAATTGGCAACTTAAAACTTAGCACAGAAAGACTTTACAGATCGCTTCTGACTGAAGTGGAAAATTCACAACAATGTAGTAACAAATTATGTTATGAATTTGGAGATTAAGCAGATTCCAGATGAGGTAAAGTAAAACCAGTTTGCTGTTCAGTTGTGTTATACCTGATCTGGAAGCTTCTTGATGTTTGTGTATAAAATAAAAAAACACTGTAATTATTTGTTCAGTGCTAGCATCTCTCATGTCAGTAAGTTATATCATTCATGAGGAAGAAAGTGCCAAACATTTTCAGTTCTATACAATTGTGCCGAAAGTGTACCTTTTCATGTTTCCTGAACAAAGGCAAATGGGCAGATTTTGACAGAAGCAAGTTGGCTATAGAACTATTTAAAAATTTGGCAGGACCAGATTCCAGTGCTCATCCCCATTCCCAGTACCAAACATTTTCGCCAATCTGGGAGAAGGTGTAAGTTCGCATGGACCCTGCTCCCCAAACCTTGCCTCCACACAATCATTGTGGAATAAAACCAACTGAGCCATTATCTGCATTCTGAAGCCTTTTGACAGTTACGTTCATGCCTCATCCCAATTCAACTTTCCCATCATGCTCTCTGTGCCACCTCATGATTCCCCATTTAAAGCTTCCATTCCCCTCAAAGGTATCCATTACCTCTTCTATGTCCTTCCACTCAGTATGCACTATGTTCTCTGGCCACTATGACCATCTCCAAGAGGAAAGGATCTAATCATCACCCCTTGATAATCAATGGCATTACCATTGCTGAATCCCCCACTATCAACAACCTGAGGGTTACCATGGACCAGAAAGTGAACTGGGTTAGCTATATAAATGTGTGGCTGGATGGGTAAGCCAGACTCTAGGGATCTTGCAGCAAGTAAATCAACTTCTGGGTTCTGAAAGCATGCCCACCATCCACAAGTCACAAGTCAGGAGACTGATGGAATACTCTCCACTTACCTGGATGCATGTAGTCCCAACAGCACTGAAGAAGCTTGATAACATCCAGCACCAGCAGCCCTCTTGTTTCACTTGATTGTAGCTACTGCATTTACACAACAATCCCAGTTCAGTTTCTGGTCAACGGTAGCCCCTTAGAATGTTGTGGAGGTGCCAGTGTTGGACTGGGGTGGACAAAGTTAAAAACACACACACACACAACACCAGGTTATAGACCAACAGGTTTATTTGGAAGCACGAGCTATCAGAGCGCTGCTCCTTCATCATGTGGTTGTGGAGTATAAGATCATGAGACGCAGAATTTATTGCAAAAGATTACAGTGTCATGCGACTTATACATTTAATGGTAAGGTCCTAGGGAGTGTTGCTAGAATGAAGAGACCTTAGAGTAGAGGTTCATAGCTCCTTGAAAATGGAGTCGCAGGTAGATAGGATAGTGAAGAAGGCGTTTGGTATGCTTTCCTTTATTGGTCAGAGTATTGAGTACAGGAGTTGGGAGGTCATGTTGCGGCTGTACAGGACATTGGGTTAGGCCACTGTTGGAATATTGTGGGCAATTCTGGTCTCCCTCCTATCGGAAAGATGTTGTAAAACTTGAAAGGGTTCAGAAATGATTTACAAGGATGTTGCCAGGGTTGGAGGATCTGAGCTATAGGGAGAGGTTGAACAGGCTGGGGCTGTTTTCCCTGGAGCGTCAGAGGCTGAGGGGTGACCTTATAGAGGTTTATAAAATTATGAGGGGCATGGATAGGATAAATAGGCAAAGTCTTTTCCCTGGGGTGGGGGAGTCCAGAACTAGAGGGCATAGGTTTAGGGTGAGAGGGGAAAGATATAAAAGAGACCTACGGGGCAACTTTTTCATGCAGTGGGTAGTACATGTATGGAATGAGCTGCCAGAGGAAGTGGTGGAGGCTGGTACAATTGCAACATTTAAAAGGCATCTGGATGGGGATATGAATAGGAAGGGTTTGGAGGGATATGGGCTGGGTGCTGGCAGGTGGGACTAGATTAGGTTCGGATATCTGGTCGGCATGGATGGGTTGGACCGAAGGGTCTGTTTCTGTGCTGTACATTTCTATGACTCTAGCACTGAAATGATATATTGAACAAACTTAGATTGTTGTTAAGTCTTTCATCTTTTAGAATGAGTTTGCAGGTTTTGGATCTTTAATATGTAAATCCCAGAACTTCTTTTAAGTCACCTTCTTGAGATAACTTAGGTTTTATAACAAAAGGTGACATCTCAGCTCAGACAATGCCTTAAAGGTGTGAGGTTAGAGTCTGTCTGTAGTCTAGTCTTGAGGCAGACTGGTTCTATTTCCAAAGTGGAATTTATAACATCTTACATGGATTCACTGCCTACATCGATTGCTGGCAGGTTCTGCATGTTTTGAGCAAAATAGAATGTATCTGCAAATGTAACTCTGCAAATACAAATTCACCGCATAAACTTACATATGTGTGCGTGTGCATGTGTGTGAGAGAGAGAGAGTGAGTGTGTGTATATGTGTGTGTGCGTGTGAGTGCATGTGACAGAGTGTGTGTTTACGGGTGTGAAAGCTTGGTAAAGTGTGTGTGTGGATGTGATGGAGTATAAGCTTGAGAGAGGGTGTGTGAATGGATGTGAGTGTGAGGAGGTAATGTGTGTGTGTGAGAGAGCATGTGTATGAGAGAAGGTGTGTGTGTGTGTGTGTGTGTCAGTGTGTGTGTCAGTGTGTGTGTGTAGTGCAGTGGGGTCACCTGTAGTGTGACATGAACCCAAGGTCCTGGTTAAGGTCATTGCCATGGGTACCGAACTTGGCTATCAGCCTCTGCTCGGCCACTTTGCATTGTTGCCTGTCCCGAAGTCTGCCTTGGAGGACAGTCACCCAAAGGTCTGTGGTCCAATGTCCCGGACCATCGAAGTGTTCCCCAACTGGGAGGGAACCCTCCTGTCTGTTGATTGTTGTGCGGTGCCCATTCATCCGTTGTCGTACCCTTTGCTCGGTTTCCCAATGTACCATGCCTCAGGGCATCCTTGCCTGCAACGTATAAGATAGACAACGTTGGCTGAGTCACATGAGTACCTGCCATGTACATGGTGGGAGATGTCCCCGCATGTAATGGTGGTATCCATGTCTACGCTCTGACACGTCTTGCAGTGGTTGCCATGACAGGGTTGTATGGTGTTGTAGTCGATGTCGTCCTGAGAGCCAGGCACTTTGCTACGATCAATGATCTGTTTGAGGTTTGGCGGTTGTTTAAAGGCGAGTAGTGGAGGTGTGGGGAAGGTCTTGGTGAGGTGCTCATCCTCATTGATAATGTGTTGCAGGTCACGCAGAACATGGCGTAGTTTTTCAACTCCTGGGAAATACTGAACAATGAAGGGTACCCTGTCAGTTGCAGCACGTGTCTGTCTCCTGAGGAGGTCATTACGGTTTCTTGCTGTGGCACGTCGGAACTGGTGGTCAATGAGTTGAGCAGCGTACCCTGTTCTTATGAGGGCATCCTTGAGTACTTCCATGTGTCTGTCACGTTCCTCTATGATTTTCAACTCATTGACCACCAGTTCCGATGTGAAACTGGTGGTTATTGAGGTAACTAAACTTCAATTGTAAATGAAGGAACTTGAGTTTGAAGCAGAAATGAAACAGTTTGAGTTCCGGTTAAAACCAGAAGAGAAAGAAAAAGTGTGAAGAATTTGAACTTCAGAAAATGGCACTGAGAAAGGATAGTCAGCTTAAAAGGCTGGAGATAAATGCTGAGGGAAGGCTTAGTGAGGAAAAAAGTGAGGATGAGCAAGCCCCTGGTTGGCAGAAACCTGGTGAGAAATTGTTTGTCAGTTCAAGCATTGCCTCAATTTTACGAGAAGGATGTGGAAGCCTTTTTCATCTCGTTTGAAATGACGGCTAAACGAATGCAGTGACCAAGTGGGTTTTGTTGATCCAAACCAACCTTGAAAGGAGAGCGAGTGAGGTATTCGCATCCATATCAGAGGTGTATGAGGAGGTGAGAAAAGCCATTTTAAGTCTATATGAGCTTGTACCAGAAACCAGCAGACAACGTTTCAGGAATCTAAGGAGGGACCCTGGTCAAACCTACGTTGAGTTTGAAAGGATCAAATGAAGTAATTTTGATAGATGGATAAGAGCTTTAAAAATGGAGCAAACCTACGATGCTCTTAGGGAGACAATTGTTTTGGAGAATTCAAAAATTCACAGCCTGAGGTAATACGAACTCATGTGGAAGTGCAGAGAATTAAAATGACAAGGTGAGCAGCTGAAGTGGCTGATGATTATGAGCTGGTCCATAAAACTCGGTCTGGCTTCCAATTTCAGTCCATGAGGGATAGAAATTTGGGGCAAAGAGAAATCCTCACGTGGAAAGGGAAAGGTAGATCTCGGTGAAGATCATAAGGATAACTGACCACAGGGTGAAAAAGAAACCCTTGAAGGGGACAACGAAGTTAAAAAGCTCCAGTGTTTTTATTGTAATACAGTGGGCCACACGAACTCACAGTGTTGGTGGGCTAGGAGAAAGCCAGGTGTGGGAGAAAAAGGTTAAGCCTGGAAGTTTTGTTGGAATGGTAACAGAGATGACAGTGGAAGCTAGAAAGCTGCCTCAGAGTGTACAAGCTGATTGGAGGTAGGTTAAGGAGGAAGTGCTGGATCTGCTGAGAAAATATATCTGCAAAGGTAAAGTTTATTCACACCAGCCAGGAGCAGCGGGTAAAGAGGTTACAATAGGGACACAGGATCCCCTCAGTCTGTGATGCTGAAGGATGAGGAGATATGTACTCCTGAGGGACTATTGCCAGTAAAGGTACTGGTAACAGGAACTCATGGTGAGACAAAAAAGCACTCAATTATGTAAAGTGAGGCTAGAGAGTCCAGAGAAGAGTAGATAATTTGTGGTAGGAGTACTAGACAAACTCTCAGCTCCAGGAATTCAAGATGTCCTTGCAAATGATATCACTAATTCACCAGTAGGCGTGCTGCCTATTCTAGTTGAAAAGCCAGTGGAGATGCAGGCAACTGAAGCAATGAAGGGTGTTTATCCAGGAATTTTCCCAGATTGGGTAGTAACGATGTCACAAAGTCACCAGGTGAAGGAGGAGAGATCCAAGGCTACAGATAAGGAAAATGAAGTGGCATTAGCAGAGACTATGTTCGATCAGATGGCTGATACAAAACAGGAGCAAATAGATAATCATGGAAATATCTTTAGCTCTGCAAAACTCATTGAGTTACAGCAGAAAGATGAAAATTTAAAGCAGTTGTATCAAAAGGCATACACAGGGACAGAATCTGAATATATTAACTGAAAGATGATGTCTTAATGAGGAAATGGAGACCATCATATATTCAAACAGATGAGAAATGGGCAGAAATTCATCAAGTTGTTTTGCCAATGGAGTATAGGAGGGAGGTGTTGTGAGTTCCACATGATCCAACACTTGGAGGTCATTTAGTGGTGAGGAAAACACAGGCTAAAATACAAAGACATTTTTACTGGCCTGGACTACACAAGGATGTAGTTGAATTTTGCCAGATGTGTCACACATGTCGGAAAACCCCAGGCAGTAATAAAACCTGCACCTTTAATACCTATTCCAGCATTTGAGGAACCTTTCACACGAGTCTTGATTGATTTCCTCGATTCCCTACCTCAAACAAAAAATGGGAATCAGTAGTTGTTCACAATAATGGATGTACCAACTAGATTTCCAGAGGCAATCCCATTATGCAACATCACAACAAAAAGGATTGTTGAGGAATTAATCAAATCTTTTGCTCAATACCAACTATCAACACAGAGCCAGTCAGATCAAGGATCAAACTTCACATCAAAATTATTCAAGGAAATTATGGACAGTTTAGGAATAAAACAATTCAAATCTACTGCGTACCATCCAGAACCACAGGGAACACTAGCAAGGTGGCATCAAACATTAAAGACCATGTTGAGGGCTTATGGTCAAGATTATCCCGATGTTGGGATAATAGAGTGCTGTTTGTACTTTTTGCGATCAGAGATACACCGAATGAATTAACCAAATTCAGTCCATTTGAATTAATTTTAGGCATGAAGTAAAAGGACCGTTAAAATTGATTAAGGAGAAATTAATAAGTTAGAATTCAGAGACCACCCATTTGGACTGTGTGTCAAATTTTAGGGAACAATTAAATACAGCTGGGGAGTTGGCTAGACAGCACTTAAAAGTATCGCAACATACAATAAAACAGGAACTGGATAAGAAATCAAAAATTCACAATTTTACAATTGAGGATAAGGTGTTAGTGTTGCTTCCAGTAATAGGTGAACCTTTGAAAACAAGGTTTAGTGGACCTTATCAAATCAAAAGGAAATTGAGTGAGGTGAACTACTTGATAGGGACTCCAGGCAGAAAGAGTGTGTCATGTGACTATGCTTGAAAGGTATTTTGACAGGAAAGGAAGCAAGAGGAGAAGGGGTTAATGATTACAGCACAGAGGGAAGAACAAAGTTCAGGGGATTCTGAATTGGAGATTCCTCAAATCAAACTGGACAATGAGGAAGCCGTCAAAAATTGTGATAAATTATTGAGTTACCTTCCTGAGAAAAATCAAAATGATCTGAAAGAGTTATTACTATCACATGGGAAGATATGCAGAAATAAGCTGGGAAGTACTAACCTAATTGTGCATGGTGTAGATATAAGTGATTCTATTCTGATTAAGCAACATCCTTGAAGCCATACCCTCTAAAGTTGGCACAGGTTCAGAAGGGGATAGAGCGCATGCTCCAAGATGGCATAATACAGTGATTGGAGCTCACCCATAGTCATGGTGCCAAAGCCAGATGGTACCCAATGGTTATGTTTGGACTAATGCAAAGTCAATGCTGTTACAAAGACTGATGCATGTTCAATTCCACGGTTGGAAGATTGTGTTGGAAAGGTGGGACAAGCAACTTACATTTCTAACTTGGACTTGCTCAGAGGCTACTGAAAGAGCTCTCAGAAAGAGCAAAGGCAATTTCAGCTTTCATAACGCCAAATGGATTGTATCAGTTTAAAGTCTTGCCGTTTGATATGAAAAATGCTCCAGCCACATTTAAGGGACTGACTAATAAGGTCATTGCTGGGTTACCCAATTGTGTTGTTCCCATTGATGACCTGGTGATTTATAGTCACTCAGGGAAGGAACATTTACAGCATTTATTGGGCCTGTTCGATTGACTTCTGAAGGCAGGCGTGGTGGTAAACCAAGCTAAAAGGGAATTTGTCAAAGCCCAAGTCACCTTCCTGGGCCATGCTATTGGACAGGGACAAATGACCCCATGGGATGTGAAAATGAAAGTAATTGGGGAATTACCCACTCCGTCGATGAAGAGAGCAGTGCTGCAGTTCCTGGGATTGAGTGGATTTTACCGAAAGTTTGTGCCGAACTTTAGCAGTATGGGTGCTCCATTCACTGAATTCTTTAAAAAGGGCAAGAAGTTTCAGTGGACAGCGGACTGTCAAAAGGCACTTGACAGCCAAAAAACTGTGTTAACCACTGCCCCAGTATTACACACCGGATTCCACGAAGCCTTTCAATGTGACTATTAATGCCAGTGATGTGGGTGTCAGTGTGGTGCTCCTGCAGGAGGATGATGAGAGGATAGAAAAACCCAGTGGGTATTTCACCAAGAAGTTGAATGTTCATCAACAGAAATATTCGACAGTTTGAGAAAGAGACTTTGAGCTTGGTGTTGGCATGACAACATTTCAGTGTTTATATTACCACAACGCATCTGAGGCAATCGTATACACTGATCATAATCCATTCACATTTGTGGAGAACTTTAACGACAAAAATGCCAGACTGTTTAGATAGAGCCTGTTGTTACAGCCGTTCAAGTTCACAATTGTGCATGTGGCAGGTTGAGAAAACATGATCGCCGATGCATTATCGAGACTCGAACGGGAGGTGGATGCATTCGGTGGTGGGAGAACCACAAAAGCAGTCACGCATGTTTATAGTCAGTGAATGTATATGTGTGTGTTAGGGAACTAACCAAATGTTTCTTGAGAGCATTAAAAATGAAGGCACCCTTGGATATTGATGGCTCATTTTGTTTAAGGTGGGGAGGACGAACCTGTTCCTTTGACAAGGTTAGATCATCCTTGGCGTTTTTCAGAGAGGTTCGAAACGACGCAAGGCTCCAACTTGAAAGGTTTATTGGGGTCCTTGCTGTTTACTCCTAACAGATGATGCCTCCGGCCTAAGCCTTCCATGTCATAAACAAAAAGGTATAATGAAAGGGGAGTGGCCAGCTAGCTGTGTAGTGCACCTTCGTTTAGATTAGAGTTGGTTGCAGCAGGGATTGTGAGTAAAAGGCTGCTGACTTGCAGCCTGTCAGCCTTTGGTGTCATTTTTTAATCTCTGTGCTAAGGATCTGTTCATGGGGATTGTTGGCAGTATCTTTGAAGTCGGGATAGTCTGTTGGGTTTGGGTAGGATAGGTTATCCAGTATTCCTTTTTTCTGTTCTTTGTGTTTCATTCCGTAATTTTGTAAATAAATTCTGTTTGTTTAAAACTTAGCAGTCGGACCAGCTGATTCACTCCGGAAATATCCACTGTACACTTACCAAAAACAAATAGCAAAGTTACAGTTACTGGACTACCTGCAAAAGAATGTTTTGAGGGGTCAGACCTGGCCCATAACACTTTATAGTAGTTGATTCTACTGTTAGCCCAAAGTGCCTCATGGGTGCCTAGTCTTGAGTTGCTACATCTGTACAAAGCCTGTCCCATTTGGTACAGTGATAATGCCACATGACAGATGGAGCTTACTCTCAATGTGATGGCAGGACTTTGTGCTGTAGTCCCTCTTACTGATACTACCATGGACAGATGCCTCTGCAGCTCGCTGATTGGTAAGGATGAGATCAAGTCTGTTTTTCCCTCTTGTTGGTTCCCTCACCACCTGCCACAGACCCAGCCTAGCAGCTATGTCCTTTAGGACCCGATAGGTCCCGTCAGTAATACTGCTGCCGAGCCACACTTGGGGGTGGAGAGTTTTTGCCCTTGTCACCTTCACTGCCATGTCCAAGTGTTGTTCATCATGGGACAGTGCAAGGGAGGAAGGTATGTAGTAATCAGCAGGAGGTTTCCTTGGAGAATACGAAGACTGCAGATTATTAGATTACCTACGGTGTGGAAACAGGCCATTCGGCCCGACAAGTCCAAAGAGTAACCCACCCAGACCCATTTCCCTCTGCTTCTAACACTACGGGCAATTTAGCGTGGCCAATTCACCTGACCTGCACATCTCCGGACTGTGGAAGGAAACTGGAACACCCGGAGGAAACCCACGCAGACACGGGGAGAATGTGCAAACTCCACACAGACAGTCACCCGAGGCTGGAATCAAACCTGGGACCCTGGTGCTGTGAGGCAGCAGTGCTAACCACTGAGCCACCATGCTGCCCAGCTGGTCAGAGTCAAAAGTATGGTGCTGGAAAAACACAGTCGATCAGGTAGCATCTGAGGAACAGTCTGAAGCCATGAGACTTCAAGGGGTTCAGAGTCAATGTTGAGGACTCCCAGGGTAACTCCCTCCTGACTATTTACCAATGTTCTGCCACCTTTGCTGGGTCTGTCCAACCAGTGAGACAGGACACACAGGATGGTGATGGTGGTGTCTGGGACATTGTCTGTCAGGTAGGATTCTGAAAATATGACTATGTCAGGCTGCTACTTGATGAGAGTGTGAGACAGCTCCATCAGTTTTGGCGCTAGCCCTCAGATGTTAGTAAGGAGAACTTTGCAGGGCTGTTTCTGCTGTACTTGCCTTCAGTGCCGAGGTTGATGCCAAGGGGCTAGGCCATTTCCTTGGTGATTGTTACAGCTAAGAAGCTGGTGTGGCCATTTCCGAGGATAGTGAAGAGGGCATTGCTGTTGGTCTGGATTCATATGGAGGTCAGACCAGTTAAGAATGGCAGTTTCCTTCCATAAAGGACATTCGTGAGCCAAGTGGGGTTTTCCCTACAATTGGTAATGAATTCACAGTCATCATTAGACTCAATTCCAAGTTTTTCTTATTGAATTCAAATCCTATAGACAGCCCTGGTGGGATTTGAACCAGGGTTGCGAAACCATTACCTGGGTCTCTGGATCAATAATCTGATGATAATACCACTAGGTGTCAGCTCTTCTGACCTCTTTCCTTTTATGTCTTTCTAAATGGAAAATATAAAATGTGTCTGCAATTTGTGACCTAATCTGCAGGGGCATGGCTTGCTGCTGAGCTAGGGGTTATCAGCCTGTCATGGTAGCAGCATTGAGAATTTGTGGAAGCATGACAGTGAGTGAGTGGTGAGGGCCAACTGTTTTCTATACAACTGGGAAGAAGGCCCAGGGAGCTGAGGTGGCCCAGCTGGGTATGTATTCGGCCACCTCCCATCTCGTTCTAGGATGTGTAGCATCTCTCCCCTGCCCTGCCTTCCCAGAGTGATGATGTGTTTAGCAAGCTCTTTAAAGTGCAGAGGATCGGCTGAATCAGGGAATTTCCTTGTATTGGACATTTTCCAATCATTCTGCACTTAGTCATCAGTCATTGCTGTTTCGAAATGAGTGGACATCAGGCACCTTTAGATACATCCTAACTTGATCAGCGGTGAGGTGGTGTTTCCTTGTGCTTTCTGTGACTCTCAAAATGCCCTTCCATTTGGATTTTGGAAGCAAGCACATTTGATGAGAAATAGCTGATAAGTCGTACTGACATCTTTGATTAATGAGCATATTTTATTTTTGTCTGAAACAGTCATAGTATCCACACTGTTCAAGTTTAATCACCTCATAGAAATCACAACATCTGTTTGATTTCAATTACCTTCCTTGTTTATTCCCAAATCAGCCCATCTCCCACTGATGACTGAGCTTCTTGCTATGTGCTGAAGGAGAAGAGGGTATTGTTTCAACCTGAGGTCTCAAGCTGCCCTCGCTCAAGAGCAGCTCAGGATACACTGATTTCATTGTAAGTTGAAAAATCAATTCCATTGGGGCAAACATTGCAATACTGTAGTCATGGACTTCCATAAATTGTACATGAATTTATAGCACATAAGACCACTTTACATCATTAAGTGAATACTTATCCAGCAAACTTTCTGTTATTGAATCATAATAAATGAGTTATAAAAGAAGAGCATATTGTTTTTGTAATGCTACACATCTCTCCAAAATTACTCTTTTTTTTCCAAAGATTTGTAAATTTACCCTATATCTATATTTCAAAGGCAATGCACAGAATTGAACACTATTAAAAATAAAACTAACTTGTTCAGTAGCAGCTGATCATCAAACCTATCCATTGAATTCATGCTAACTAAACGTTAACTGAAAACTCCAGAGGAAAAGCATTTTATTTCATATAACCACTTTATTAAAGGGGAAAAGGTGTGCACTCACACATGTGCTGAACTGCTCTGTTGTGCCATGAATAGAGAGAATTCCTGATGAAGAGCTTATGCCCGAAACGTCAATTGCCCTGCTCCTTGGGATGCTGCCTGACCTGCTGTGCTTTTCCAGCGCCACACTCTCAACTCTGATCTCCAGTATCTGCAGTCCTCACTTTCTCCGAATATAGGACTTATACACTTAATGGTAAGGTCCTAGGGAGTGTTGCTGAACAAGGAGACCTTGGAGTGCCGGTTCATAGCTCCTTGAAAGTGGAGTCGCAGGTAGATAGGATAGTGAAGAAGGCACTTGGTATGCTTTCCTTTATTGGTCAGAGTATGGAGTACAGGAGTTGGGAGGTCATGTTGCGGCTGTACAGGAAATTGGTTAGGCCACTGTTGGAATATTACATGCAATTCTGGTCTCCTTCCTATCGGAAAGATGTTGTGAAACTTGAAAGGGTTCAGAAAAGATTTACAAGGATGTTGCCAGGGTTGGAGGATCTGAGCTATAGGGAGAAGTTGAACAGGCTGGGGCTGTTTTCCCTGGAGCGTCGGAGGCTGAGGGATGACCTCATAGAGGTTTACAAAATTATGAGGGGCATTGATAGGATAAATAGACAAAGTCTTTTCCCTGGGGTCGGGGAGTCCAGAACTAGAGGGCATAGGTTTAGGGTGAGAGGGGAAAGATATAGAAGAGACCTAAGGGGCAATTTTTTCACGCAAAGGGTGGTACGTGTATGCAATGAGCTGCCAGAGGATGTGGTGGAGGCTGGTACAATTGCAACATTTAAGAGGCATTTGGATGTGTATATGAATAGAAAGGGTTTGGAAGGATATGGGCCGAGTGCTGGCAGGTGGGACTAGATCGGGTTGGGATATCTGGTCGGTATGGATGAGTTGGACCGAAGGGTCTGTTTCCATGCTGTACATCTCTATGACTCTATGACTCTATTTGTATGCCCTGGAGTAGTAACCTAGAGAACGTAAGAGGTTATGACCTTGCAGCAACCTGAGCGAGGGCCACCTGAGACCATGCTGAAGAAGGACCTTCTTTTCTTAGGCAAGAAGCTGACAGACCCATTATAATCACAAATTACTGTAAATCTGTTTCTACTTTACCCCAATAATTTGCTTCAAAAAGGAGATTGCTACTGCCCTTCTGCATATTTTCCACCTCAATTAGAAGCAGTCTGTAAAGTATTTCTGAGCAAGATTGCCAATTTGTTTTGAACCAGTCAGATCTGTGAACATGGACTCATGCCTGAACAAACCTATTTCGTTAATTTTATAATCAACAAAGGCAGAGTAGATCCAGCCTTTCATCTGGTTTGTTAGTGTCCGCTGCTTCAGGAGTGGCTGTGAAACAAATCCACATTCACGGTCTGCCAACGTTTCCCGTGGAACGCTTCCAAAATGTGCAAGCAAGTTCCTCATCAGGGAAGCCACTAGAACAGAGGAAGGCAAACTTGATCGTAAAACATTGTCCCCTGCTTCTGAGATTAGGTCAAATAACAGTCAGAATGCCAACATTTCATCCTGCGTTATTTAGATTAGATTACTTACAGTGTGGAAACAGGCCCTTCGGCCCAACAAGTCCACACTGCCCCGCCGAAGCGCAACCCACCCATACCCCTACATTTACCCCTTACCTAACACTATGGGCAATTTAGTATGGCCAATTCACCTGACCTGCACATCTTTGGACTGTGGGAGGAAACCGGAGCACCCGGAGGAAACCCACGCAGACATGGAGAGAACGTGCAAACTCCACACAGTCAGTCGCCTGAGGCGGGAATTGAACCCGGGTCTCAGGCGCTGTGAGGCAGCAGTGCTAACCACTGTGCCACCGTGCCGCCCACAAGATGTTTCCCAACATAGCATCTCCAAATAACAAGGAAGATTCTTGTCCTTGGAACACAAATTAATTTATTTGCCTACTTATCTACTCAAATCTAATACTAAGCACATAATCAAGCTCTGCATTAAACACCTCAGTTGAACATTATTATTAGCTATGAATCACAGGGCTCAGAACATTTGTAACACGGCTTAGTTGAGTTGAGGTTTATTCTAACGTTCTTCCAAACCTAACGATAAACCCGACCACAAATAAAAGAGTATCAAATGTGAATGTTAGCTATTTGTAGTTCAGTCATCTGCAGGATTTTCTTGGGAACAAGAATGAATAAATGTGCTTTGAATAAGTCAAAGCTATTTCAGAACTGAACTGGTCAAAACCTTGAAAGATTATTTCAAAGACTGCGGAATGTGCCAAAGTTTGAAATGTTGACTCTAACCCAGAGGGAGAGGAATTGGACTGCTGCAGATTTCCATACTACAAGATAAATCAGTCCCAAACAGGATTTTGGCCTCATTATGGATACACAAGACATTTAAAATCGATAAAAACTTCAGTAATGCACCAAGTCAAAGCAGGAAAGGATTTTGTCATTTTATCATGTGTTTTCCTGTGATCTGAGATAAAAAACTAAAGTGTTAACATCATCCAGCGAAATCCCAAAGGTAATAATGACCTTTACTCCACTTTATTCTACTTTGTACACTTACCTGTAAATGATGGTAAAAGTTACTAAATTCAGCTTTACTTCAAAACAAACAGCCAAATCTTCTATGAAATACAACATTCTTGGGCAGTGATTTTAATTTTGAAGTTACATTCCATAGTGCCGTTAGCACTCAGAAAACATCTTAAGATACTCTCTCAGAGTTTATGGCATCATCATAATTGCTTTCTTGGCCTACTGCCATCTAACTTTACCAGTCATCTACTTATCTTATTCATGTTTTTGAGGTGCCTTGATCCAAGACATGAAGTTCCCACAAATTGTGTACTGCTGGTGGGTCAAATCACAATTTCACAGTGCTGCCCATGACTTTGCTTTTAGCTATACTTTGACATGAATCTCCAATAGGTTCAGCTGGTCAGTTGTGTGACTGCCAAAGCTCACCTCTCACTGATGGCCCTGCTAATATTGCAGTAGATGTGACCCTGAGTTGCCAGTGATCTTGAGCTCTTGAGGGGATCTTAACTTGAGAGATGCATTTGTAGAGAATAGCAAACAGATCAGAGGAATAATTAATTTTTTATACACTACCAGCTATTCAGTAAAGATAATGACAGTTCGAAAAATCAACACGGTCATTAAAAAGAAAGAATAACCTTGCATTTATGTAACACCTACCTAGACTGAAATACCTAAGAAAATTGAGAGACTGCTGAGTGCCTCTATTTTACAGAGACATGGCTCACTCCTGCTCCACCTGACTGTTAGAATGTGAGGATTTCTCAATCCACTGGATGGATTGCACAGTGTTCTCAGAGGGGTCTGCCTCCAGATCAAAACCTCTTGCTGCTCAGACATGACAACTCTGCTGATTTATTGCTCCCTGGACCTAGAATATCTAACCGTGAAGTGCTGTCCATCCTACTTGCCATGGGGCTTTACTTCTGCTATCCTGACAGCAGCTTACACCCCACCCATGCGGAAGTGAAGAGCACACTTGGTGAAATATACACCGCTACAAATAGCCAACAGATACCTGAAAGCCATGTTTGTCATAGCTTACCATTCCCCCATCCGCATTTTGGTAAATAAGACCAAAAGGCCATTCTCCTTCTCCTGGCTTACAAGCAGAAACTGAAACAAGAGAATCCAGTAGAGAAAGTCATACAGAGCTGATCTGAGGTAATTGATGAACAGTAGACCAGTCCATATTCGAGAACTCAGGGAGCACCCTAAATGAGTGCGTCACTACCATTACAGTCTTCATCAGTAAGTGTGTGGCGGACTGTGTGCCAAAGAAGTTACTCCAAGTGTTCCCCAATCGAAAACCATGGATGAACCGGATGATCAACTCCCTACTGAGTCCAGGTCTCAGGTGTTCAAGTTAGGTGACCCTGATCTTGATAGGAAATTTAGATATGACCTTCACAAAGCCATTAGGGACACCAAGAGACAATACCAGGCTCAACTAGATTCCCAGACAAACCACAAAAACACAGGTCGACTGTGGCAAGGCTTACACAATATAATGGGCTACAAAAGCAAGTCGAGTAGACAACAATGAATTAGTGAAATGATGTCTCCTGCCCCAACAGCCTCGAATACACCTGTACCCACAGACCGTTGCAGATGTCAGATTGGCCTTCTTGAGGGTGAACCCACAGAAAGCAACGGCCCGGATGGAGTCCCCAGCGATATACTCAGAACCTGCGTGGACCAACTTGGGGGAGTATTTGTAGATATCCTGAACCTCTCCCTACTAGATGTGAGGTTCCCACCAGCTTCAGGAAGACCACTATCATTCCATGTCCAAGAAAAATTAGGCGACATGCCTTAATGATGACTGCCTGGTGGCACTGACACTGCTTCAAGAGGTTGGTAATGGCACACATTGACTCCAGCCCCCAGTTTGCCTTAATCCACTACAATCCACCGACCATCTCTGAAACATTTGGATACACCAGATTCCTATTTATTAACTTTACCTCCAACCTTAACATCATAATTCTAACCAAACCCATCTCCAAACTCCGAGACCTAGGTCATTGCTCCACCCTCTGGCAATTGGATCCTTGACTTCATGA
Source organism: Chiloscyllium plagiosum (assembly GCF_037043375.1). Taxonomy (NCBI): domain Eukaryota; kingdom Metazoa; phylum Chordata; class Chondrichthyes; order Orectolobiformes; family Hemiscylliidae; genus Chiloscyllium; species Chiloscyllium plagiosum. The sequence continues at coordinate 7,801,858 of NW_028270139.1, forward strand.
CTCACAGACTGCGATCAGTAATAATAGGCAACAATATCTCCTCAACACTGATGCCCTGCAAGGCTGTCTACACAGTCCCCTTACTGTCCTTCATCTACACTCATGACTGTGTGTCCAAATTCAGCTCTAACTCCATTGACAAACTTTCCGACTACACTACTGTAGTGGGTTGGATCTCAAACAATGATGAGACAGAGTGCAGGAAAGAGATAGAGAGCTTAGTGGCACAGTGTAAAGACAACAATCTCTCCCTCACTCTCAGCAAAACAAAGGAGTTGGTCATCAACTTCAGAAAGGGGTGTGAAGGGCGTGCTCCTGTCTATGTCAATGGTTCTGATGTGGAGGTGGTTGAGAACTTCAAAGTTTGTAGGAGTAAATATCACGAACAATCAACATCAACACCAAATTGAAGAGGGCATGCCAACGCCTCTACTTCCCCGGAAAGCTAAGAAAATTTGGCACGTCCACAATGATTCTTATCATTTTTAATAGATGCACACAAAGAGCATCCTACTCAGATGCATCACAGCTGAGAATGGCAACTGCTCTGCCCAGGAGAAAGTGAGGACTGCAGATGCTGGAGATCAGGGCTGAAAAATGTGTTGCTGGAAAAGCACAGCAGGTCAGGTCACGTATGAGCCCTTCTTCAGGGCTTGTGCCCGAAACGTCGATTCTCCTGCTCCTTGGATGCTGCCTGACCTGCTGCGCTTTTCCAGCAACACATTTTTCAACTGCTCTGCCCAACATTACAGAGAGTTGTGAACACAGCCCAGTCCGTCACAAAATTCAGCTCTCCTTCCATCGACTCCATCTATACTTCTTGCTGACTAAGGAAAGCAGCCAACATAATCAAAGACCCTTCCCACCCCAGATGTACTCTTTCATTCTATTCCATGGAGCAGAAGATATCTGCCTGAAGTCCCTGAATTTACCTCAGATGGAATCATAGAGTTATACAGCACAGAAGCAGCCTCTTCAGTCCAACTCATCCATTCCGACCAGACATCCCAATCTGACCGAACCCCATTTGTCATTATTTGGCCCATCCCTTTAAATGTTGTAATTGTATCAGCCACCACTACTTCCCCTGGCAACTCGTTACACATACATACCACCCTCTGTGTGGAAAAGTTACTCTCAGGTCCTTTTTAAGTCTTTTTCCTCTCACCTTAAACCTACGTTTTCTAGTTTTGGACTCCTCACCCTGGGAAAAAGACTTTGTCCATTTACCCTATCCATGCCCCTCACGATTTATAAACCTCTATAAGGTCAACCCTCCGCCTCCATCGCTCGAGGGAACACAGCCTCAGCCTATTCAGCCTTCCCCTCTAACTCAAACACTGCAGACCCAGCAACATCCTTGTAAATCTTTTCTCCACCCTCTCAAGTTTAGCAACATCTTTCCTGTAGAAGGGAAACCAGAATTGTATGAAATATTCTAAAGGTGGCCTCAAAAACTATCCTGTACAGCCATCCCAACTCCTGTACTCAATACTCTGACCAACCAAGGTAAGCGCCTTCTTAAACAGATTGTCTACCTGCAACTCCACTTCCAAGGACTATGTAGCTGGCATTCCACTAACTCCGCTCTTTGTTCCGCCAAACTCTCCCCAGGGCCCTACACCATTAACTGTGTGAGTCTTGTGCTGATTTGCCTTACCAAACTACAATACCTCACACTTAGCTAACTTGAACTCCATTGGTTCATTGGCCTACCTGATCAAGGTCCTGTTTACTCTGATATAACCTGTCCACTACACCACTTATTTCCATCCACAAACTTACTAACTTTGCCTCCTTTGTTCACATCCAAATCATAAATGACGAAAAGCAGTGGACCCAACGCCAATTCTTGTGGCACACCCACTGGTCACAAGCTTCCAGTCTGAAAAGCCAACCCTCTACCACCATCCTCTGTCTCTTACCTTCAAGCTAATTTTGTAACCAGTTGGCTAGCTACCCCTAGATACCATGTGATCTATCCTTACCAACCAATTTACCATGTGGAGCCTTATCGAACACTTTGTTAAAGTCCATGTGGACAACGCCTTTGACTCTGCCTTCATCAATCCTCTTTAAGAAACTGGAACAAGTTGGTGAGACACAATTTCCTGTGCACAAAACCATGTTGACTATCCCTAATCAGTCCTTGTCTTTCCAAATGCATGTAAATCCTGTCCCTCAGGGTTCCCTCCAACAACTTACCCACACTGACATAAGGCTCACCGGTCTGTAGTTACCTGGATTTTCCTTCCAACATCTCATCTGTGGCTGTTTATGATACAAATATCTCAACAAGGAGGCCAGCAATCTCTTCCCTCTCACCCTACAAAGTTAAGGGAGAAACCTATTCAGGTCCCAAGGATTTATCTACCTTTATGTATTTTAAGACCTCCAGCATCTCTTCTTCTGTAATATGAATTCTTTTCACGACATTACTATTTATTGCCCCAAAGTTCCCGAGCTTCAGTATCCTTCTCCACGGTAAATACTGACACGAAACCTTCATTTAGCAGCTCACCCAGCTCCTGTGGTTCCACACATTTATCCACATTTATCTTTAAGGGGTCCTATTCTCTCCCCAGTTATTGTTTTGCCCTTAACGTACTTATAGAACCTCTTTAGATTCTCATTAACTCTATTTGCCAAAGCTATCTGATGTCACCATCCATAACCTCATCACCTCAGGGGATCTCCCATCCACCGCCTCCAACCTCATAGTCCCACAACCCTGCACCGCCCGTTTCTACCTCCTGCCCAAAATCCACAAACCTGACTGCCCTGGCCGACCCATTGTCTCAGCCTGCTCCTGCCCGACCGAACTCATTTCTGCACACCGTCCTGTCCCCCTTAGTCCAAGAACTCCCCACCTACGTTCGGGACATCACCCACGCCCTCCACCTCCTCCATGATTTTCGCTTCCCCGGCCCCCAACGCCTTATCTTCACCATGGACATCCAGTTCCTACACACCTCCATCCTCCATCACGAAGGCCTCAAAGCCCTCCGCTTTTTCCTTTCCTGCCGAACCAACCAGTACCCTTCCACTGACACCCTCCTTCGACTGACTGAACTGGTCCTCACTGTGAACAACTTCTCTTTCCAATCCTCCCACTTCCTCCAAACCAAAGGAGTAGCCATGGGCACCCGCATGGGCCCCAGCTATGCCTGCCTCTTCGTAGGATATGTGGAACAGTCCATTTCCCGCAGCTACACTGGCACCACCCCCCACCTTTTCCTCCGCTACATCGATGACTGTATCAGCGCTACCTTGTGCTCCCACAACGAGGTTATCAGTTCATCCACTTTACTAACACTTTCCACCCCAACCTTAAATTTACCTGGACCGTCTCAGACTCCTCCCTCCCTTTCCTAGACCTCTCCATTTCTATCTCGGGTGACCGAATCAACACGGACATTTACTATAAACCGACCGACTCCCACAGCTACCTAGACTACACCTCCTCCCACCCTGCCCCCTGTAAAAACGCCATCCCATTCTCCCAATTCCTCCGCCTCTGCCGCATCTGCTCCCAGGAGGACCAGTTCCAAATCCGTACAACCCAGATGGCCTCCTTCTTCAAGGACCGCAATTTCCCCTCGGACGTGGTTGATGATGCCCTCCACCGCATCTCCTCCACTTCGCGCTCCTCCGCCCATGAACCCCGCCCCTCCAATCGCCACCAGGACCCCCCTGGTCCTCACCTACCACCCCACCAATCTCCATGTACAATGTATCATCCGCCGTCATTTCCGCCACCTCCAAACGGACCCCACCACCAGGGATATATTTCCCTCCCCTCCCCTATCAGCGTTCCGGAAAGACCACTCCCTCCACGACTCCCTCGTCAGATCCACACCCCCCACCAACCCAACCTCCACTCCCGGCATCTTCCCCTGCAACCGCAAGAAATGCAAAACTTGCACCCACACCTCCCCCCTCACCTCCCTCCAAGGCCCCAAGAGATCCTTCCATATCCGCCACAAATTCACCTGCACCTCCACACACATCATTTACTGCATCTGCTGCACCCGATGTGGCCTCCTCTATATTGGGGAGACAGGCCGCCTACTTGAGGAATATTTCAGGGAACACCTCTGGGACACCCGCACCAACCAACCCAACCGCTCCGTGGCTGAACACTTTAACTCCCCCTCCCACTCCGCCAATTATATGCAGGTCCTTGGCCTCCTCCATCGCCAGACCATGGCAACATGACGCCTGGAGGAAGAGCGCCTCATCTTCCGCCTAGGAACCCTCCAACCACAAGGGATGAATGCAGCTTTCTCCAGCTTCCTCATTTCACCTCCCCCCATCTTAGCTCAGTCCCACCCCTCGGACTCAGCACCACCTTCTTGACCTGCAATCTTCTTCCCGACCTCTCCGCCCCCCGCCCCTCTCCGGCCTATCACCCTCACCTTAACCTCCTTCCACCTATCGCATTCCCAACGCCCCTCCCCCAAGTCCCTCCTCCCTACCTTTTATCTTAGCCTGCTTGGCACGCTTTCCTCATTCCTGAAGAAGGACTCATGCCCGAAACGTCGATTCTCCTGCTCCTTGGATGCTGCCTGACCTGCTGCACTTTTCGAGCAACACATTTTTCAACCAATTTTGAAAGGAGATCTCAGTTATCTGTAATAATAATAGGGTGGTTATGGTAGGGGATTTTAACTTTCCAAATATCGACTGGGACTGCCATAGTGTTAAGGGTTTTTGGAGAGGAATTTGTTAAGTGTGTACAAGAAAATTTTCTGATTCAGTATGTGGATGTACCTACTAGAGAAGGTACAAAACTTGACCTACTCTTGAGAAATAAGGCAGGGGAGGTGACTGAGGTGTCAGTGGGGGAGCACTTTGGGGTCAGCGACCATAATTCTAATAGATTTAAAATCGTGATGGAAAAGCATAAACCACATATAAAAGTTGAAGTTCTAAATTGGAGAAAGGCTAATTTTGATGGTATTAGGCAAGAACTTTCAAAAGCTGATCGGGGGCAGAAATACATAGGTAAAGGGATGTGTGGAAAATGGGAAGCCTGCAAAAATGAGATTTTGAGAATCTAGAGACAGTATATTCCCGCTAGGGTGAAAGAAAAGGCTGGTAGGTGTAGGGAAAGCTGGATGATGAGAGTATAACAGGATCTTAATCAGATGGGCCAATGGGGAGGAGTGGCAGATGGAGTTTAATTTAGATAAATGCGAGGTGCTGCATTTAGGGAAAGCAAATCTTAGTAGGACTTATACACTTAATGGTAAGGTCCTAGGGAGTGATGCTGAACAAAGAGACCTTGGAGTGCAGGTTCATAGCTCCTTGAAAGTGGAGTCGCAGGTAGATAGGCTAGTGAAGTTTGGTATGCTTTCCTTTATTGGTCAGAGCATTGAGTACAGGAGTTGGGAGGTCATGTTGCAGCTGTACAGGACATTGGTTACGTCACTTTTGGAATATTGCATGCAATTCTGGTATCCCTGCTATAGGAAGGATGTTGTGAAACTTGAAAGGGTTCAGAAAAGATTTACAATTGAAAGATATTGCTGGGGTTGGAGGATTTGAGTCAAAGGGATTGGTTGAATAGGCTGGGACTGTCTTCTGGGAAACATTGGAGGTTGAGAGGTGACCTTCTAAAGGTTTATAAAATCATGAGGGGCACGGATAGGTTGAATAGACAAAGTGTTTTCCCTGGGGTCAGGGAGTCCAGAACTTGAGGGCTTAGGTTTAGGGTGAGAGGGGAAAAATTTAAAATTAACCTAAGGGGCAACTTTCTCACACAGAGGGTGGTATGTGTATGGAATGAGAAGAAGTGGTGGGGGCTGGTACAATTGCAATATTTAAAAGGCATCTGGATGGGTATATGAATAGGAAGGGTTTGGAGGGATATGGGCCGGGTGCTGGCAAATGGGAATTGATTAATTTGTGATATTTTGTTGGCATGGACGGGTTGGACCGAAGAGTCTGTTTCCATGCTGTACATCTCTATGACTCTAAAACTATAAGTATATTGTTACTGCTTTGTACTTCTCCGGGGGACACCTTCACTGACTTTGTGAGGGTCGCCAATTGCCTACGACCTTCTGGCACACCTGGAACTATCGAGTTGCCAATTGACCTTCAGTCTGGCCACAGCTGTCCCTGAGGGACACAAATCTCATTTTGCACCAATGAATGCTGCCCCAGCACAGTATTGATGTGCACCATCCAGATATCACGTGGTTGATGTTCTGACCAACCTGTTGGTTGAATCCAGTCTTGAATCTCCCTGTATTTCAGCCAGATTCTAACTCTCAACTAATGGCAAAATACCAGACAAAAGCATCCTTTTCTAACACTGGATAACCTACAGTGATGCATTGTCTGTTTGTTAACAATGTAGCTATTTCCATGTTTCAATGTGACATTTAATGAAAGAATTGTAGTTGGATACTGAGGTGGCTCACACTCTGGATCAATAAACTCAGTTTGAAATTATGTGGATTGCTTTGAAAGAGAATATTCATCTTTTCACGTACTGGGAGTTTGAATAAAAACCACAGATTTTTCTGAACTCCTTTTACTGTGTAATGGGTAAAGACTACATTTCTCACTCCCATCATTTAAGAACCATTTAATAATTTCCTCAGAATGAAAGTTTGTCGGGAATTCTAAACTAATCATTAGTGAATGCGTCAAAACCTTTTGATGTGAGGTCTAGTTTACTTTGTGCTTAGACAGAGTTTCCCGACTGAGCACTACTATTTCATTGGAAAATAGTGGGAAATCGTGTGCTCTTTCGCATTTTCAATTGATTAGGCTTTCCCACTAAAGGCATAAGATTGTAAAATAGCCCCTCTCGTATCATCAGTCATATGTTTAGTCATTTAGCAGTAGGAATTTGGAATAAATGGGGATGTGTTAACATTTCAAGAGCTCAGTTATCCGAAACTGAGAGTTAAGCTGATATCCGACACACACAGGAGAAATCAAAAGTTTGGTGGGAAAAGCACTTTTGTCAAACACAGAGCTCTTGCAGCTGCAGGTCAAACATCATGTGGTATGATACATAAAGGTCTTCTACATTACACGCTGTCACATTAATATCACTGCTGAGACATTACATATGGTCAGGTTTGGGAGCTGTTGTCTATGTCAGGACTTCAAGTTCAAATAATCTTTTTCCCAGGGAACATTAAAAAGTTATTATTATTTGAAATTCAGATAAGTCATTTTGAATAAGGGTAACAATAGAACTGAGAGGTTACAACCATATCTTGTGCTTCCAGTAGAGCAGTACAAAACTTTTGTGGCATTATGGATATAGTTGTGCACAAAAACAACATTTATCTCAAATCCCACATTATTTTGGAATTTTATAAGACACAGGAGTAAGTGAGGACTGCAGATGCTGAGGGTCACCACCCAAGTCCTCCACTTCCTCCATGACTTTCAGTTCCCCGACCCCCCAATGCCTCATCTTCATCATGGACATCCAATCCCTATACACCTCCATCTGCCATGGCAACACTTCCAAGTCTTCCATTTCATCTTCTCCCACCGACCCAAACAGTTCCCTTCCACTGACACACTCATCTGATTAGCGGAATGGTCCTCACCCTCAACAACCACTCCTTCGAATCCTCCCACTTCCTTCAGTTCAAAGGGGTTGCCATGGGCACCCGCATGGGCCCCAGCTATGCCTGACTCTTCATCATCTTCCACAGTTACACAGGCACCATTCCCAAACATTTCCTCTGCTACATTGATGACTGTATTAGAGCCACCTCGTGCCCCCACGTGGAGGTTAAACAGTTTATTCCTAATTCCTCTGCCTCCCTCGTATCTGCTCCCAGGTGGAGCAATTCCACTCCAGAACATCCCAGATGGCCTCCTATTTCAAGGATAGCAATTTCCCCTCCCATGTGATCAACAGTGCTTCCATCGTATCTCCTCCATTTCCCGCACCTCCACCCTACAACCCCACCCCTCCAACTGCAAAGGATAAAACAACCCCTGGTCTTCACCTTCCACCCCACTAATCTTCAGATACAGCGCATTATCCTCCTCTATTTCTGCCATCTACAATCAGACCCCACCACCAAAGATATATTTCTCTCCCCACCCATTTCTGTGTTTCACAGTGACCAATCTCTCCGTGACTCCCTCGTTAGCCCACGCCCCCACCAACCCACCCTTCCCTCCTCCTGGCACCTCCCCTTGCTGCTGTAAGAGGTATTAAACCAGTGCCCACACCTTTCCCCTCACCTCTATTTAAAGCCCCAAAGGATCTTTTCACATCTAGCAGAGATTTTCCTGCACATCCAAACACCTCACCTACTGTGTCCGTTGCTCTCAATATGGTCTCCGTTACATTAGGGTGACAGGATGCCAATCCATGGACCATTTCAGGGGACATCTCTGGGACACACGCACTAAACAACCCCACTGCCCTGTGGCTGACCACTTCAATTTCCCCTTCCCACTTCTCCAAGGACATGTAAACCCTGGCCCTCTTCCACTGCCAAATTCAAGCCACCCAACAACTGGAGGAAGAATGCCTTATCTTCCACCTTGGGACCGAACAACCACATTGACTTCACCGGGTTCCATATCTCCCTACCTCCCACCTCAACCCAAATCCAATCCTCCAACTCAGCACTGCCCTCTTGATCTGTCCTACCTGTCCATCTTCCTTCTCACCCATCTGCACCACCCTCCCCACTGATCTATCACTATTACCTGCATCGACCTATTGCCATCTCACCTACCTTCCCTCAGCCCCATCCCACCTCCCCATTTATCTCTCAGCCCTGCTCCCCCTCCACATTCCTGAGGAAGGGCATCTGCCCGAATTGTCGACTGTCCTGCTCCTTAGGTGCTGCCTGACCTGCTGTGCTTTTCCAGCACCACTCTTTTTGACAATGATATGTCTAACAAGGTAGAGTGTACACCCTTGGTCGTTTGTGGGAGAGACCAAAATGATTTGTCATAAATATATGAACATTCATTCATAAATCAACAGGGAATTCTTGAAAAGCTGGTTTTTCCAGAAAGTGGTTAGAATGTGGAACTCAATACTATGGGAAAAGTTGAGGTGAATAACAGATGCATTTCAGGGGAAGTTAGTGAAACACATGAAGCAGAAAGGAATAGAAAGTTATACAGATAAGGGGTGGAAGGCGAGTCATGAAGAGAAAAACACAATCATAGAGTCGTGAGGGTGAACTGCTTGTTTCTGTACAAATTGTGTAATTCTGGATTAAAAATAAACATAGAGTCATAGAGATGTACAGCACAGAAACAGACCCTTCAGTCCAACTTGTCCACACCGGCCAGAGACCCTAACCTAATCTAGTCCCATTTGCCAGCACCCGGCCCATATCCCTCTAAATCTTCGTATTCATACACCCATCCAGATGCTTTTAAATATTATCATTGTACCAGTCTCCACCACTTCCTCTACCAGCTTATTCCATATATGTACCACCCTCTCTGTGAAAAAGTTGCCCCTTTTATATCTTTCCTCTCTCACCCTAAACCTATGCCCTCTAGTTCTGGACTCCCCCACCCCAGGGAAAAGACTTTGTCTATTTATCCTATCCATGCCCCTCATAATTTTATAAACCTCTATAAGGTCACCCCTCAGCCTCCACTGCTCCAGGGAAAACAGCCCCAGCCTGTTCAGCGTTTCCTTGTAGCTCAGATCCTCCAACCGTGGCAACATCGTTGAAAATCTTTTCTGAACCTTTTCAAGTTTCACAATATCTTTCCGATAGGAAGGAGACCAGAACTGCATGCAGTATTCCAAATGTGGCCGAACCAATGTCCTGTACAGCCGCAACATGACCTCCCAACTCCTGTACTCAATACTCTGACCAATAAAGGAAAGCATACCAAACACCTTCTTCACTTTCATATCTACCTGAACTATGAAACCGCACTCCAAGGTATCTTTGTTCAGCAACACTCCCTAGGGCCTTACCATTAAGTGCATACATCCTGCTAAGATTTGCTTTCCCAAAATGCAACACCTCGCATTTATCTAAATTAAACTCCATCTGCCACTTCTCAGCCCATTGGCCCACCTCATCAAAATTCCATTGTACTCTGAGGTAACCTTCTTTGCCGCCCATTACACCTCCAATTTTGGTGTCATCTGCAAACTTACTAACTATACCTCTTATGTTGACATCCAAATCATTTATGTAAATGACAAAAAGTAGAGGAACTAGCACCGATCCTTGTAGCACTCCACTGGTCACAGGCCTCCAGTCTGAAAAACAACCCTCCACCACCACCCTCTGTCTTCTACCTTTGAGCCAGTTCTGTATCCAGGTGGCTAGTTCTCCCTGTATTCCATGAGATCTAACTTTGCTAATCAGTCTCCCATGGGGAACCTTGTCAAATGCCTGACTGAAATCCATATAGATCACATCTATCACTCTGCCCTCATCAATCTTCTTTGTTACTTCTTCAAAAACTCAATCAAGTTTGTGAGACATGATTTCCCACGCACAAAGCCATGTTGACTATCCCTAATCAGTCCTTGCCTTTCCAAATACATGTACACCCTATCCCTCAGGATTCCCTCCAACAACTTGCCCACCACTGACATCAGACTCACTGGTCAATAGTTCCCTGGCTTTTTCTTACCATTGTTCTTAAATAGTGGCACCAGCAAACTTCCAGTCTACCAGCATCTCACTTATGACTATCGATGATACAAATATCTCAGTAAGGGACCCAGCAATCACTTTCCTAGCTTCCCACAGAGTTGTAGGGTACACCTGATCAGGTTTTGGGCGTATATCCACTTTTATACGCTTCAAGACATCCAGCACCTCCTCCTCTGTAATATGGACATTTCTCAACATGTCACCATCCATTTCCCCACATTCCATATCTTCCATGTCCTTCTTCATGGTAAACACTGATGCAAAATATAGATATTAGTAACAGACATATTGATGTGTTTGCATGATATTCACCTGTCTGCCTAGTGATCAACCTGATTATTTGTTGATTAGAATCAGAATGACTGAATAGTTATAGCACTGAAGGAGGCCATTCAGCCTGCTGTGACTATGTCAGCTCTCTGCCCAGTTGGTCCCACTTCCTCTCCCCTTTTTCTTGGTAGCTGGGAATCTCCACTCCCTGGGAAAATAATCCCAGTGCGTCTATTTCAAAACCCAAATCCTGCAGGGCTTTTTTAAACCACTTTTTCAACCAAATCGCTGCCTTTAATGATTTGTGCACACGCGACCATGGACTCTGTGTTCCTGCTCTACCTATGACTTAGCTGTTTCGAAAAAAAGTCTCACTTTCCTGCAGTAAAATTAAACTGACAAAATCCTACTTTTTCACAAGCTCATGTTCTCTTGAAGTCTATCGTTACCCTTCTCGTTATTCACAATTCTTCCAAAGTTTGTGCCATCTGCAAAATTTTGAGATAGTGCCCTGTGCACCCAGGTCTAGCTCATCAAGGAAAGCAGTGGTTCCAGGATGTTATCTGTGAACCGTACTTTCTCAAACGTTCCAAACGTCAACCACTCTCTGCTATTCTCGAACCATGTCACTTGACCAACTATATATCCATGCTCGCATTGTTCCTCTTATTAGTTGACTTCAATTCTGCTGACCGGGCACTCTAGAATGGACACTTTATCGAACATCTTTTGAAAATCTATGTATAAAACATTGATCATGATATCCTCATCGGACCTCATGAAAAGAACTTACTGAAGTTAGTTAAATGCGATTTGCCTTAACAGAAATTCTTTTTTTTTAGGCACACTGACATGGTCACATCATTAATCCCAAATGCCAAAGAGACTCACAGCATCCTCATTAAGGGTTGAACCAAAATTACATGCTTCGGCCAGCCATCGTAATCTCGTCAAAAATCCCTGATTCTTGCATGGACGAGTAAAACCAATAGTGTCTCAGAATCAGAGGAGGCTTGGAGACGAAATATTCCTTAATTGACTATTTTCTCTTAATTAATTTATATTTGTTCAAATGGCAATTAATTTAACTTTTGTTATGATTAACTGTTTCTTAAAGCTTGCCCATCGTTCAAGTTAAGCTGATTGGTCTAGTTATTATTTATCCTTACACCCTGTTTTGAACAATGGTGTAACATTCTCTGGTCCTCTGGCACCGCCTATGTATCTCAAGAGGATTGGAAGATCATGATCCGACCTCAAATAAGTTCCTCACTTACTTCCCTCATCCCTTGGATGTATCGTTTCCAGTGTTTGCATCTTATCAACTTTAAGTGTAGCCAGCTTTTCCAATTATTCCTCTTTATCAATTTTACATTTATACATAGTCTCAACTACCTCATCTTTCACTGATTTTGACAATATCTTCTTCTATGTTGAAGACAGCTGTGAAGTATTCATTTAGTATTTCAGCTCATGCCCTCTGCATTCATTCACGGATCCCATGTTTGGTCCTTTCAGTTACATACTTGGAAAGACTTTGGGATGATTATTACCTTAGCTACTGGACTTTTCTCATTTGCTATTTGTATCTTTAATTTCCTTTCTCAAATACTCTCTGAACCTTACGTCTTTCATTCTGCTTCTCCACTTGTATTGTTGAAATAAAGAATTTTCAAATAAAGGAATTTTCAAAGAAATATTTGTTAACAATATATAATATAATTACAGTGCGAAATAATTTTGCTCAATTGCAAAAGATGGCACGGTGGCTCAGTGGTTAGCACTGCTGCCTCACAGCGCCAGGGACCCGGGTTCGATTCCAGCCTCAGGCGACTGTCTGTGTGGAGTTTGCACATTCTCCCCGTGTCTGCGTGGGTTTCCTCCCACAGTCCAGAGATGTACAGGTCACGTGAATTGGCCATGCCAGATTACCAGAGTGCTAGGTGCATTGTCGGGGGTAAATATGGAATGGGTCAGGGTGGGTTACTCTTTTGGGGGAGTCAGTGTGGACTTGTTGAGCTGAAGGGCCTGTTTCCATACTGTAGGGAATCTAATCTAATCAAAAAAGACCTATTATTGGAAAGGTGACATGTTGACCTGTGTGATGATGTTCCAAGCTGCCATGCTACAGAGGAATAGGATGAAGGATAATTCACATAATTTCTTATGTTTCCAATTGTAACATGGACAAATTGTTGGTTTAAACGTGTTGGAAAATCCAGGGCCTGTTGAATTCCCAATTTCTTTTGAGTAATTGAGGAGAGATCCTGAATGGTGCTCTCATGTTCTTCCACAGAAACAGAGGGAAACCACCTAAAGGTTTATTATGAACTCCTACCAACCAGGTTAATTATAATTCTGGTTGCAAAACTGACACTTTTTCTGATAGTATCCTCGGCTGAAAGTGTGGTATGATGGAAAAAGGCAGAAGGAAGGAATAAGGAAATTCATTTTTCAAATTTCCTTTCTGTTGTAAAGATTAAAAATGAGAAATTTTGAAGTTGGAGATTGAACACCTTTGGGAATTCAGTGTCAATATAAGACATTCAAAGTTCAGTTATAACATAGCCGCATGCAGAATAATGCTCCTTCTGCTCTCCTTCAACATAATTACAGCGGTACCCCTTTGCCTTGTTTTGGGGAAAATCACCAGCCTCGGAGTCAGAGTCAGGATTCAACAGCAGAGTTTATTGTCCAAGGAAATACCGGAGCTCTGGGGAGAGAGAGACCCCAACAGCACAGTGGGCAGCTGTGAGTCTTCTCTCCACCACGAGCACATGTCAAGGTACTTCTATACATTTTATAATTCAATAGGTCAGTGATGAGGTTATTGTCTTTGTAACATAATTTGCTTATTGTAAACATTGCAGAATCGTTGATAGTTTTGAGGAAGTCATTGTCAGTTCCAGCGCAGCCTTTGTTAATTTCAGCGCAGTCATTGTCAGTTTCAGCGCAGTCATTGTCAGTTTCAATGTCTGCGCGGAAGTCCATTGCTGTAGTAACAGGCGCTAATCGCTCTTCCTGAGAAGGACGATTACTGCAGCCCTGGCTATTAGCACTTTGCATTGAGTCCGTATCAAACTGTTAGCGTTTCTATCAAAGGTGTTGGCTGGACCCAGACACTTCGGCAGGCTGTATATGCTACTCAGGTGTATTCTCTCCCCCGCCTGCCTCAAGCTAATCAATTCGGTTGTGAGTGCATTGTGCTGGCACTCTGGTGGCCCCAGGCAGTGTCTGTGTTTGCTCTGCTGTCTCTCTCCACATTGTGGTCTGGTGGCCATTTTGTGTGTCAAGTGGCCAACTCATGGCTCTCCCGCCATCTTGTGTGTCTGTGTGCTTAGTGTCACCCTGCCCCGTGCCATCTCCCACTTCAGCCTAAATAGACAACCTGCAGGATTTGTAAGATGGATTTTCAATTTAGTTTAAGTTAGGAGTTGTTTTGTGCTGCAGGGAGAGTCGAAATACCTAAGCTAATTAAATGTCACACATTGACCAACAGAAGTGCTCGGGACGAATTGGGCCCTGAGCAGCGTGAATTTTGTGTGTAAAAATTATTTGAAAATCCACTGTACAGTTCTCTCCAGTAAGAAATGGCTAGAGATGCAGGGCTGCTTGCCACTTCAGTCTGTCTTTGAAGTGAGATCAGCCTTGCACTAGCTGAGGTATCTGTAAAACAAAAGTATTTGGAAAAAAAGTGCCAAGAACAACTAATGGTTTCAGTCCCCTCTGCCTCTGCCCTGTATAACATTCGCAGCAGCCATGGGAAAATCAGCTCCCACCCGACTGGAGAAAACTAGAATTCACAAAGGAAATAGAAAGAAAGCAAAAGGAGAGACTGATATAAATTTTAAAGGCATACAAAGGATAAAATTGTTTCCTCAAAACTAGACATCTCATATATGTATAGATCAGGAAGTCATAAACTTCATTTTGCATGTGGAAAAGTAAGTGTCAGGTTCTGTCATGACTCAAACATAAACAGGTTATTAATCATGCTTTACTGCAGGGTCTCCAAGTCAAACTCCTTCCCAGACTATAGAAAATATTTGAAAGTTGACTGATACTCTATAACACTGTTAATTGCCACAGTGGTCTGTATACAGTGTATTAGAAACAATCTTCAATATTAGTAAACAGGAGAAAAGAAAACTCTGTCCTGGTAGCAATGGTAAAACTAAACATTGCATTTGAATATTTGTTTCTATTACAATTCTTGACATAATTGCTGGAATTGTAACAGTGCCTGATGGTATACAGCAGGCAATACTGGTTCACCTATCTACTACATGTCTCCCTCTTTCAAAAAAAAACTTTCAGAGAGACGTACAATTGGAGTCTGAGTCAATATCAGCCAAATTACATAATTGCTCACTGTCAGAATGACCAGCAATATGTTCCCAGTATTAACCATGTCACGATGGGAATAAGGGGCAATGAGGCCCATTCTGATGGTGACCAAAGAAAGCTGGGAGGGTGAATCACTCCAGGTCATTCAACATTAGCCCCTTGTATTTTGGTCAAGTGTGGCATTGGCAGAGGTCTGTGTGCCATCTTGGATACGGAATGGTGGTTGCTTAGAGAGAGCTAACCGAGAGGAGAAACCATTTGTTAAAATAATATCTAAAATATATGTTTAAAAAGTGCAAAAGGAACAAACTGATGCTTTGACTTGCTGGTTACAGGGTCCTTTCTTGTACCTATGGAGAGGAGTAAATATTTGCCTCTTCTTTATCCTCACAAGTTTGCTTTGTATGGACCAGCTGTAACAACAACATCTACATTCCTCGGGATTGTTGCAACTGATTAGAAATGTGAAGTGCTGTGCTAAACCCCTGGCATCTGTGGATAGAAACACGGCAATGTTTATCCATGTTGTCTGTACGTAACAGAGTAGCAGATGGGCAAGCTTCGATTGTCTGCTGTCCCCCCTTGTAACTGAAACCATTTCCAGTGCATTTCCTAACTATACGTAAAGCAGCAATATTCTCTTAAAGCCAAGTGCCCATCCTTTGCATGCATTTTCCAATTAACAACAGAGGAGTCACGTGGTTATCCCTCCCTTTCCTGATACATCACAGAGATCCCAGCGAAGGTGAGGAAGGAGATTATTTCTTAAGCATTCCCAATGCCATCAGCAAGCAGATCTGGACAGAGATAGCTAAAGGCACATCAACAACATCACCCCCAATGACAAGGCTTTAATATAAAACAAGGACATAAAGTAAGACCCATCATCCCTCTGCCTCCCTCAAGACAAGGCTGCACAACCTGGACTGTGATACAGCCCTGTGCAGCAGCCTTCACAACCCGGCATTGGCACAAACCTGTTACGGCAAGACACGGCTAGAGGCAAACGCAAGGAACAGAAGCCCACCCAGTGCCACCTCTGCTCAGCCTACCTGTAGGAGCAGAAATGTGAGGAAACCATTTTTCCAAGATAAGGACTATTCGTCAAATGGAAATCAATCCAGAAAAAAGTGAGGTTATGCGGTTGAGGGGGACAAGCAAAACAATTACACATTTAATTGGGAAAGTATTGAGAAATACACAGAAAGTGAAAGTGCATGCCCACAATTGCGTGAAAATGGTGGACGGGTAGATAAGGCGTTAAAGAAGGCAGGTGAGATACTGTCCGTTGTTGGGCATTGAATTCCAAAGCGGAAATGAAATGTTGGAACTAGAGAAGCCATCTCTGGAGTTTTGTGTGCAGTTCAGGTCACATTACAACTTGTGAAGTTGTTTCAGTTTTAGTAACAAGAACTTAATTTACTCAGTACTTCACATTTATTCAATTTATTCAATAAATTATTCTGTAATCCAAGATGGCGCTGGAACATGGCAACATTATCCACTTTTCATTGTACCTAGGTACAAGTGGCAATATATTAAAAAAGTAAATATGAAACAAATAAATATTAAACAAATAAAAAGAACATAATTGCTGTGGAGAGAGTAGAGAGGAGATTTACAAGAATGTTGCTCAGACTTGAAAACGGTAGCAATGAGGAAAGATTGGATAGGGAAGGGCTGTTTTGGTGGCTGATGACTGAATTAATTGATATGTACAAAACAATGGGGTCTTGGATAGAGTGGACAGGGAAGACTTACTTGCTGTAGTGGAAAGGTCAATTACTGGGGGCACAGATTTATTATGATTGCTCAAAGGATTTGAGGGAGAATGAATGTAGAACATAGAACATGGAACAGGCCCTTCGGCCCTCGGTGTTGTGCAAACCTGTGAAATTAATCTGATGCCCATCTAACATACACCGTTCCATTATTACCCATATGTATGTCCAATGCCCACTTAAATGCCCTTAACGTCGGTGAGCCTGCAGGCAGGCCATTCCATGCCACTACTACTCGCTGAGTAAAGAAAGGAAAATCTTGAGGAAAATCCTCTGTCACAAAGGGCAGTGGATGTCTGAAAGGTGTTGTCCAGTTTGGTGGTTCAGATAGAAAACTCACTTTAACCGAATCTGGGTCTGCACCTGAAATCTGTAATCTGCAAGGGGACCGATGAGGTGCTGGTAGGTCGGATTAGAAAGGGCAGCCAATTTATTAAGTTATTGTAGGCATGCTGGCCGAATGGCCTCTTTCTGTGCTGTAAAGAATTGTTGGTGGAGTCATAATCTTCCTTGTTGGAACTGAGAGGAGCAGTTGGCATAAAAATTCAAGATTGGGAAAACTTTGAGGACTGTTGGAATAAGTTACAATGCTTTGTAATGCAAAGCAAGGTTAATCTTAAGGCAAGATTATAAAATTGAAAACATTTGTCAAACTAAATATGACCATGTTCTAACGCTTACAGTAATGTTTTATAGAGGAAGTCTTGTTTCATGTCATTTAATATTTAATTGAAAGTTGTTTCAATTGTTTTTGTTCTGTTGCCCTAATTAAGGTTGCAACTCATATTTTAATGTCAGGTTCAACCCATCCCTGCCTCGGTGTATCGTCATATAAGCAACATCATCACACAAATAGAATCATTGCGCTGGATAGCGACATCAGGCACTGTGATTGAATTGGTGTCGTTGGATTACGTTTTCCCAGCCCCGGAACAGCATGGACAATGGTGAGTCAGTTGGCCATTCCAATTTCCTATCCAAGGTCTCAATGGCGAGATGAGAACCAATTCCTAGTGTGACGCTCGTGAGACAGATCTTGGAGGAAGCCTTATGCAGCAAAGATAACCAGCTGTATTTGCATTCAAAACATTCATGCAAACAGGACAATGCTTTGCTCAGATTGGGAAAGAGTACTTGGCTATTGTCTTTGTGCTGGTGAGCATTTTAACCAATACCTGTATGGGAGAGAATGTGACAGCAGACTCTGACCACAAACCATTTCAAAGCATCTTATTTCTATCTGACTTATCAACAAAATATGCTTAATTTGTGGAGATATCATCTGGGCATGACATCCAAGCAAGGGAAACGGATGTACAATGGGAGAAAGTGAGGACTGCAGATGCTGGAGGTCAGAGCTGAAAAATGTATTGCTGGAAAAGCGCAGCAGGTCAGGCAGCATCCAAGGAGCAGCAGAATCGACGTTTCGGGCATAAGCCCTTCTTCAGGAATGAGGAGGGTGTACCAAGCAGGCTAGGATAAAAGTTAGGGAGGAGGGACTTGGGGGAGGGGCGTTGGGAATGGGATAGGTGGAAGGAGGTTAAGGTGAGGGTGATAGGCCAGAGAGGGGGTGGGGGCGGAGAGATCGGGAAGAAGATTGGAGGTCAAGAAGGCGGTGCTGAGTCCGAGGGTTGGGACTGAGATAAGGTGGGGGGGAGGGGAAATGAGGAAGCTGGAGAAACCTGCATTCATCCCTTGTGGTTGGAGGGTTCCTAGGCGGAAGATGAGGCACTCTTCCTCCAGGCGTCGTGTTGCTATGGTCTGGCAATGGAGGAGGCCAAGGACCTGCATGTCCTTGGTCGAGTGGGAGGGGGAGTTAAAATGTTCAGCCACAGGGCGATTGGGTTGGTTTGTCCAGGTGTCCCAGAGGTGTTCTCTGAAACGTTCTGCAAGTAGGCAGCCTGTCTCCCCAATATAGAGGAGGCCACATCGGGTGCAGCAGATGCAGTGTGTGGAGGTGCAGGTGAATTTGTGACGGATATGGAAGGATCCCTTGGGGCCTTGGAGGGAAGTGAGGGGGGAGGTGTGGGCGCAAGTTTTGCATTTCTTGCGGTTGCAGGGGAAGGTGCCGGGAGTGGAGGTTGGTTTGGTGTGGGGTGTGGATCTGACGAGGGAGTCGCGGAGGGAATGGTCTTTCCGGAATGCTGATAGGGGAGGGGAGGGAAATATATCCTTGGTGGTGGGGTCTGTTTGGAGGTGGCAGAAATGACGAAGGATGATACGATGTATCTGGAGGTTGGTGGGGTGGAAGGTGAGGACCAGTGGGGTTCTGTCCTGGTGGCGATTGGAGGGGCAGGGTTCAAGGGCGGAGGAGCGGGAAGTGGAGGAGATGCGGTGGAGAGCGTCGCCGACCACATCGGAGGGGAAATTTCGGTCTTTGAAGAAGGAGGCCATCTGGGTTGTTCGGTATTGGAATTGGTCCACCTGGGAGCAGATGTGGCGAAGGCGAAGGAATTGGGAATATAGGATGGCGTTTTTACAGGGGGCAGGGTGGGAAGATGTGTAATCTAGGTAGCTGTGGGAGTCAGTCGGTTTATAGTAAATGTCCGTGTTGATTCGGTCGCCTGAGATAGAAATGGAGAGGTCTAGGAAGGGGAGGGAGGAGTCTGAGACGGTCCAGGTAAATTTGAGGTCGGGGTGGATGATGTGTGTACACACTGACGTACAATGTCAACATAGAACACCCCCACCCCAAGGAAAAGAACAGGACATGACACCACCATGGGAACTGGCATCACCACAGGAAATGACATCACCAACCTGAGGAAACCTAAGCACATAAATAGAAAGTGGGTCACCAACACCAGTGCTTCACCGGAGGCTCACTGATGATGTTACCTAGTATCTGACGAAACATTTGAAAATGAACGTTACAGCTCAGCAAGGAAACCTACAAACAGCAGCATGCTGTTGAGAACATACTCTCTAGGAAGAAAGTTGAGGATGCTAATACAGACTGTGAAATATTCCAGATTTAATGAAAAAAACAGCTTGACATGTTTGACAAGTGATCAATTCAGCAGAGAAACTGAATCTGAAAGACAAACAATTTCCTTAAAACAAGCAGGCCACACAACCTGCAACTCTTCAAATGCTGCAGGAAGATAGATGAATGCATGGCTTCAAGGACACATCTGTTGCTACATGACAGCATCCAGAGATGAAGTGATAGGCCAAGGTGACCTTGTGTGAAGACAAAAAGTGTCATTATCCATAAGGAGATGAGGAAACTGATACTGAATTCCATCCATGTAAGGAGTCTAGGACTTGGGCCTAGTCTGAGGATGCTGGAAATGTGTTGCTGGAAAAGCGCAGCAGGTCAGGCAGCATCCAAGGAACAGGAGAATCGACGTTTCGGGCATAAGCCCTTCTTCAGGAATGAGGAAAGTTTGTCCAGCAGGCTAAGATAATAGGTAGGGAGGAGGGACTTGGGGGAGGGGCGTCAGAAATGTGATAGGTGGAAAGAGGTCAAGGTGAGGGTGATAGGTCAGACTGGGGTGGGGGCGGAGAGGTCGGGAAGAAGATTGCAGGTTAGGAAGGCGGTGCTGAATTTGATGGATTTGACTGAGACAGGCTGGGGGGAGGGGAAATGAGGAAACTGGTGAAATCCGAGTTCATCCCTTGTGGTTGGAGGGTTCCTAGCCGGAAGATGAGGCGTTCTTCCTCCAACCGTCGTTTTGTTGTGGTCTGACGATGGAGGAGTCCAAAGACCTGCATATCCTTGGTGGAGTGGGAGGGGGAATTGAAATGTTGAGCTACAGGGTGGTTGGGTTGGTTGGTCCGGGTGTCCCAGAGGTGTTCTCTGAAACGCTCCGCAAGTAGCCGGCCTGTCTCCCCAATATAGAGGAGGCCACATCGGGTGCAGAGGATGCAATAGATGATATGTGTGGAGGTGCAGGTGAATCTGTGGCGGATATGTAAGTTTCCTTTGGGGCCTTGGAGGGAGGTGAGGGGGGAGGTGTGGGCGCAAGTGTTGCACCTCCTGCGGTTGCAGGGGAAGGTGCCAGGAGTGGAGGTTGGGTTGGTGGGGGGTGTGGATCTGACGAGGGAGTCACGGAGGGAGTGGTCTTTACGGAATGCTGATAGGGGAGGGAAGGGAAATATATCCTTGGTGGTGGGGTCCGTTTGGAGGTAGCGGAAATGACGGCGGATGATGCGCTGTACATGGAGATTGGTGGGGTGGTAGGTGAGGACCAGTGGGGTTCTGTCCTGGTGGCGGTTGGAGGGGCGGGGTTCAAGGGCGGAGGAGCGGGAAGTGGAAGAGATGCGGTGGAGGGCATCATCGACCACGTCGGGGGGGAAATTGCGGTCCTTGAAGAAGGAGGCCATCTGGGTTGTGCGTTTTTGGAACTGGTCCTCCTGGGAGCAGATGCGGCGGAGTCGAAGGAATTGGGAGAATGGGATGGCGTTTTTACAGGGGGCAGGATGGGAGGAGGTGTAGTCCAGGTAGCTGTGGGAGTCGGTCGGTTTGTAGTAGATGTCCGTGTTGATTCTGTCGCCTGAGATAGAAATAGAAAGGTCGAGGAAGGGGAGGGAGGAATCTGAGACTGTCCAGGTGAATTTGAGGTCGGGGTGGAAGGTGTTGGTGAAGTGGATGAACTGTTCAACCTCCTCGTGGGAGCACGAGGCGGCGCCGATACAGTCATCGATGTAGCGGAGGAAAAGGTGGGGGGTGGGGCCAGTGTAGTTGCGGAAGATGGATTGTTCCACATATCCTACGAAGAGGCAGGCATAGCTGGGGCCCATGCGGGTGCCCATGGCTACTCCTTTCATTTGGAGGAAGTGGGAGGATTGGAAAGAGAAGTTAATCCTAGTCTGAGGATGGCAAGGAAATTGATCAACTGGCCAAACCTGAAATTAAGGACCACATCTTCCATTGGAGTCCTTATAACAAATACTAAGCAAAGTGAGATAGAGGGCTGTGACATCCTGGCCACATTATAGGTGAAAATTGGAGAGTACACCTTTGCTCTCATAGAAACCGACTATCTTGTCTCTGTCAACTATTATCTTGACTGCTGGGAGTTAGACTATCTGACATCAATGACCACCAGTGAAATTGTAGAAAGCTTGAAAGTGCACTTCTATTATTTATGGTATTCAGACACTGTGACATGTGATAATGGCCTTCAATTCATGAGTGAAGAATTCAACCACTTGGGAAATTCAAAACCATACATCATCTCCACACTGTATCCCTGGTTAAATTGAAAGGCTGGGATGGGAGAGCAAATTGCCAAAGGGATGATAAAGAAGTTGAACAAAATCACCACAGAGTTGCACAAGGCAATCCTTTAGTGGAGTAATGCACCTACTGAAGGTATGGGAAGTAATCTAATTCAAGGATTAACATTACATCACACCCAATAAACCCTTCCAATAGCAAAACAATTAGTGAAGCCAGAATTACCAACAGGCTTAAGTGACGAAACCAAGATAAAATCGCAGTCAAATTTCATTTTGATAAAACTGTTTAGTCACTGCGCGGACTCTGCAGTGGGAAGCCAGTCAGGATGCAAACATTGAATGCTCTCAGCAAATGTCAGCTCACTGGGCAACTTGGAATCTACACAGAGCACTTATCACCTTAATCGTACATGCAATATGTCATTGCAACTGCAGATATCTATGCACAACTATGCACAATTACTGCAGGCAGCAGATCAGGAAGAAGTCATCTCACTCCAAGTACAGAGTACAGAATGCAACCAGTTCTCGAGGCCCACCATTTCCCAGCACCAGAAATTAATCAGTAACATAAGTTACCAGTGCAACAGCACAATTTAAAGATTATGCACAATTAATCTACAGACACTGACGAATGTGGAACGTACTAAATTTAATGCACTGCTTTGAATGAATGATACCTTTCTTGTGACCCCATACTTTGTGCAACTTGTGTAAGTTATAATTGCAAATGATAGTACAGACAACTGTTTTATGAAAAGGGAGAAATGGAAAATAATTAGAGAATTGCAGATGAACTCATTGTACTGGTTGGTTTGCTATGGTCATATGACCTCCACCTCAGCTGTACATGTCCTTTGGTGCATTCTGAGGGAGTCATTAAACAGACATCACTTGTAACACTAGCTACCTGCAACAAGTACAGGAGCCATGGTGAAGCTAATGAGAGAGCAGGCAAGGAACACCAGCCGTCTGAAAGTTCCTTATTCTGCTGTTGTGATTTAGTGCTGCTATTCCTTCTGAACATGAGCCACAGAGAAACCTCAAAAGTGATGGTCGGGAAAAAGCAGTTGCCAAGAGATCTGCCTAGCTGTGAAATTGGATGTTTTAGAGTATTTTTGAAACAGGAGGATGAGCAGTAAATGGGCTGTTCCCTAAAACTGAGAGCAACCTCTGACAAAATCAAACAAGGCATGCAAGACCTTCCAACTTTAAGTACTGGAGACGTATGGAGAGGAATTGTCCACGGAGCTCATGCAGCTCAAAAGTGTAGTGAGACTGCAATAATGTCTCACTAAGTGAGAAAAGACTACAGGCTGAGAGTCTGGCATTTTTCCCAATAGCACATATGCTGCAAGTTATAATTTAAATTCGGACAGAGGGCAAGCTGTATTGAAATCCAACATGGTCAGTTTGCAAACAGCCTGAGCAGTGCCTCAGTCAATTAAATGTTGTACTTATTGTGGTACTTTTCCAAAAGTTGTAAACTTGTACTAAAATAATGGAAATTATCAGAAAAGCTTGCTGTATCCAAATGTTATAGGACACCCCTTGTTGAAAATGGGGCACTTGGTCACAAACATACTATTTGAAACAGGACAAGATATTTTGTGATGTAAACTGAGTTTTATTTTATCACATTTATGTCATGTATTACATGCTTAGATTCTGAAGTTATGGTGGTGTAGTGATAATGACACTGGACTAACAATCCAGATGTCGTCCCGTTTCCCCCCCCCACTCCCACGTCAGTCGAAGCAAAACGCTCAGAGACACAGTATGGCTTTACCTCATTCATCTTTATTCCGGGCCCTGGAGGGAGTGAGAACAATCACCCACGTGCACAGGGACATGAGTTCACAGTCTTCTCTGGAATAGCAGTTCCTTAATGAATGATATAGTCATTTTACAGGGAGGAGCATCCAGATAAGGCAACATACATATTCATTCGGTGACCTTTACAATCAGTGAGTGTCAATAGTAAAGACTAAGCCATCTGCTGTTACACAGTGAATGTTCTTAACCTTGTCCACTGGTTTCACATAATGAATACTTTTCACCTTACATACTGAATTCTTCCAATATTGCTAAATGGCTCTACATAATGAATGTTTTTCCACCTTGTTAACCTTTGCCTCCAGCACCCCATTGTTAACTGCAAGTTCTTATCTGATCTGAGTCATGCTCAGCTGAAGCTCTTGCTTCACAAAACTCAGAACTTCACTCTTTCCCTACACACATTCTCACAGAGACCTGGGCTCGTAAACTCGGACCATGGGCTTTTGTATCTTCTCCAGAATAGAAAAGTGTTGCACCATTTTGTTTTTTAATGGGGGAGACCACAGTCCCAGTTTCAATTTGAATGCAATCACAGCACTGATCAGCTGTACTAAGTCTCTGTCCTTTCCTTACAGTTCTCCAATCAGCCAGTTCAGTTTTGATATAATATTTATAAGGAACGCAAACTCCAATAGCTCACTGCACACTTCATTACTTGATTTAAGAAAAGTGATGACTTTAGACAGCAGATTCTAAAAATCTTTGGAGTTCCTGACTTGACCATCTCATATCAGCATGGAGGATTAGTTCACTGCAAGCATTGAGTTTGCTGAATTAGGATTTAGACAAGCAGTGTTAAAGAGCTCAAATCGAGTTTATGATCTTAACAACTTTCATTCCGTGAGAAAAATCCATAACTTTACTTCTTAATGTTTACGGTGGTGAATTATACAGCGGTAATTGACAATAAGGGGAAGTCAGCATGGTTTCTGCAAAATGCAACAAAACCCCACATTTATGCCAAGTATGCTAATTGATTGTCATTTGTGATGAACACCAATTTCTTGATTGGAACGTTTTCCCAACATGGAGCTTTTGAGTTTGTTGGAGATATCTTCATCCCTCGTTCTCTCCTCAAAGGGCAAAGAGTGAGAAGATCGACTTTCGCTGTAATGTCCTTAAACATCATGCACACACAATCACTCAGTCACGCCCACCATTTCATCAAACTGCACCGAGAACCATTCACATTCAGGTCCTGCTGTCGTTGCTGCAAGATGCCTTGGACAAAGATTCCGCTCACCTTGCTACTGTGGAAGCACCAAGTGATGGCCTCTGTATGACCATTATTGTCTCCTCTTGGTTTTCAAAGTTTTTGAATTAAAGAACTATCTCCGATACTCATTGCTTCATTTACTTCACTATTTGTGAATGATTTCTTGTGCTTTGTCAGAAGATGGCAACATAAAAATGATGGCACAATGCAGGCCTTATCTTTTGCTCTAGGTTTAGAAAGAAAAGCTGAATAATTAGGCTGGCACGGTGGCTCAGTGGTTAGCACTGCTGCCTCACAGTGCCAGGGACCCAGGTTCAATTCCAATCTCGGGAGATTGCCTGTGTAGACGTTGCACATTCTTCCCGTGTCTGTGTGGGTTTTCTCAAGATGCTCTGGTTTCCTCCCACAATCCAAAGATGTGCAGGTTAGGTGAATTGGCCATGCTAAATTGCCCGTAGTGTTCAGGGATGTGTAGGTTAGGGGTAAAATGTATGGGTGGGTTACTTGTCAGTGTGGACCTGTTGAGCCAAATGGCCTGTTTCCACACTGCAGGGATTCTATGATATCTATTTTAATTTTCAGAATGACTTTCAGCTCATCAACGTCCTGCATCCAAAGGAAAAAAATCATACTTGAATTTACTGTGCATTATTCTGATTTCCCCTTTTTACTTATCAGTATATGTTAGTGACATACACTCTTCAGTCACATTATTGCTTCACCATGTAGTCTGTGATCTGACTGTATTGCTGGTTGCCCCTGGGACATCTGGAAAGTTGCAGGCTGCTTTCAAGTGTGGAGGTATGAGAGATTGTTTCTGTAATTATAATTTATTTCATTCAGGCAGAATCAGGAAAGAAACAGAAAGAAAAACATCAAGAAGAAAATTTCTACCAAAAATATAAAGCTGGAAGAAGATTTCACACTTGGATTCGTTAATTTTCAGTGCCAGAGAAGTTGAATTAAGACAATTAACGATTATTACCTCATTAAGAGAGAACTTCTGCTAATATGTATTAGTTCTAAATATCTGAATCACAATTAGTTGCAAAGCTCCATTCCACAAGTTTTGGGCATATGTCACATGTCAATGATGAGGCAGACAGTAAGTTGAGGTTGTCATGAAGTTATTGGTGGAATAGCACATCTCAGACAGAAGAGGTGCCTGACCGGCTTGGGTTGCTCGCATTTTGGATTGGGGTGTGGCAGCATTCCTTGTAACTTTTCTTTATCCGACAAGGACCTATTGAGTCAACAGCTGAGGAAAAGAGCTGCAGGTCTTCAGAATGGGCAGAGGGCCACTCTTGCAGAGTCTGCATGGATAGAAAGGACTGAATAACCACCTATGTTCCTAGTAGTGTAATGACTTAGCTTCACGCATGAGTTTTTAGTATATTTCTTATTCATTTGCTTGCACTGCCACCACAAAAATGTGCTTTACCGTGCTGACATTGAAGCAGGGAGGAAACATGAGAATAAAAAAGGAAGGAACTGTCCTTTTTAGAGTCAACCCATAATTCAATCATCTCTATATGAAAGCTAAGTTCATTCTAGTTTAATATTTATGGCTTGCGCATAGAGAGGTTCTACATGGGAGAAGCTTCGAGGTCAAGTGAAACAGGACTTAAGTCAAAACTTATAACATAAACAGAGACATCTGTTTATGACTTTCCCTCTGGGTTGTAGGAAACATATACACTGCAGTTAATGGCTTTGCGTTTTTCTTGGCTCCATTTAACATTGAATTCTCTGCCAATGAGAAACTGCTTTGGGAATAAGGTTTGCATGGAGCATTCCATTCAGTGTGACCAGTGAAAAGACCTATGTGAAAAGACCTATGTGAAAAGACCTATGTGAAAAGACGTTTTTAACTCTCAATGTGTTGTGCCGACAACAAAGCTGGAAGTTTAAACTGGCTACATAAAATCTACTTTAGATTTCTTACGATCATTTAAAAAGAGAATTTATTATTATTTCCGATGAAGCAAAATAGTTGCATTCTTGTCATGGATCCTAACAGAATTAATGGATACAAAAATCTTTAAAATCTGTAAAATGTATGAAGGAAGGGCTTCAGTGCAGCATAGTGGACTGCAGATTTGCAGTACATGACTGAGATGTCACCAGTTTGAATACAGGAAGTCCCCATGTTACGAATGCCCGACTTATGAATGTCCGTGCTTATGAACCAAGCCCCGGGTTCTCATTTTTAAAAATCCGAGTTACCTACAATGTTTCACCCTAATGAACGGGCAGACTACTTAGCCTGTATGTGTTCCAACTTACGCACAAATCCGGCTTACGAACAGCGAAAAAAACGGAACATCGTTTGTAACCTGGGGACTTCCTGTATATCAGATGCATCTGTGTTCATTCGAATGTTGGTTGCACTCTGCATTGAACATGTAAATCAAAGGTAATTATAAGTACACAATTGTGCGCCTCAAAGTTTTGGGTCAGACTTTGCTGCCAAAGTAAAGATGGTATTAATGTACAACCGCTTAATCAGATGCGAAATTAAATGCCAATAATTAAAATTTCTGTCTGTGTTGTGCCACTCCAACAATAACTTCATGAGACCCTCACCTTATTGTCTGCCTCATCATTGACGTGCGAAAAATGCGCCAAAACTTGTGGAATGGAGGTTTGTAACTAACCCTGATTCAGGTATTTAGAATTAATAATTATAAGCAAATGTTCTCCCTTAATGAGGTGATAATTGTCAATTACTTTGAATAAACCTCTCTGGCACTGAAAATTAACTACTCCAAGCGTGAAATATCCTTCTAGCTTTAGATGTTTGGAAGAAATTTTCTTTTTGATATTTTTCATCCTGTTTTTATTTTCATTCTGCCGGAATCCAATCATTCTTTCTGTCTTTATTTCACTTTGATTGCATACTCCTTCATTCACTTTGCTTCTGAGTTTTTCCAGTGGCTATTTCCCAGTGCAGAAGCCTGGTGTTTATAGGAAGAGCTTTTGGTTGGCCTATTCACCCAGTTTCCATCTGCCTTCTATCTCTCACTGTGACAGTGTAAGCTTGCACTTTCAATAGCATGTGGTGAAAACAGATTTAGGGTGAAGGAGGCAACTGATTAATTGCTAGCCCAGCTAGATGTTTTATGACACAACAGGTTGCCACTTATTTATTTTACTGACACATGGGAAACTCAGTGACTCAGTGGTTAGAACTGCTACTTCACGGCACCAGGTTCCTGGGTTCGATTCCAGCCTAAGGCAACTGTCTGTGTGGAATTTGCAGATTCTCCCACAGTCCAAAGATGTACTGGTTAGGTGGACTGCCCATGTTAAAGTGCCCATAGTATACAGGGATGAACAGGTTAGGTGGATTGGCCATGTTAAAGTGCCCACAGTGTTCAGGGGTGTGCAGGCTATGTAGATTGGCTGTATTAAAGTGCCCATAGATTCCAGGGATGTGCAGGCTAAGTGGCTTAGCCATGGGAGGCCGGGATCGGGTAGGGGGAGTTGGGTCTGGTGGGAAGCTCTTTGGAAGGTTGGTGTGGACTTGATGGGTCGAATGGCCTGCTGTAGGGATTCTACAAGAAGGAACCAATTGAAAATCTTTTTCAACTGAATATCTAGCTCTTGCACATTATTAACTAATCCTGATAACCAAAATTCTGACCAAAAATGTCACTTTCAGATCAGAATTTCGGAAGAAAATCTACAATAAAAAAGTGCAAACTGTTAAATCTGTATTACTTCCGAAAATATCTTTACCCTTTTCCTTGTAGATGTCTTTTTCCTTTACCTTGCAGACGTTTATGTTACTGGGGGGTTGGGGGGAGGTGACTGGGTCACAGGGGAAAATACAAGTGTTTATTGTTGGAAAAGGGAAGAAACACAATGAAAAAATTAAGAATACATACCAAAACAGAGAGAGAAAAAAGCCAAATATTTTTACATCAGTGCAAAGCACATAGGAAGCAAGTTTGAAAGCAAGAATTGAAAACATATGTTGAAGCAAACATTTAACATCTTCTGATTAACAGAGTCAGTGGTAATGGTAACAGAGGCCTGGGATAAATTTGCCATCTGTAATTTAGCATGCCTGTCTTTGAGCTTTACAGTGTTTAAAATGAAAACACATCCCAACTGAAAACATCGATTGGATTATTAACATATCAGGATACAAAACCTACAGCCACGGAATCACAAAAACGCAATGGCACAGAAGAAGATCATTGTGCCTACAACACTTCATTAAATGGGCATCATTACCTAATCATCTTCCACAGCTACACTGGCACCACCCCCCACCTTTTCCTCCGCTACATCGATGACTGTATTGGCGCTGCCTCGTGCTCCCACGAAGAGGTTGAACAGTTCGTCCACTTTACCAACACCTTCCACCCCGACCTCAAATTCACCTGGACCGTCTCAGACTCCTCCCTCCCCTTCCTAGACCTTTCCATTTCTATCTCGGGTGACCGAATCGACACGGACATCTACTATAAACCAACCGACTCCCACAGCTACCTAGACTACACCTCTTCCCAACCTGCCCCGTGTAAAAACGCCATCCCATATTCCCAGTTCCTTCGTCTCCGCCGCATCTGCTCCCAGGAGGACCAGTTCCAAAACCGTACAACCCAGATGGCCTCCTTCTTCAAAGACCGCAATTTCCCGCCAGACGTAGTCAACGATGCCCTCCACCGCATCTCTTCCACTTCCCGCTCCTCCGCCCTTGAGCTCCGCCCCTCCAACCGCCACCAGGACAGAACCCCACTGGTCCTCACCTACCACCCCACCAACCTCCATGTACAACGTATCATCCGCCGTCATTTCCGCCACCTCCAAACGGACCCCACCACCAGGGATATATTTCCCTCCCCTCCCCTATCAGCGTTCCGAAAAGACCACTCCCTCCGTGACTCCCTCGTCAGGTCCACACCCCCCACCAACCCAACCTCCACTCCCGGCACCTTCCCCTGCAACCGCAAGAAATGCAAAACTTGCGCCCACACCTCCCCCCTTACTTCCCTTCAAGGCCCCAAGGGATACTTCCATATCTGTCACAAATTCACCTGCACCTCCACGCACATCATCTATTGCATCCGCTGCACCCGATGTGGCCTCCTCTATATTGGGGAGACAGTCCGCCTACTTGTGGAACGTTTCAGAGAACACCTCTGGGACACCCGCACCAACCAACCCAACCACCCCGTAGCCCAACACTTTAACTCCCCCTCCCACTCCACCAAGGACATGCAGGTCCTTGGACTCCTCCATTGCCAGACCATGGCAACACGACGGTTGGAGGAAGAGTGCCTCATCTTCTGCCTGGGAACCCTCCAACCACAAGGGATGAACTCAGACTTCTCCAGTTTCCTCATTTCCCCTCCCCCCCACCTTGTCTCAGTCAAATCCCTCGAACTCAGCACCGCCTTCCTAACCGGCAATCTTCTTCCTGACCTCTCCGCCCCCACCCCACTCCGGCCTATCACCCTCACCTTGACCTCCTTCCACCTATCGCACTTCCAAAGCCCCTCCCCCAAGTCCCTCCTCCCTACCTTTTATCTTAGCCTGCTGGACACACTTTCCTCATTCCTGAAGAAGGGCTTATGCCTGAAACGTCGATTCTCCTGTTCCCTGGATGCTGCCTGACCTGCTGCGCTTTTCCAGCAACACATTTTCGGCATCATTACCTAATGCCAATAACCTGATGGTCCTAACTGGCTTCCTCAACTGAGTCCAGTCTAAAGCAGCCATTGTGTCACCTTCAGTGTGGATACCTCCAAACTTTACAAATAAGACCTTCACAGTAAGTTGTCTTATTCAGCCATTTACCAGAGGGAACTGAGGAAGCAGCTGTGAGCACTGAACCTTCGTGTAGATCTGCCCTTCTGACCTTGATCCGTTCCAATGAAGTGAGGGTTCAGCAAAGATTTCTGGCACTGGAATGTTACAAAGAAAGGCTGGATAAGCTGGGACTTTTTTCTCTGGAGTATAGGAGGTCGAGGGGTGACCTTTTAGAGCTTTATATATCCATGAGGGGCAAAATTAAGGTGAATAGCAAAGGCCTTTTCCCTAGGGTAGGGGAGTTCAAAGGTCATAGATTTAAAGTGAGAGGAGAAAAATTTAAAAGAGACCTGAAGGCCAACTCTTTCACATTGAGGGTGGTTCATATGTGGAATGAACTGCCTGAGGAAGTGGTAGATGGTTAAGTAGGTGATAGATGGTAGTGATGGAACATTGACCAGATATTTGGTCAACGACACGAATAGGAAAGATTTGGAGGGTCATAGGCCAAGGGCAGGCAAATGGGACAATTTTAGTTTGGGAAGCCTGGTGGGCATGGATGGGTTGGACTAAAGGATGTGTTTCTGTGCTGTATGACTCTATGATTCTAAGGGTACTCAATGCTGCTGCATTTCATTAGTGGACTCCCTGAATGCTAATGCTTGTATAGGGCATTAGGTCACATTTCTGACAAGATCATATGATAGCAGCCACTTAAAAATTTTAACAGTAAATCTAACTCCTCAACATGGCTTACTCACTTGCCTTGATACCTGTTATGGAAAAACATAACTTGTGTGGTAGGTTAAATTGTGCTTTGCGAATTTGACAATTCAATCATTAAACTTAGAATCCCTACAGTGTGAAAACAGGCCCTTTGGCCCAACAAGTCCACATTGACCCCCCCCTGAAAAGTAACCCACCCAGACCCATTCCCCATGACTAATGCACCTAACCTACATATCCCTGAGCACAATGGGCAATTTAGCATGGCCAATCTACCTAACTTGCACATCTTTGGACCGTGGGAGTAAACCCACGCAGACACGGGGAGAATGTACAAACTCCACATGGACAGTCGCCCAAGGCTGGAATCGAACCCGGATCCCTGGCACTGTGAGGCTGCAATGCTAACCACTGAGCCACTATGCTGCCCACTGAGGCTGAATTACTGGGCTGTATCTTACCAGAAATCAGGAAGTGTCATTTCTCATGAAGGGTTTCTCTCTGTGAACCTGATGGTCAGACTATCTTCCCAAACCTGCCTCATTATCTATGCATCATCGCTGTGGCACCACATTCATGTTCACCCATTTACCACAGGTGGAGGTACTGGCACTGCCAGGAACTCAAGTGATTCCTGGTGCCAGCACCATGTTTAAAACCCAGTTGTGTACTGGCCAAGTGCTGGCAGTCCACAGCTGCCCTTCACAGTTCCTGTCAGGTGACCCCGGGGTGCCTGATGGAGAGAAATTGGCATTCTACTTTGTCACCGTCCAGAGGGCCCGGTGGAATGGGGGCAGGGGTGGCCTTCCATGGAGTGGGGGAGGGGGGTGTGGTGTGAGATCTTAGTGCCTGGGTCCATCGTGGAGGACCAAAATGCAGGAATTGTCACCATTAGGTAGCTGCATGTTAATGAGGTTAGATCATGTAGGAACTAAGCAGTTAATACAGACTAATATATTCAAGTGGGCCCCTCGTTGCTCACTGGCAAGAATCTTGTCTTGCTGTTCACTGCTTGGCTGGAAAATGGGACTATTTCATTCTTAACGTTGAGAAATTCCTCACTAGCCATCTCACGTGATTTTCCCAACTTTCTCACCAATGCACACATTCTTCACAGTCTGGGAAGATTCTACCTATCGTATCCATCGGGATCAGCAATATGTGTAGCTTGGCTGGGGTAACTGAGACAATGCAAATTGAAGTCAGGGGTGGTGAAGAAAACAGAGTTATTGGTGGTTGCTGTTTTCAGCCTCCTGGGTGGGAGAGGGTGAGCGAGGGAAATGAAGTTACAGAAACTGAAGGGCCAGGCCAAAATGTTAATCATGAGAGATTTTAGTGAGCCAGACTCTGACTGGGAAAAGCTGAAGAGGAATATAAGGCCAATTCCCCAGGTACCATTAAAAATAGTCCATGCTCAGTGCTCCTGGGGACATCAGTACCAGTTATATTTCAGCCCTGTATCACTGGATCCTGTGTGGTCAGGTCATTCAAGTAATTTGAGTAGGTTCCTTGTGTGTTTCTCATGTGCACAGCAAGTCCTGGTGTATTCTGGGTGAAAGCAATGTTCTTAAATGGGTAAGTTTTCTATGTTTGTGTCTGGGTGTCAATATTTTGGATGGAGGTCTTGAGTGAAACTAAGGGTGGATTATCAAATGCCTTGTACAATATTCCAAGAGGAGGAACAGCTGGTTAGAGCTTGAGAAACAAATCTCTGATTTTCTATTTTAATCAAGAGCATTTCAACACTGTGGGGGTGGGGGGAGGGAGCGGTGGAGGTGGCAATTTTCTGAACTTGGTCTGCAGTGGCAAAGAGACAGGAGAGAGTGGCCATAACATTGACCCCAGGTCAAACATGGTCGAGGGAACCTTAAGCGAATTGTCACCTCCAACTGACCTGAAACAGGTTGGTCTACTCAATATGAGGAAAGATCCCACTTAAACTTGCTCTCACCAATCATCTGTCCAAGCCACCATTTGTAGGAGTGATGCTTATACAGTCTTTGTGAAAATAACTTCCACTTTCTATCCCACCGTCCGTCATGTTGGATGGCACTACCGTTGTACTTGATGAGATAGATTCAGAACAGATCTAGAAGCTTAGAATTGAGTACCCAGAAGGTGCTTTTGACAATCAGCCACAGAGTTCTATTCAACCACAATCTGTAACCTCATTTTGCCTTAACATCAAGCCAAGGAACCAAAGATTTGTGGATGCTGGAAATCTGAAACAAAACCGAAATTGCCAGAGGTCTGGCAGCATCTGTGGACAGAATGCAGAGTTAACATTCTGGGTCCGGCGACCCTACTTCAGAACTGAAAGTTCCAGACCCAAACTGATAACTCTGTTTTCTCTCCACAGATATGACCAGACCTGCTGAGTTTCTCCAATAATTTCAGTTTAAGCCAGGGAATCAACCCCCAGCTCAATGAAGAGTGCAGGAGAGCATGGCAGGAGCAGCATGAGGCATTCCTTAAATCGAGATGTCAGCCTGGTGAAGCTACAGCGTGGGAATGCTTGCATGCTAAATACCAGATACACCATGGAAAAGCCAGAACTAATGATTCCCACAACCAAAACACCAGATCTGAGCTCTAATGTCGAGCCACATTCAGTCATGAGTCGCAATGGGCAAAAAAAGTAATGAACTTAAGCTCCACAAACACCCTGTACGTAATGATGGGGAAGCTCAGCATGTCAGCAGAAAAAAATTCTTACCATTTTCAGCTAGAAACATTGAGTGGATGATCCATTACAGCCTCACCCTGAGGTCCTCAATGTCATAGATGGCCATCTTCAGTCAAGTCGATCCACTCCATGTGATATGCAGAACCTGCTGAAAGCATTGGGTGCAGCAAAGGCCTTGATAACATCTCAGTCGTAGTTCTGAAACCCTGTGCTCTAGAAGTCCCAGCACTTCTGGTCAGGTTATCCCAAGAGAGCTAGATCACTGGTATCTGTCCAACTATATGGATGGTTACCCAGGTATGTTTTGTCTACAAAATTCAGCCAATCAGTCCATATCAAACCCCATCAGTCTATTCTCGCTCATCAGCAAAGTGATGGAAGGTGTTGTTAATAGTGCTATCAAGTGGCACTTACTGAGAAATAGATTAGAGTGGTGCTGGAAAAGCACAGCAGGTCAGGTAGCATTCGAGGAGCAGGAAAATAGATGTTTTGGGCAAAAGCCCTTCATCAGGAATAGAAGCAGGGTGCCTGCAGAGTGGAGTGATAAATGAGAGGGGGGTGGGAGTGGGGAGAAAGTAGCATAGAGTACAATAGGTGAGTGGGGGTGAGGATGGATGTGATAGGTCAGAGGGGATGGTGGGGGAAGGTAGCAAAGAGTTCAACGGGTGAATGGGGGTGGGGATGAAGGTGATAGGTCAGAGAGAAGAGTGGAGGAAGGAAGAGCTTCAGGGCAGAGGAGATGACCTAGGGAGTTGCAGTGAGAGAGACACTCACTGAGATTCTTGTAGAGAGAGGAGGAAAACTTCTTCAAAGAAGATTGCAAGGATGCCTGCCTTGAAGAAGTTTTCCTCCTCTCTCTACAAGAATCTCAGTGAGTCTCTCTCTCACTGCAACTCCCAGGTCATTTCCTCTGCCCTGAAGCTCTTCCTTCCTCCACCCTCCTCCCTAACCTATCACCTTCAGCCCCTCCCTCACTCACCTATTGTACTCTATGCTACCTTCTCCCCACCCCCACCCCCCTCTCATTTATCTCTCCACTCTGCAGGCACCCTGCTTCTATTCCTGATGAAGAGCTTTTGCCCGAAACATCGATTTTCCTGCTCCTCGGATGCTGCCTGAACTGCTGTGCTTTTCCAGCACCATTCTAATCAAGAATCTGGTTTCCAGCACCTACAGCCCTTGTTTTTACCTTACTAAGAAATAATCTGCTCATTGATGTTCAGTTTACTATTAATCTCTGCGCCTACCCACAAAGTGATATATTGACTCTGTAACCTTCTGTCTAAATATTATGAATGCTAACTGATAAATATGGAACCTAACTCTGAATTGATCTTCCAATATTGTCCATATCTTTTAGGGATCTTTTGGTTCTTTAGCTGATAATCCTGACTTGTTAAGTTTGTGTAGGCCATCATTCCCAAATGCTAAGTAAATCTTATGTCTCGCTTTTTTGCACTGGACTCTCTTGAGACTGTAGCCCTGAACAATGTTTAAAAATGTGAACTCTGCTAGGAGGTTTGCTGTGTCCCAATTTAAACCAGGGCATTTTGTGGAAGTTTTGACTTTGCCTTTGACTTTCACTTGTTTGTTTTCAATCCAGCACACACCCTGATCAAGTGCATTAGACTGGCCTGGATTTCTCTGCTTACCAGCAAGCTGTGTCTCCATCACCCTGGCACTGTCACAAATAAATATAGTGAGGATTATTTTAGCACAAAATAAGTTTGCCTAATGTGTGTTCTGGGAGATTAACCTGCTTCCCAACTGTCCCAGCACAATCAGCCTTATCAGCATGATATTTAGTTTGGAGCACCATCGCTGTTCACCATCCAATTTTAATGCTACTTGTCTAATAATTAATTGTTTGTTGGGGTTTGATGACTCTAAGGGTTAGTTTATTTAAAACCTTAAAATACATTTTAAGTGATGAAGCGGGCATTATAGTAACGAACTAATTTTTGTCTCTGTGCAGCTTGTAGATCCACAGCAGATAACTATCAAGCAGAGAAACAACATTATATACATACAACACATGGAGCCCTTAAAGGCAAACTTTCTTAAAGGTAAGGTACACAGATGACATATCCAAGTTTCTCTGTTGAAGCAGTTCCTCAAATCCTCATCAGAGTTACAAACACTGGCACTCACTCTGATCTTGTTGCCATCTTAAACCTACACTTTATAGTGACCCTCCAACGATCATGCAAATTAATCCTTTCAATGTATTTCTCTCACTCGTAACTTTCAGTGTTTGTCTTTGCAATGAGAAGCTTAGAACATCAGAGAGAGGCAGAAAACTGTGGATGACAACCCAGTCATCAACACTGCCTTAGAAATGATGTTGTTGAGACTAACAGTGTCTCAAATTGCAAGAAACGTAATGATGGAGCGATGTGAATCACCCAGAGAACTGAGGACCAAATTAGATGTGGCAAAGCCAAAGTAAATACAACATCATGTTGGCTCAATGTCAGCAACCACTAATGCAAGACAAGGCTACATAATACTAACTATGAATGCTTTCATTGTGTCAGTTCTAATTAATATCTTTCATCTTGCAAAACTCCTTCAAGCATCACTTGGGAACTGGTGCCTGGGGGAGGAGGAAGACCCTTTTAGGCAGTCACACACTCTGAGGAAGTTCCACCTCACACTCTGTTTGCACTGTCCATTTGCTCCGATGCACGGACTCGGTGGACAGGGATTGGGTTATTGTATACTGAGTCAAACGAGACAGCAATCTAAGGGGGCAGATGTTGGAGATAGGGTCACACAATGGACAGCTCCCCCTCAGAGATGCAGGTCCTGAGCCTCAAGGGCTGTTGATGAAGAGGAATGTTCTGGAGCACTGGCAGAAATTGTGTGAAGTTCTGTCAGCATTAAAGAGGCATCTCACACAATTGGAGATGGATTGGAGGACTCTGTCTCTGCGTATTTGAGAACATCACATATTAGACAATCTAATCATTAACCTCAGATTGAGGAGGTCACACATTTCGTGCAAGCATGAGGAGGAATTTGTTCTCACAGAGGGTTTTGAACCTGTGAAGTTTTTAACCACAGAAGCCTGTTGAGGCTAGTTCATTCATCATATTCAAGGCTGAAAAAGACAGTTTTTAAATCAATGGTAGAATCGGAGTTATACTGTAGGTAAAAGAAGGAAAACAGTTGAAAATTATCAGATCAGCTATGATCTCATTGAATGGCAGAAACAGTTTGATGGGCTGAATGGTGTACTTCTGCCCCTGTGTCTTATGGTACAAGAACATGGGACTCTTGTCAAAGAACTTCACCCCTACCTCCATTTCACCCATTCCTCAGTCAGAGTGCCACATACTGCCCCCTCCCCCAATGGCGCTGCACAGAAGCACATGGAATAGTTTATGGCAGGGCTCTTCCAGGCCCCAAAACCCAAAGGATGAGAGTCATGAACATCTGAACCTGGCTTTAGGTTTGCTGCTGTCACAGTTTAACATCACATAGCAATATCAGCACAAAGAAGAGACAGATTTTACACTTTCATAAGGGAGAACCCTAAGTGTCTTACAATTTGTTAAACTGTCGCTTCTATCGTCAATACTTATACATCCTAAAAACTTTAGTCCAAAATTTCTTCTTTTTTTTGCCATTTTCACCTGTCACCTGTCAAATAGCATTCATTCGTGAAGAAATTTGTCTGGCAAGAGAAGGAGCTGACTGATTGTCAATGAGAGGTGGGATTTGTTGACAGTGGGACTGTTTTGGGCTGGGGACTTGTATAGACTTGGTGGGTTCAGACTGAGAGGAGTGGAGGTAGGTGTCTGGATCAAGGAAAGGATAATCTTCGACTAGGGTGTTCAAATAGCAGGAGGAACTGGACAATCACTTGGCAGGAAACTCGATAAAGCTGATGAACAGTGCCTGCAAATTTGAATGAAGCAAGCATGAACAGACTCGCTACAAACATAGAGTCATACAGCTGTACAACTCAGAAACAGACACTTCAGTCCAACACATCCATGCCGACCAGATAGAACATAGAACAGTACAGCACAGTACAGGCCCTTCAGCCCTCAACGTTGTGCCGACCTTCTATCCTACTCTAAGATCAAACTGACCTACATACCCTTCATTTCACTATCGTCCATGTGCCTATCCAAGAGTCGCTTAACTGTCCCTAGTGTATCTGACTCTAATGCAGACAGACAGCCCTTTATCCAAAATCCCAAGATCTGAAAAGCTCCAAAGTCCGAAGGTTTTTTTGTGAAGTTTTTATCTCATTAACAAGGTAGTTTGGTATGCAAACAACTCCACATCCACTCGCTGCATGTCACTCAGATGCAACATGGTGGGGCGTGGCCCAGCACTGACAGGTCTCAATTCTATCTCAAGGCCTGTTTTACTCAGTGAGTCTGTTCCTCCGGTAAGATTTTAAAAAGATTTCAGGGGTAAATGTAGGGGAATGGGTCGGGGTGGGTTGCTCTTCGGAGGGTCGGTGTGAACTTGTTGGGCCGAAGGGCCTGTTTCCACACTGTAGGGAATCTAAATCCTGGAATATCCAACAACCATTCCTGACCCTCTGACATCCAAATCTCTGTAATGGCCACAATATCACAGTTCCAAGTACTGATGCATGCTCTATGTTCATCACCCTCATTCCTGACACCCCTTGCGTTAAAATATCCTAAACTGATCTAGTCCCATTTGCTGGCATTTGGCCCATATCCTTCTAAGTCCTTTCTATTCATCCAGATGCCTTTTAAATGTTGCTATTGCTCCAGCTTCCATCTCCTCCTCTGGCAGCTCATTTCATACATACCCCACCCTCTGTGTGAAAACATTGCCTCCTAGGTCCCTTTTAAATCTTTTCCCTCTCACCTTAAGCCTATGCTGTCTAATTTTGGACTGCTCTACCCCGGGAAAAAGACCTTGACTATTCACCCTATCCATGCCCCTCGGATTTTGTAAACCTCTATAAGGTCAGCCCTCAGCATCCGATGCTCCAGGGAAAACAGCCCCAGCCTGTTCAGCCTCTCCCTGTAGCTCAAACTGTGATCAAATATCTAATGCTAAAATGGCCAAACAAGAAATTAATAAAGCAATCTACGTGTGCTAATGAGCTAATTGTTTGTGGAAGGAAAATTCTGTGTTTCCTAGGAGAGACCTGCCTATATATTCAAGATTTAACATGGCATCCTGCATTTATGCATCACCTTGGCCTTATATTCTCTACTCACCCAGAATCATATTGGACTGCAACCAGAAAACATCACCTTCGAGAAGTTCTGTCAGTCATTGGAAAGGTAGCACCCTCCTTGGCGGTCTATTGTCATGACTGTGTCTACTAATGATATTCAGTTAGAGACCTCTTTGAGTATTAAATTGGTAAGCAGGTAAGGATCGAGCGAGGAAGGCGGAAACTTGGAGAAGTTCTGTTGCAATGGACAGTAAATTGGAATTCCCAAATCTCACATTGTGCAGTCAAAGAGCTGATGCTAGCTACATGAAATCTGTAAGTTATTTCAAGGACAAGGGAAATTTGATCAGTTGAAACTGTATTCACCATCAGAGGCACCAAAGAGTGAACACCTTGTGCAGTCAGTATCACTGAGTCAGGTATTCAATCCAGGTGATCATGTCCTACCACTTAGACAGCATCAGAAGTTCGTTGTGGCTCAGGTGGACAGAACACTACCTTCTACATTACAAATTTCTTGGGTTCAAGCATCCGAGGAGCAGGAGAATCGATGTTTTGGGGATAAGCCCTTCATCAGTCATTCCTGACCTGCTGTGCTTTTCCAGCACCACACTCTCGAGTCATGAAAGATTCCGTGGACTCATTATAGACAAGAGCAGGAGAGGCTTCCCTGGTCTGGCCAATGTTTATCACTCATTCAACATCATGAAAACAGATCATCTGGTCACGAACATGTTGCTGTTTATGGGAATCTGTTGCACAGAAACTGGCCGTGAGTTTTCTACATTACACACCAAAGGCACAGACTTACAGAAAGTAATTGTTCTTGAGGAGTTAATGTTCATATTATATTGATTCTACCGATTCCACTGATCTCACACACTGCTCGAGACATGGAAATGAACGCAGAGAATCCTGGAGAACCTCAACAGGTATGCAGAGTTGATTCTTCATAGATGTTGGGTGAAAGTAGTACAGTAGATGCTGAAGATCAGAGCCGAGAGCGCGGTGCTGGAAAAGCACAGCAGGTCAGGAAGCATCCGAGGAGCAGGAGAATTAACGTTTCAGGCAAAAGCCCTTCATCAGGAATTCGCAGATACAAATTCCTTCACAGATCACAGCATTCCTCCACAATTCCTTCACAGCATCCCGTCACAGATGCTGGCAGGCCCGTTAAGTTTCTCCAGCCCTCTCTGTGTTTGCTTTAGATTTCCAGCACCCACACTGTTTTGCCTGTATCAGATGGGAGACAAGGAGTTCAACTCCAGCTTTTGGGGCGTGGGGAGGTGGGAGGATGGTTGGCAGGGTTCAATCGGGGAGCAGATTTGTCTGCACCAGTTACTCACTATGTTAGCAATATTTGTACTAATTGCAAACATTCTTGTTCTCTGAGCATATTCCCTCTTTTGTGGATGTTCCTTGGAAGTTTATGCTCTGCCACTAATCACTAGATGGCCTCAAGGCAAAACAAAGACAAAGGAGGATTGGTGGCAGTGAACTACCGCAAATAACCCTTCCCCAGTACCACAGACACAGACAGAGGTGATAAATAGCTTGAGGTACCCAGAGTGGTTATTTGGGAAACTACCAGTGACTAGAGTTCACAAGTATAGCCGTTAAGCATTTTGAGACATTTGATGGCTGTGAAAACTGCCATACGTATGCAAATATTTGCTTTTTTCCAGAACAATCAAAACCTGCATTGAAATCTTCCAGTTGTAATTCACTGGGAAAACTCATTTTCTTATGGCTCCAAGTCAATTAAGAACAGTAACTGTTAGAAACAGTGAGAGTTAGAAGCATGATAGAATCATACGGCATAGAAAGAATCCATTTGGCCCATCATGTTCCTGCCAGCTCATTCAAATATCTCTCCAATACGTCCCACCCCCCAGCATTTTCTGCAAAACTCCTGCTTTCAAGTATGTATTCGATGTTATTGTTTGTTTCAGAGAGAAAGCAAATTTTACCATTTATTGTTTAGCTAAAACATTGCACAGAATCAGTGCTCGATTTCTGTGTGAGTCAACAATACCCCTATGCTGAATGACTGAAGTCTGATTTGAATTATAACAGACATGAAAAAGCCTCCTCCGCAAACCAGCTTTCTTTACTCACTGGAGAGAGTGAGTGGGTGGGTGGAAAAGCAGCCGGTTAAGGACAAAACACAACTAGTTAAAAGAACAAAAAGGATAATTTAAAAAGAATTACCATAACAAGCTAAAATAATGAACAAGTAAAGTCAACAATCAAGACGCTGTTGTGAAATTCAAGTGAGGGTAAACAGATTAGACATTACGCTAGAGTTTGAATTATATTGGCCTTTGGTAAAACAATGAAACTTTTAAAAAAATGCAAACCCTTTTCAAATGTCTAGCTTGCACCTTTTAAAAGAGATATGTAGGTGGTTATTTTCACACTGTTTTTATGGTGTGATTACAATTTAAATGTAAACACTGTAATTGCCTCGACAACTTACTTAGTCTTTGTGAGTTGCCATTTTTGATTAATGCCCTTGGGCAA
This sequence comes from Chiloscyllium plagiosum, assembly GCF_037043375.1. Classification (NCBI taxonomy): domain Eukaryota; kingdom Metazoa; phylum Chordata; class Chondrichthyes; order Orectolobiformes; family Hemiscylliidae; genus Chiloscyllium; species Chiloscyllium plagiosum. The sequence goes on from NW_028270139.1 coordinate 7,844,018, forward strand.
TTTTCCTGCCACATGACCTTTCTTGAGAAGTTGCTCATTGACATGTATGCCAGTGTGAGGACATGCTTGCTCTCTCTTCTGCTCATTTTCAACTTCAACAGGTCTTTAGGGTGAGAGATCACCGCTGGGGTCATAAGGGTAATAAACGCACAATGTCTGGGAATGATTAGTGCTATGAGGAAGAAGCAAACTATTATTCAGGATTAAGTTGCTACAACTCTCCGTTATATACTGACAGAAAACTCCCAGTGTTTATATTCTTATTGCTGAAATATTTAGTTAAATCTGGGAGACAAATTCTCTAAATTAAATTAACTTTCTGAGCATATATTTGGTGATTAGACTTAATTTATGTTAATAAACTAACCCTTCTACCTCTTTGAGTATTAATTGACCTTTGTAACTTTCAAACTACTAATTATTTTAACAACCTGCAATCTTTTCTTTCTTATTGCAAATTCTCCCCTGGATATTTAAGTGATCACCCTGCTGCCTCTAAAAGCCACCATTTGTCAGGCGTGTTCAAAGCAGGGAATATGTATATGCCACGCAAAATTAAGGCTTGTGTCCTTGAAAGTGGGGAGTTATCATGCTTCTTTGCTCTTTCTGTTCCTTGTTTCATGCACAGTGCAAAATATGTGTTGCTCAAGTGATAAATCACCACATAAGTTGTGTTGAAATGGTTTGATCATCTAACTTGTACACTCACTTTTCATTGGAAAGGAATCTCTCAAATCAGGAGGACGGAAGCTTTTATCTACCATTTGAGCTGAGATTGAATGCTGAAATAATGTAAATACTTAAGTGCCCTGGGACTAGTGCTCCTGCTCCTAGTCATTACCCAATGACTCAACCCCAGCACTCTGCATCCTCCACTCCCTTTAACAACCCAGTGGTGGCTATACCATCAGCTATCCAGGTCTCACCTCCTGGAACAATGATGCTAAACACAAGTTTAATTTGGATGCATGATCACAACTTGACACAGCACAGAAAACGGCTCTCTGACTTCTCAAGCGCTTAATACATTTTGGTGGGATTGTCCCCGACATCCCATTCACCTTTTCTTCCTTCATTGCTCTGCAATGTCTTCCTCTTTACCTATTTCCCGAACTGCCTTTTGAAAGTCATCGTTAAATTTGCTCCTAGTCCACTTTCCCTCAGGGCTTCCCAAAGCACAGCTAACCACGGAGAAAACAAAGATTCCTCCTGTTGCTTTGTCAATCATCTCAAATTGGTGACTTCTTCTGAGTGGCTTTTCCACCTTTTTTTAACTTTTGAAATCTAATTTCAAATCTCCTCTCATGCTTTTCTACTACAAGAACTCCAGTATCTCCACACTCCATATTTAATAGAAATTCGTCATCCTTGGTACCTTTCCAATAAATATTGGATTTATATAGTGATTTGACTTTTATTTCCATGTGAAATTCCTTTGTCAGGATCAATCCTTCATTAGCTGGAAGATGAGAGCGGAATTTTTCTGAAAGTTCTCCATGATTTACGTCACCAGCTGCCTCAGGTGTGAATTTTCCCAACGTTGGCCCTCACTGATAGCATGGTGCTGGAGTTCTCGAGAAGGAAGGGAGCACTGCAGATGCTGGAGATCAGAGTCAAAGAGTGTGGTGCTAGAAAAGCACACACCAGTCAGCCAGCATCCAAGGAGCAGGAGAGTCGACGTTTCGGGGATAAGCCCTTCATTAGTGGGCGGCACGGTGGCACAGTGGTTAGCACTGCTGCCTCGCAGCGCCAGAGACCCGGGTTCAATTCCCGACTCAGGCGACTGACTGTGTGGAGTTTGCACGTTCTCCCCGTGTCTGCGTGGGTTTCCTCCGGGGGCTCCGGTTTCCTCCCACAGTCCAAAGATGTGCAAGTCAGGTGAATTGGCCATGCTAAATTGCCCGTAGTGTTAGGTAAAGGGGTAAATGTAGGGGTATGGGTGGGTTACGCTTCGGCGGGTCGGTGTGGACTTGTTGGGCCGAAGGGCCTGTTTCCACACTGTAAGTAATCTAATCTAATCTAATCTAATCAGGGATGAGGTTTGTGGGCTAGGGGGCTGAGAGATAAATGGGAGGGGGTGGGGCTTGGAGGAAGGTAGTTGGGAATGTGATAGGTAGATGAAGGTGAGGGTGAAAGTGATAGGTCAGAGAAGAGGGTGGAGCAGATAGGCCGGAAGGAAGATGGGCAGGTAGGACTGTTCAAGAGGGTAGTGCCAAATTGGGAGACTTGGGACTGGGATAAGTTGGGGAGAGGGGAAATGAGGAAACTGGTGAAAACCACATTGATCCTGTGTGGTTGCAGGATCCCAGGGTGGAAGATGAAGCGTTCTTCCTCCAAGCGTCAGGTGGTTCGGGTTTGATGATGGACGAGGCCCAGGACCTGCGTGTCCTTGGTGGAGTGGGAGGGGGAGTTGAAGTGTTCAGTTACAGGGCGGTGGGGGTTGGTTGGTGTTTTCCCATTTTCCCTCCCCCCACCTTATCCCAGTCCCAACTCAGCACCGCTGTCTTGACCGGTCCTACCTATCCATATTCCTTCCCACCCGTCCGCTCAACCCTCCTCTCCGAACTATTACCTTCTCCCTCACCTCCATCTACCTATCGCATTCCCAGCTACTTTGGTCCCAGCCCCACCCCCCTCCCTTTTATCTCTCAGCCCCCTTGGCCCACAAACCTCATGCCTGATGAAGGGCGTAAGTCTGAAATGTTGATTTTCCTGCTCCTTGGATGCTGCCTGACCAGTGTGTGCTTCTCCAGCACCACGCTCTTCGACTGCTAGAGTTCTCTGTAATGCTCATTACCGGTTGACAGAGCTATTAATTCTCCATGACTCCCATCAATATATTTTGTAAGAGTTTGCATTTTCTACTGCATTTGACAGGAAATATCACAGCTTCCTGATAGATAACAAATCCTAGAAGTAAGATATTCTGTGTTTCAAAAGTTCTCCTCAGGAAGCTCTCTAGTTAAATGTGATTGGGCGAGATGATGTGTTTGGGTACTGACAGTGAATATAATCATTTCAAGTATTCCATGTTGTGACATAGGTCAAAGTTCAAGGCATTTTGTCTGGTCCATACATCATACATGTATTTTTTTGATGAGAGAGGGGACATCATTGAGTAGCTCATTAATCAGCATTTGCTTTACTCTTTCAGGAGTATTACAATTTAGTACATGAGTCAAAAAACCTCAGAATATAGTTGGCTGTAACACTGCCTGAATTCTCAACAAGAAATTGGTCATCCTTCAATCATAATCACAACACAAGTTGCTGAAGGTGAATTAGAAAATCCTTGAATCAGTGCATGGACATTAACCTGTGCCCATTCAATCCATTGCAGGTAGGAGAATAACTCAACTTTGGGGTTCTCACATGATTTGTTACAGAATGTGATGATAAAGAGACACTGTGGGGGGACGGTAATTCCTCAAGCCCGATACTCAAGAAACATCAGGAGAAAGTCTCATCACAGGCATAAATCCAAGAATATTGGTCATTTGTACCTTTGTTACTTGTTATTTATAGACATGATCTGGATATGAATGTATAAGGCATGATTAGTAACTTTACGGATGATACAAAATAAGGAGGTATCATTGAGGAAGGTTATCAAAAATTACAGAGGGATCTTGATCAGATGTGGAAGTGGGCTAAGGATTGGCAAATGCAGTTCAATACAGATAAGTGTGAGGTGTTGCACTTTGGAAAATCAAACCAAGGTAGGACTTATACAGTAAATGGTAAGGTCCTGAGGAGTGTTGTGGAACAGAGGAATCTAGGAGTACAAGCACATAGTCTTTGAAAGCGGTGTCACAGGTAGGCAGGGTGGTAAAGAAGGCATTTAGCATGCTGGCCTTCACTGTTCGAGGCATTAAGTGTAGGAGCTGGGATGTTAGGTTACACTTGTAAAAGTCATTGGTGAGGTCGCACTTGGAGTATTGATCATCCTGTTACAGGAAAGACCGTTAAACTGGAAAGAGTGCAAAGAATATTCATGAGGATGTTGCCAGGACTAGTCGGCCTGAGTTATAGGGAGAGGTTGGCCAGGGTAGGAGTTTATTCATTGGAATATAGGAGAATGAGGGGTGACCTTATTGAAGTGCATAAAATCAGGAGCGGTTGGATAGGATGAACGCATTTTTCCCAGGGATGGGGAATTGAAACTAGACGGCATAGGTTTAAGGTGAGATGGGAAAGATTTAAGAAGGACCTGAGAGGCAACTTCTTCACACAAAGAGTAGAGCGTTTATGGAATGTGCTGCCACAGAAAGCGGTTGAGACAGGTACAACTGTAACATTTAAAAAGTACATGGATGGGAAGGGTTTAGAGGGATATGGACCAAATGCAGACAATTGGAACTAGCTGAGTGGCCACCACAGTTAGCATGGACCAGTTTGGGTCGAGGGGCCTGTTTCCATGCTGTATTACTCTATGACTCTAATATGGAATAGTGCAGAAAGAATTTTAATGACCTGACATAAACTGTAAGGAAGAGTAAGTTTAATGGAATTTCCAAGCAACTGCCACTGAGGGGCAACATGTAGACGTCAAAAAGGACAGGGGCAAGGATAGATATTTGGGAAACAGCAGTGTGCAATGCAAGATGGACAAAAAGAATTGTGCATTCTAGCAATACTCACTTTCTTTGAAAGAACTTCATGAAGTGGCAAAGGTAGAGGAGTGAAAAGTAAAACTGTGGAAATCAAGTTCTGCCAGGTATTAGGGAGATGGAAATGGAGCTGGGTGAGGGCAGTGCCAACCAGCTGAACAACAAGGGAGAGGAATCATAGAATCCATACAGTATGGAAGCAGGCCAATTCGGCCCATCATGGTCACACTGACCGTCTGAAGAATATCCCGACCAGACCCACCCCTCTACCCTATCGCTGTAACTCTGCATTTCCCATGGCTAATCTCTGCACATCCCTGGGTACAATGGGCAAATTAACATGGCCAAGCCACCTAACATGCACAGCGTTGGGCCAACCATGTAGAAAGCTGCAGACAAGCTGAGAAGCATAGATAGAAGTGGTTACACTTGTCAAAATTGCTTAGGATATCATTTGTGTTTTTGACAAGAGCAGTTGTCACTGACTTGAGATTTCATTGACGAAATTTCATTGACAATCTCTTTTGTCAATTAAAGACTTCCAACATTGGGTCTTGCAGCATTTCGAGAATTATTTCCTGAATGTTTCGACAGAATATAACCCCAGGGTCCTCTGTTCTGGAAGCTTCTCCTGCTCTGCATGGCCTTTCTTCATTCTCCGTTTTCAGAGAAAACCTTAAACAAACACCAACGTTTGGAAACAACTTCTGTCCAGAAAATATCTAACATGACAATTAATGTGCTTTAGCATCGGCTTGATCACTTCTGTAAAATAGTCAAGCTTCAACCACTCCAAACATTTGCATAAACAGCCAGAACAAATAATTCTGCAATTGGCTAAGTGCTTCACAATCCCTTCAAAAAGTGCTGGTCAGTGTGGTTCTGTTACCTTTCCCACTCTGTACAGGCTGTGGTTTCTTTCATACTGAGTACTCAAGTGACCACCACATTGAAATGAAGACTTCCAAGAGCATCATCTCTGTTGACGAGATGATCTTTGACATTTACATGATCAAGGAAGAGCCAAAACATCAGTGATGAGGGGAAGGTGATTTCTCAAACTGAAGGATTAATTGATGGCACTTTAATTGGTGGCAACGCTTCACAAGAAGGTCTTGTTGAACAGGTCAAGTCTCAGGCTGTCAGTGGTTTGGATATTGTCTTGAATCACAATCATACGTAAGTTAGCCTTACAAAATCTGACTAGTGACATATATAAAGGAATATATGAAATGTCAGAGAAACAGAATAAGACAGGAGTGAAATCCAGATGGAGAAAAGACTTTGACAGAGAAGATCCAAGCAGTGATTTCATCTAGGAGAAAGTGAGGACTGAAGATACTGGAGAGTCGAGAGTGTGTTGCTAGAAAAACACAGCAGTTGAAACTTTATTGCTGGAACAGCACAGCAGGTCAGGCAGCATCCAGGGAACAGGAGATTCGACGTTTCGGGCACAGGCCCTTCCTCAGTATCTCCTCTGCACAGAAGCTCTTCAGCCACATTCTGAAGCAGACTCGTTACCACAGCCATATCTCCTTTCTCAGCACCTGCCTACGGACTCTTACAAGAAAAACACAGCAGGCCAAGCAGCATCTGAGGAGCAGGAGAATCGATGTTTCGGGGATAACACCTTCATCAGGAGTGAGATGTGTGGGCCGGGGGGCTAAGAGATAAATGGGAGGTAAGTTATCAGTTTTTTTTAACAGGAGAAATTTGACCAATGATGGCACATTTGGGCTGCTAAACTATCATGAAGATGGTATTGCTCCATGCATGATTATCTTCAGGACGGTTTGGAAATTGAAACCCTAATATTGAATTCATAGGTCATAATGCTGCTCATTATTTTACCAGCAATAGAGTTGGGCTGGTATCATTGAGTTGATTCAAGATAAAAAATGTAAGCTTTGTTTTAACATTTTGGCTGTAATGGAGTGCATTTATCTTCTGGACAGAGACTGTCCTTAAATCAATCATTTTAGACATGTTGTAGCATATAGGAATGTGTTGCTGGAAAAGCACAGCAGGTCAGGCAGCATTCCCGATGAAGGACTCTTGCCCGAAACGTCGATTCTCCTGCTTGGAGGCTGCCTGACCTGCTGTGCTTTTCCAGCATCACACTCTCGACTCTAATCTCTAGCATCTGCAGTCCTCACTTTCTCCATGTTGCAGCATATCTCTGGAGCAGAAAGAACTTGAGCCCAAACCTCTCGGCCCAGAGGTAGGGACACTACATTCAGATGAGCTATTACACACAACTGAATGACGTTTCTCCCCACCAACCAAATCACCTGTGGGACCTTTCACCTATTATCCAGCACTACTAAATACCCGGGTTGTTAATTGGATCAGAGACATATTTTTTAAAAATCTGCAAGTGCTTTTACACACAATTGAGCAACTTTCCCACCAGCATAATCATTGTAACTTTCTTTTTCTTTTCTTCCCTTTTCTAAACACTAACCACCACCAATGAAACATTTGTGTAGCTAATTAAATATTTACACGCAAAATCCGTTAAGGCCAGTGCACCGATCAGAGTCTTCCATTCTGTTTGACCCGTGTTTCTGCTGTGTACGACTGGCTGAAGTTGAAATAGTTAGCAGAAACTTCAAATCAGTCATGCATACTTACTGGTACCTTCGCCTACCTATCCTGCATGCTGTTGCTAGGTGTGTGCATGTAAAGCCTTTTACAGGATAATATCCTGTGCACTTCCTGTTGGAAAATGACATGCACGTCCTGACCCCATTTTTGCATCTTATTTCACCAGTAGCACCAAAGAAATGGTTACCGCCCAGCTCAATTTAACCCCTTCTGCGTAATTATCTAGATTAAACTGCTGAATAGTTTCTTATATCAATTAATGATGGAATCAATTTGTTTACAATCCATAGAAATGTCTTAGATAAGGGGACTAAATGTAATATATCCAAAGTGCAGAAGATACAAGGGCAAGTGGTAAAGTAAGCTGTATGAATTGGACTATCTAAAGTGTCAAAGAAGTTGGGAAATGGAGTCCCAACTAAGTAAGTATGTAACTATTCACTTTGATAGGCTGAATAAATAGGCAGTGTATTTTGTTTTAAATGGGAGACTAACGAATACTGAGATTTAGAGGGAATTAGGGGTTTTTGTACATTAATTTCAGAATGTTATATGAGCAGGCATGGCAAACAATTAGGAAAATGAACGGTATTGAGGGAATCAAAGAATTTAGGATGAGGGGCAGACCATTTAGTCCCTCCAGCCTGTTCTGTCAGCATTCAATGAGATACTGGCTTATTTCTGATCTAATTTCATTTATCTGTCTTTGCCCCATATCCTTGAATAACTATGAATAACAAATAAATGTAACAAGCACAAGTTGAAATGTATTAATTGATCAAACATCAATTCTATTTTGTGTTCCCTGACCACATGCTTAAAGACTCTGGCTCTAATCTCTGCCCCTTGCACTAGATTCCCAAGACAGTGGAAATATTTTCTCTTGATTATAATCTATCTCATTTATTGTTTTCTTACTTTGTTGTGTATTCTTTTTTTTTTGGCTAATATTTTGAATTCGTAAAACGATGAAGCATAACTTCATAAAACAAAGTGTCTTGGCAGCTGGGAAAACAACTTTATTCGCTGATTGTCTTGTGAAACAATGTTAGGAGCTGATAATTTTCCTGAGAGAGCCAACTACACCCATAATTAATAACAGATCATGAGAAATGCCAGTTCAAATAGCGAACACTAAACTCAATGAGCTCGATGCCCTAAAATGTTTGAAACCCCCTTTCAGTGTTTTAGATTTGTTTCATGATTTGTTTTTGTTGGACTGAAGGAAAAGTTTAATGTACTTTATGTGAGGAAAGAAAGACTGTAATGGGGATGAAATACTTTTGCTAAATTATAGTCAGAGATTCATGCAGTCTGAGTGACTAAGCCAATGTACCCTTAAGTTCAATGGACAGGGAAATAAAAATCCATCTTAGGGAAATCCGGTATTCCAACTCATTTGTAAGTCGGATTCATTTACAACTATAATTCCAAGATTAGATTAGATTACATTACAGTGTGGAGACAGGCCCTTCGGCCCAACAAGTCCACACCGACCCGCCGAAGCACAACCCACCCATACCCCTACATTTACCCCTTACCTAACACTACGGGTAATTTAGCATGGCCAATTCACCTGACCTGCACATTTTCTTTTGGACTGTGGGAGGAAACCGGAGTACCCGGAGGAAACCCACGTAGACACGGGGAGAATGTGCAAACTCCACACAGACAGTCGCCTGAGGCGGGAATTGAACCCGGGTCTCTGGTGCTGTGAGGCAGCTGTGCTAACCACTGAGCTACCGTGCCGCCCACTTGTCCATTTTGGACACCATCAGCAACTTGGGGTTACAGTACAGCCAAAACTGTGGCTACTTTGAGAAGGTAATTTTTCCTCCCAAGAGTTTGATCAAATTTATTTTCATATTGATAATCACAAAATCCGGTGTGAGCCAATGCAATTGATCAACATGTTTTGATGCATTTTGCATTCCATGATATATTCAAGAGTGATAATTTGATGCAGTTTTATTAATCTAGCAGAAAACGGATACTTCTTAAAAATAAGATTTGCTAATTTAAGTGGAATTTTGCCACCCGAGAGTAACTTAATTTTAAATGACTGAGAAACACTTAAATACATACAAGTTGGACTGAAGGGTCTGTTTCCATGCTGTCCATCTCTATGACTCTATGACTCCTACTACCTAAGCCAGCCAGTAGGTACTCCCTTAAAGAGGTCACCTTGAGCTAGTATTATCCACTTGTGTTGTTGCTCCCAAGCTGTAGGTAAAGGGAATGTTGGTTGCACACTGCATGCATTACCATTACCATCATGGTAATGGGCTGTGGTGATCATTTATATTCCAAACGCTTTTAAAATGTGCAAATGAATACCTTTGGGCTCCAAATGACCAGATAATTTTTAAGTACCTAAGAGATCTGTAATTGAATGCAATTAACAGAATCTCCCAGGAGTGATTAATTTCATCTGGGGTGAAACCAATCTTTTTTTAAGCAGGGCTGGATTCCTGCACATTCAGATCTTACAAAATCTCCACAACTTTAGTGTACATAACCTCACATGTTCAGCCATTCTTCAACAGGTACTAGAACGGATTCTGAAATAACTCCACAGTGGCTGGAATTCCGTCACTGAGTCACCCTTTATTTACAGACAGAGAGTCCCTGACACTGACCCAGCTCCCTCAGAGCTAGCTGTCAGAGTGAACAGAACCGCTGACTCCCCTGTTTCAATCTGTCAGCCAGATCTCCCTGATTGGACCAGGTTAACAGCCTCAATGAGGGAACCCATATTCTGTGTTGTCCATCTGGCTGACTTTGTTACAATCATTACAGATTCAATTCATAAGGACTCACATAGATAAATGTGAGGTGCTGCATTTTGGAAAGGCAAATCTTAGCAGGACTTATACACCTAATGGTAAGGTCCTAGGGAGTGTTGCTGAACAAAGACAGCAGGAGTGCAGGTTCATAGCTCCTTGAAAGTGGAGTTGCAGGTAGATAGGATAGTGAAGAAGGTGTTTGGTATGCTTTCCTTTATTGGTCAGAGTATTGAGTACTGGAGTTGGAAGGTCATGTTGCGGCTGTACAGGACATTGGTTAGGCCGCTGTTGGAATATTGCGTGCAATTCTGGTCTCCTTCCTATCAGGAAGATGTTGTGCAACTTGAAAAGGTTCAGAAAAGATTTACAAGGATGTTGCCAGGGCTGGAGGATCTGAGATATAGGGAGACGCTGTACAGGCTGGGGCTGTTTTCCCTGGAGTGTCGGAGGCTGAGGGGTGACCTTATAGAGGTTTATAAAATCATGAGGGGTATGGATAGGGTAAATAGGCAAAATTCTGGAACTCACGTCCTAACAGCACTGTGGATGTACCTGTAGCAGAACTAGAGGGCATAGGTTTAGGGTGAGAGGGGAAAGATATAAAAGGGACCTAAGGGGCAACGTTTTCATGCAGAGTGTAGTGCGTGTATGAAATGAATTGCCAGAGGGAGTGGTGGAGGCTGGTACAATTGCAACATTTAAAAGGCATCTAGATGGGTATATGAATAGGAAGGGTTTGGAGGGATATGGCCAGGTGCTGGCAAAAGGGAATTGATTAATTTAGGATATCTGGTTGGCATGGACAAGTTGGACCGAAGGGTCTGTTTCCATGCTGTACATCTCTATGACTCTTTGACTCCCACGACTTCAACCAGCCAGTAGGTACTCCCCACTCCCTTAAAGAGGTCACCTTGAGGTAGTATTACCCACTTGTATTGTTGATCCCAAGCGGTAGGTGTAGGGAATATTTGCTTCACACTGCATTCATTACTATCACCAAGTTGAAGTGTGGACTGGTGTGAGTTAAGCATATGCTTCGAACCTCACATCCATTTTTGGGCATTGTCTAATTTACTGCCATCCATTTGGAAGGTACTTGTGGATCTGAATTCTAAACCAAACATTGCACTGATAAACATAAGCTTTGGCAGTCATTACTGTTCATAGAATTTACAAAGCTGTAGCCCACCTTTTAAAAAGAAATTAATGTTGTTGGATTCATCCTTGGTCACATTATTCCTGATTCTTAAAATGCATTCATGGGATGTTACCATCACTTACTAGACCAGTATTTATAGCACATTTCTAATTATCCTGAAGAAGGTGGTAGTGATCCATATTCTTAAACTGGTATAGTCCTTGGGGTGCAGGTACATCCACCGTGCTGTTAGGAAGGAAGCTCCAGCATTTTGATCCAGCAACAATGAAGGAACAGTGATTTAATTCCAAGTCAGTATGGTACATGACTTTGATGGGGTCTTGCAGATGGTGATGTTCCTACACATCTCCTGACTTTGTTCTGTTCATGGGTGGTAATTGCAGACTTGGAGGGAGATGTTGGAGGAGCATTGGTGAGTTACTGCGGTACATCTTGTAGATCGTACTCACCATTGCCACACTGTGTTGGTGGTGAAGACAGTGAATGTTGAAGGGGTTGACTCGAGGACCAGTGCAATGGCTGCTTTGTCCTGGATGGTGTCAAGCTTAGAGTCATAGAGTCCTACAGCACAGAGACAGGCCCTATGGCCCAAACTAGTCCGTGCTAACCAAAATGTCCATCCACACTAACCCCATTTCCCTGCACTTGACCCATGTTCTTCTAAACCTTTCCTATCCATGTATTTGTCCAAATGCCTGTTAAATGTTGTTAATGTACCCATCTCAACCACTTCCACTGGCAGCTCATTCCATATGCATACCACCCTCTGTGTAAAAAAATGTTGCCCCTCAGGTTCCCATTTATTCTTTCCCCTCTAACCGTAAACTGATGCCCTCTAGTCATCAATTCCCCAACCCTTGGATAAAGACTGAGTGCATTCACCCTATCCATGCCTCTCATGATCTTATACACTTCTATAAGATCCCCCCATAGTCTCCTGTGCTCTAAAGAAATAAATCCGAGCTTGTCCAACCTCTCCCTTGCATCCTGGCAACATCCTTGTAAATGACTTCTGCACTCTTTCCAGTTTAATAACATCCTTCCTGTAACAAGGTGACCAAAACTGAACACAAGCGCCAAGTGTGGCCTCACCAACATCCTGAACAACTGCAACATAACTTCCCAAATTCAGTACTCAGTACCCTGACTGATGAAGGCCAGTATGTCAAAAGCCTTCTTCACTGCCCTGTCTATCTGGGACTCCACTTTCAGAGAACCGTGCACCTGAAGTCCAAGGTGCCTCTGTTCCACGACACTCCTTAAAGCCCTACCATTCACCACGAAACTCCTACTTTGATCTGACTTTCCAAAATGCAAGACCTCACACTTATCTACATTAAACTTCATTTGCAATTTCTCGGCCCACTTCCCCAGCTGATCAAGGTCCTGCCTTAATTTCTGACAACCTTCCTCACTGTCCACAATACTGCCTATTTTAGTGACATCTGCACACTTACTAATCATGTCTTGTACATTTTCATCCAAATCATTGATATGGATAAGAGATAGCAATGAGCCCAGCATCGACCCCTGAGGCACTCTACTAGTCACAGGCCTCCAGTCTGACAAGCATTCTTCTGCTATTACCCTCTGCTTCCCACATCAAGCCAATTGTGTATCCAATTTGCCAGCTCCCCCGAATTCCATATGATCTAACTTCCAGAGCAGCCTACCAAGTGGAACCTGATCAGAACCTTACTGAATTCCATGTAGATTATGTCTACCACCCTGCCCTTGTCAACCTTCCTGGTCACTACATCAAAGAACTCTAACAAATTTGTGAGGCATGATCTCCCATTCACAAAGCTGTGCTGACTGCTCCTAATCAAACCCTGTCTTTCCAAATGCATGTATATTTTATCCCTCAGAATCTTCTCAAGTAACTTACCCACCACAGATGTTAAGCTTACTGGTCTATAGTTCCCAGGCTTTTCTTTGCAGCCTTTCTTGAATAAGGGCACAACATCTGTACCCTCCAGTTTTTAGGGACCTCACCTGGGGCTAACGATAATGCAATAATATCAGCCAGGGCGCCCGCAATTTCTTCTCTAGCCTCTTGCAGTTGTTTTGGATACATCTGGTCAGGAGTTCAGGCAGCATCCAAGGAACATCGACGTTTCAGGCAAAGGCCCTTCATCAGGAATACAGGCAGAGAGCCTGAAGGGTGGAGAGATAAGCTAGAGGAGGGTGGGGGTGGGGAGAAAGTAGCATAGAGTACAATAGGTGAGTGGGGGAGGGGATGGAGGTGATAGGTCAGAAGAGAGGGTGGAGTGGATAGGTGGAAAAGAAGATAGGCAGGTAGGACAAGTCATGGGGACAGTGCTGAGCTGGAAGTTTAGACCTAGGGTGAGGTGGGGGAAGGGGAAATGAGGAAACTGTTGAAGTCCACATTGATGCCCTGGGGTTGAAGTGTTCCGAGGCGGAAGATGAAGCTTTCTCCCCCAGGTGTCGGGTGGTGAGGGAGCGGCGGTGAAGGAGGCCCAGGACCTCCATGTCCTCGGTTGAGTGGGAGGGGGAGTTGAAATGTTGAGCCACGGGGCGGTTTGGTTGATTGGTGCGGGTGTCTCAGAGATGCTCCCTAAAGCGTTCTGCTAGGAGATGTCCAGTCTCCCCAATGTAGAGGAGACCGCATCGGGAGCAATGGATACAATAAATGATATTGGTGGATGCGCAGGTAAAACTTTGGATGTGGAAGGCTCCTTTAGGGCCTTGGATGGAGGTGAGGGAGGAGGTGTGGGCACAGGTTTTACAGTTCCTGCGGTGGCAGGGGAGGGTGCCAGGATGGGAGGGTGGGGCAAGGACCTGACCAGGTAGTCACGGAGGGAACGGTCTTTGAGGAAGGAGGAAAGGGGTGAGGAGGGAAATATATCCCTGGTGGTGGAGTCTGTTTGGAGGTGGCGGAAATGTCGGTGGCTGATTTGGTTTATGCGAAAGTTGGTAGGGTGGAAGGTGAGCACCAGGGGTGTTCTGTCCTTGTTACGGTTGGAGGGGTGGGGGTCTGAGGTCGGAGGTGCGGGATGTGGACGAGATGCGTTGGGGGACATCTTTAACCATGTGGGAAGGGACATTGCGGTCTCTAAAGAAAGAGGCCATCTGGTGTGTTCTGTGGTGGAACTGGTCCTCCTGGGAGCAGATATGGCAGAGGCGGAGGAATTGGGAATACGGGATGGCATTTTTGCAGGAGGTAGGGTGGGAAGAGGTGTAATCCAGGTAGCTGTGGGAGTCGGTGGGTTTGTAAAAAATGTCGGTATCAAGTCGGTTGTCGTTAATGGAGATGGAGAGGTCCAGGAAGGGGAGGGTGTCAGAGATGGTCCAGGTGAATTTAAGGTCAGGGTGGAATGTGTTGGTGAAGTTGATGAATTGCTCAACCTCCTCGCGGGAGCATGAGGTGGCGCCAATGCAGTCATCAATGTAGCGGAGGAAGAGGTGGGGAGTGGTGCCGGTGTAATTACGGAAGATCGACTGTTCTACGTAGCCAACAAAGAGACAGGCATAGCTGGGGCCCATACGGGTGCCCATGGCTACCCCTTTGGTGTGGAGGAAGTGGGAGGATTCGAAGGTGAAATTGTTAAGGGTGAGGACCAGTTCAGCCAAACGAATGAGTGTGTCAGTGGAAGGGTACTGTTGGGGGGCATCGGGAGAGGAAGAAACAGAGGGCTTGAAGGCCCTGGTCATGGCGGATGGAGGTGTAGAGGGATTGGATATCCATGGTGAAGATGAGGCATTGGGGGCCGCGGAAACAGAAGTCTTGGAGGAGGTGGAGGGCGTGGGTGGTGTCTTGAACGTATGTGGGGAGTTCCAGGACAAGGGGGGGTAGGACAGTGTCGAGGTAGGTAGAGATGAGTTCAGTGGGGCAGGAGCATGCTGAGACAATGGGTTGGCCAGGGTGGTCAGACTTGTGGATCTTGGGAAGGAGGTAGAACCGGGCAGTGCGGGGTTCCCGTTCTATGAGGTTGGAAGCTGTGGCTGGGAGATCTCCTGAGGTGATGAGATTCTGTATGGTCTGAGAGATGATGGTTTGGTGATGGGGTAGGTGGGGTCATGGTCGAGGGGGCGGTAGGAAGAGGGGTCCTCGAGTTGGCGTTTGGCTTCAGCAGTGTAGAGGTCAGTGCGCCAGACTACCACTGCGCCCCCTTTATCTGCTGGCTTGATGGTGAGGTCAGGATTGGAGCAGAGGGATTGGAGGGCTGCGCGTTGTGAGGGTGAGAGGTTGGAGTGGGGGAGGGGAATCGACAGGTTGAGGCGGTTAATGTCCCGGCGGCAGTTGGAAATGAAGAGGTCGAGGGCAGGTAATAGGCCAGCGCGGGGTGTCCAGGTGGATGCAGTGTGTTGGAGGTGGGCGGAGGGGTCCTCAGAAGGTGGGCGGGAGTCCTGATTGTGAAAGTAAGCTCGGAGGCGGAGGCGACGGAAGAAGTGTTCGACGTCACGGCGTGTATTAAATTCATTGATGCGTGGACGGAGGGGGATGAAGGTGAGTCCTTTGCTGAGGACTGATCGTTCGTCCTCAGTGAGGGGGAGGTGTGGACAACTTCCTCATTTGCCCTTCCCCCACCTCATCCCAGTTCCAAACTTCCAGCTCAGCACTGTCCCCATGACCTGTCGACCTGCCTATCTTCCTTTCCACCTATCCACTCCACCCTCCTCCCTGACCTATCCCCTCCCCCACTCACCTATTGTACTCTATGCTACTTTCTCCCCACTCCCACCCTCCTCTCATTTATCCCTCCACCCTTCAGGCTCTCTGCCTGTATTCCTGATGAAGGGCTTTTGCCCGAAACGTCGATTTTCCTGCTCCTCAGATGCTGCCTGACCTGCTGTGCTTTTCCAGCACCACTCTAATCTAGACTCTGATTTCCAGATCTGCAGTGATTGTTTTTACCTACATTCCTGAAGAAGGGCTTATGCCCGAAACGTCGATTCTCCTGTTCCTTGGATGCTGCCTGACCTGCTGCGCTTTTCCAGCAACACATTTTCAGCTTTACCTACATCTGGTCAGGACCATGAGATTTAACCACCGTCATACATTCTAATATGTCCGACACCTCCTCTACTGTGATATGGACTGTTCCCAAAATATCACCACAAACTTCCCTGAATTCCTAAGTCTTCATGTCTTTCTCAACGGCAAACAGAGAGGAGAAATATTCATTGAAAACCTTGCCCATCTCCTGCAGTTCCACACATACATGTTCCCTTTGGTCCTTGAGGGGTCCTATTGTCTCTCTCTCGGTATTCTTGAGCGTTATTGGAGTCATACTCATCCAGGCAAGCAGGAACTGTTCTGTCACAGTCCTCATTTGTGCTTGTAGATGACATATCAAGAAATGAGATATTCACCATAGAATTCTTAACCTCCAACCTGTGCTTGGATCAATAGTATTTATATAGCTGGTCAAGTTCTGGTCAATAGTAACTCCAAGGCTGTTGAAAATGACAGATCCAGCAATGGCAATAACTATTAATGGTCAGTAATTTAATTCTTTCTTGTTGGGGATGGTCATTGCCTGACACTAGTGTGGTATGACTGATACTTGCCACTTTTCAGCTTAACTCTGTCTGTTGTCTTGGTATTGCTGCATTGAAACAAAAATAGTTTGGAATCACAAATAGCTGAGGAATCTCAAATGAACATTGTGCAATCATCAAACACCCTCTTCACTTCTGACCTTATGATGGAGGAAAGGTCTTATGATGAAGCATCTAAAGATGGTTGGGCTTAGGATACAACCCTGAAGATATTGAAGTTTTTTACTTGCAGGATAAAAGAGCTCTGTTTGGAAAATGAGGGTATTCTAGATATTATTTTAAGAGGAATGTCACTTTAAGAAGCTCAACTTGCAAATGAGCCAGGCGCCTGAATGTATCACATGACCAGCACTCACAGCTACTCGACACGATAGCAACCTGGTGAAAGGATGAATCCTGAGATGACTCTGCACTGACTATGTTGTTTACCTATAACAAAACCTACCAGAGATCTGTAAGCAAATAGAATCCATATAATTCACTTGTATCACATTTAGATAGCACTAGAATGATCCACACAGAGATAGAGTTATATCATCTA
Source organism: Chiloscyllium plagiosum (assembly GCF_037043375.1). Taxonomy (NCBI): domain Eukaryota; kingdom Metazoa; phylum Chordata; class Chondrichthyes; order Orectolobiformes; family Hemiscylliidae; genus Chiloscyllium; species Chiloscyllium plagiosum. The sequence goes on from NW_028270139.1 coordinate 7,861,247, forward strand.
CTTCACAAAGACATGGAGACTCAAATCAAAACAAATTCAAGCCTGCGAGTAGCTGGAAAGGTCACTGTCACTTTTCCTGCTTTCCAACTGGTTCCTTTCAGACACTGACTTCAGTCACATGTTCAACTCACCATCCACCAATGATGTCAGGAGGTGACAGAGACATTGTATGCAAGAAGATGAGAATGTGCTCATCCAGATGCCTTTTACATGTTTAAATTGTACCAGCCCTCACCCCTTCCTCTGTCAGCTTGGTACATACACGGACCACCTTCTGTGTGAAAAGGTTGCCCCTCGGGTCCCTTTTAAATTTTTCCCCTCTCACCTTAAAACTATGCGCTCTGGTTTTGGACTCCTACTGCCCTGTAAAAAAATACCTTGTCTGTTTATCCTATCCATGCCCCTCATGATCTTATAAACCTCTACAGGGTCACCCCTCAACCTCCGACGCTTCAGAGAAAATAACCACTGCCTATTCAGCTTCTCTCTCTATAGCTCAAAGCCTCCAACACTTGTAAATCTTTTCTGCACCCTTTCAAGTTGAACTTTCCTATAGCAGGGAGACCAGAATTGAATGCAGTGTTCCAAACGTGGCCTAACCAATGTCCTGTACAGCTGCAGCTTAGCAGTCTGGTTTAGAATTGTCTTCAGGTTAATATGCAGGTTCAGGTGGCAGTTAGGAAGGCAAAGGCAATGTTAGCATTGATTTCGAGAGGATGAGAATAGAAAAGCAGGGATATTACTACGGAAGCAGTATGAGGCTCTGGTCAGACCACATTTGGGATACTGTGAGCAGATTTGAGCTTTGTATCTAAGGGAGGATATGCTGGTAATAGAGGCGGTCCAGAGGAGGTTAACAAGAATGATCCCGGGATGAAGAATGGTTGAGGACTCCGGGTCTGCAATCGGAGTTTGGGAAAATGAGACGGATCTCATGAAACTTACAGAATACTCAGAGGCCTGGATAGAGTGGATGTGGAGAAGATGTGTCCACTAGTTGGAGAGACTTGGACATGATGGCACAGCCTTAGAAAGAAGTCATAACCTTTAGAACTGAGACCCCATTGCCAAGTCACCCTTTATTTCCACGCGGAGAATCCTTGAAACTGACCCAGGTCCCTCAGCGCTCAGAGTGAACAGAACCTCTGACCCTCTTGCTCATATCTGTCAGCCAGGACTCCCTGATTGGACCAGATTAACAGTCCCAAACAAGGAACTCATATTCTACAATGTCCCCCTGGCTGATCTCGTTATAATCACTACAGTCATCACACCAGTGATACTGGTCCTGTCACAGAGGCACTAGTGATAGTGTGATTCTGCAGCAGGCAGTCTTATTAATTGTAATGTTACATCACGGCTGCTGCCCAGACAGATTCTCCATGATTTCCCAAGCTGTTACAAAACGTCTTTACAGTTGGGAATTAGTGCAGCAGAGTGTGTATCTGGTAATATCAATCATCAACTATTTAAATATCTCTAAAGAATTTATATTTAATTGCTAATAAATTATAATACATTACCAAAGGAAAGTGTACTGCATAAAACGACAATGCAATATATAAGAATAGTGACTCCAGCCATTATCAGATTTATGGTCTTGAGCAAGAGGTATAGGGGGAATGTGAGGAAGTGCTTTTTTATGGAACAAATAGTGATGACCTGAGACTTACCAATGAGTCTGATGGAAGGGAAGGTGATGCATGATTTCAAACTTGCAGAACTATGAGGGAGAATGGGGGAATGAGATTGACTGGATTGCTTTACAATGAGCTAGCATGTAGTTAATAGCCTGAATGACCTCCTTCTGTGCCCTTATGTCTCTATAAATATCTTCAAATTCTTCTGAGTATGAAACACATGTGTCATATTAATTTGCTTAAACGCTGGTCTCTTCATAGCTATGTGGTTATTCATTATAAGTGGTCCCATCAGAGATACAGCAAATATTTTGTGTCAGAAATGGCTCTCAGGACTTGACCAATATTTCACATCAGTGTCATTTGGACAAATGAAACACTTAATTATGACAAGTGCTGAGGGAGCAGCTACCAGGGAGTGACTTTCAAACTAAGCCTTATATAATATCGACTGGGCTTTCAGATTTTGGTTGAAGTTGCACTCATGAAAGGATGATTTGAACTTTGACTTCAAAAAGCTAGCTAAATCAAAAAAATCACATGTACAAATAGGAATTTAGATGCAGATTATATCTACTGTATCTATTTAATAAATTTTATCCAGACTAAAATGCTTAATTTCAGCCTTAACCAGTTCTTTCTAAATTAACAGAGCGTTTTGTGAATTTTAATGTATTTGTTAAATAAAGTTTTAATCACTTTCTTTAAAGAGACGATTCTGCATCCTGGCTGAAAGTGCATCTAATCGATTTTCTGAGGCTAGCTGGAGATTAAAATCGTGTCAAACAACTGCCGATTTAATGACATGATGTGGAAGATAAGTTATATGGAAAAACAAGCTTTTAGCCTTTGCTCGTCGGAAATTGGAATTTTCTTTTGATTGAAGTATTAATAATAGAACATGCAGGCCAAATATTTAAACAGCAGGAAATTTCTCCCACTTTTTCAACTTTGTTCAAAGTATTTTCTGCCTTTAGCTGACTTTTCTGATGAGAATATGCAGGACAAATGGGAGAAGCACAATTGGAATTTACTCCCATTCCACTATTGGATAAAAATTACTCTTAAAGGGGAAGGGGCTTCAAATGTGTAAGACATTTTCCTTCGTACTTTATTTAACAATACAAGTTGTTTTGAAATACAAGCTGCTATATTTTATAATGGATGTGCTGCATAGCCCAACACCACTCTATTAAAAAAAAACCTTTCGCACACACTGTTTTTGAAAATGATAAGTACTGGCATCAAATAATTAAAGTAGCTTACACCAACCGAAATTGCTAAAGAAGTTCAGCAGGTTTGGCAACATCTGTGACCTTTCTTGACCTTTCTTCCGAATCCTGTGCACTGAACTGGAAACATTAACTCAATTTCTCTCCCCTCAGTTTCTGCAGCGATCTCTGTCTTTGTTTCAGATTTCCAGCATCTACAGTTCTTCGTTTCATTTTAGCGTTCTATGATACTTGCATTAATTATTTTACAACAAACTTTGTGCAGCGATGATAAACGTCCACTCACTGGTACATCTTAGTGCGTTCCTCACAATTTGTAAGCAGGGGAGCATTTATCCGCGGGGGCAGAGCAGGCATTAGATGAGAATAGCTCTTCTTCCGGGGTGTCCAATTTTACTCCTCCTTCTCAAACGTTAACTTTGATTTCTCTCCACAGATGCTACCAGGCCTGCTGAGCTTTTCCAGCAATTTCTGTTCTTGAGTCCAATTTTACAGCTGTCCCACCCTATCACCAGGTCCCAAGCGAGCGTAGGACCCAGTCCATAATGTTCAGGCAGAAACAACTTCATGGGTCAGGCTAGACAGAATCTTAATCTGCATTTCACTCATGTTAGCCACTACCACCAGCTCTGTCGGTAAGCAACAACTCAAACATGAGGAGAGAGAATGTAAGCTTTCGTGCCTTCCTCCCGTGAATAGATTAATGTTTGAGTGGGTCGCATCTACTGAAAGGAGGATAACTGAGTACGTTGTAACTATTTTCAAGATGGCGACTGTGACAGGGTGGGAAGTGATTAGGCTCTGTGCCCAATCCCACCCAATCCTGCTCCAGCTCACTTAGCCAGCCGGATTCTTCTTTGTTATTTTTTGTTTTGTTTCTTCATTTCTCTTTTGTAACAAAGTTCACCTTTTCTTCATTTTCTGCGGCTGCAGTGGAGGAAGATGGTTGTGAGGGTCTGCTGTGGTGGAGGGAGCGTTGTGGAACCGAATGTCCATTCCTCGTGACCACAGCTTTATCAAAGGCTTCATTGTTGTTGGTCTGGCCCCTTCCTCCTGGTGGCAGTGCTGCGGTGGTGTCATGGTGGTTCCACTGTGTTCCTCGTGGCAATGACGACTATGTGGTGACTTCGAGCAGTGATTGAAGTGGCAATGGCTTAAGCGACGGCTTCGGTGTTGGTGATTTAGTGGGTCCGGACTGTCCCTCCTTGCTATGGCGCGGACGCAGTGGCTTCAGTTTGGGCTTTTGTGGTGGCAGTGTGATGGGTCTGGTCCAGAAATCCTTGCTTTGGTGATCTCACTCAGTTTCGGTGGCGTCCTGTAGTCAGTCCAGAAACCTAGGAGCTGTGGAGGACACAAAACATGAACTTCTTCCTAACTTTGTCTCAATTATTTTTGTTTTAAATTTCTGTAATTAAAGTGCTGCCAAATTGTGTTAACGTATGCACATCTTAGGATATTTTCCCAAGTACAAATGACAATATATTGTTATTCTGTTCTATTCTTAATAGTGACACAGATACCTGAAACAGGGAAGTGTCAATAGTTTATAAGCATAAACATTCACCAATGTATTGTTGATATTTATATAAATGATTTGAATGTGAACATAGGTGGGATGGTTAGTAAGTTTGCAGATGACACCAAAATTGGAGATGTAGTGGACAGCGAGGAAGGTTACCCGCACCAACCAACCCAACCGCCACGTGGCTGAACACTTTAACTCCCTCTCCCACTCCGCCAAGGACATGCAGGTCCTTGGCCTCCTCCATCACCAGACCCTGGCAACACGACGCCTGGAGGAAGAGCACCTCATCTTCAGCCTAGGAACCCTCCAACCACAAGGGATGAACTCAGATTTCTCCAGCTTCCTCATTTCCCCTCCCCCCCCCACCTTTTCTCAGTCCCAACCCTCGGACTCAGCACCGCCTTCTTGACCTGCAATCTTCTTCCCGACCTCTCCGCCCCCACCCCCTCTCCGGCCTATCACCCTCACCTTAACCTCCTTCCACCTATCACATTCCCAACGCCCCTCCCCCAAGTCCCTCCTCCCTACCTTTATCTTAGCCTGCTTGGCACATCCTCCTCATTCCTGAAGAAGGGCTTATGCCTGAAACGTCGATTCTCCTGCTCCTTTGATGCTGCCTGACCTGCTGCACTTTTCCAGCAACACATTTTTCAGCTCTGATCTCCAGCATCTGCAGTCCTCACTTTCTCCTAGCGAGGAAGGTTACCTCAGATTACAACAGGATCTTGATCAGATGGGCCAATGGACTGAGAAGTGGCAGATGGAGTTTAATTTAGATAAATGCAATGTGCTGCACTTTGGAAAAGCAAATCAGGGCAGGACGTATACACTTAAAGGTAAGGTCCTAGGAAGTGTTGCTGAACAAAGACACCTTGGAGTGCAGGTTCATAGCTCCTTGAAAGTAGAGTCACAGTTAGATAGGATACTGAAGAAGGCATTTGGTATGCTTTCCTTTATTGGTCAGAGCATTGAGTATAGGAGTTGGGAGGTCATATTGCGGCTGTATAGGGCATTGATTAGGCCACTATTGGAATACTGCATGCAGTTCTGGTTTCCCTGCTATAGGAAGGATATTGTGAAACTTGAAAGAGTTCAGAAAAGATTTACAAGGATGTTGCTGGGGTTAGAGGATTTGAGCTATAGGGAGAGGCTGAATAGACTAAGGCTGTTTTCCCTGGAGCGTCAGAGGCAGAGGGGTGACCTTAATAAAGGTTTATAAAATCGAGGTCTTGGATAGGATAAATAGACAAAGTCTTTCCCCTGGGGTGGGGAAGTCCAGAACTAGAGGGCATAGGATTAAGGTGAGAGGGGAAAGATATAAAAGAGATCTAAGAGCAATGTTTTCACGCAGAGGGTGGTACATGTATGGAATGAGCTGCCAGAGGAAGTGGTGGAGGCTGGTACAATTACTGCATTTAAGAGGCATCTAATGGGTGTATGAATAGGAAGGGTTTGGAGGGATATGGGCCGGGTGCTGGCAAATGGGACTAGATTGGGTTGGGATATCTGGTCGGCATTGACGAGTTGAACTGAAGGGTGTGTTTCTGTGCTGTACACCTCTATGTCTCTATGACCAGTCACATCAGGAGAGGTATCTTGCCAATGATCATTCTTTTATGAACATATGAAAAAAATAGTCTAGGAATGAGCAGATAAAACTCATGTTTTACAGACAACAGCACAACTATGTAGGTCATTTAACTACCTTAACCATAGGGGAATGGTGGAGCTTTCTGAAGAATGAGCTGGGCATGGGAATCCTCACTTACTAATTACACGTATAAATCATGTTGCAGTTTAATGCTGGTAAGACATGAAGATGAATAGACTTCAATTAGTGCTCAAATTATTGTTTAAATCAACCAATAAACAATTTAAATACTTGAAGTCTACTTTTAACTCACTGTTTATTTTAAAGCAATGTGCTGAAAATAGCATTGGTTCTATTTCCCCCTTTAACTTGGTTAACTGGGGACTGCCATTTTTGATACGGCCTTGAGATAGATAACTGGAAGATTCACCTCCGTCAGGCAGGAGGCTACTTGTGACATACTAATCAGGGTCCCCGAACATATATATGTGGCAACTATAGTAGGCAAATATCTGTGGGATGCTGCTTTGTGTGCCTGTAGCTCCTCAGTAGCGTACAACTGAGGCTCAGACCTTAAAATATCGAACCTCAAGACAATGGCAATGGATGGGCACAGGACCCATCTCAATTTGATGTTGTATCAGTGCTGTGTAATTAATTGACAAATATATTGGTTTTGTGAATCCAAAAGTGCCGACTTAAGGCAATCAGCAGGAGTGATTTTTGGGCATTCACAATTCAGTTCCTATATGGCGCAAGTTCACAACACAAAATTATCTAACAACAGGCAATTGAGAGAACAGGTAATAGAATAGAAATGGGGTTACAATACTAAGGTTCAACATTTATAGGCAAGATAAAGGCAGTTTTGATCAACATTTGGTTAATTCTGTTCTTGACCTGGGAGTTGAGATCATTTTGTGCTGACATTAATTACCAGAAGTGAAGAAATGTTCCATTCCCAACATTGACGTAATTTCTGTAACCAGCATAAAAACATGAATTAAAAAAATCAACAAACCACAAATGTTTGAAAGAGAGACACAAAATGAACACCCCTGTCTCACTCACATCAGAACTGAGTCACAAGAAATCAAACTTTGAAAGGATTTATAAGGAGTGTGCTGATTGGTTGGACCATGGTTGTCATGGAGATGCAGCAAGATCTGTTAACTGTCAATCTTACCTTGCTGGTTAACCTCAACCAGGTAGGTAGACTCTGACTGGTCAGAACAAGGCCATGGGAAATGCAGCAGTGATTAACTGTTGCTTTAACCATTCACTCAATGAAAATGTTGTACTTATGTGCAAACTCCTTGTGCCAACACAGACCAAGATCCTGTGTGTGGATCTATGTGCACTTTACCACACACAGATGAAACACACTGCGTGCCTGAATGATAACCTTAAATTGGTTCCCAATGTAATTCTTAGTACAATCTGAATAATTTAGCAATATTGTCTAATGGCAGTATAACTTGCAATGCTGGACAAATTGACAGAACCTTAGAGATATAAACTCTGGTTTCCAGCATCTGCAGTCCTCACTTTTGCCTAGAATCTTAGAGGGGTCTTAATAATGTGAACCTAGACAAGAAATGTTACATAATTGTGTGAAGGGTCCTGTAGGATTGATCTTGATGTTGGAGGCAACTCACTGTTTCCTTTAACTAAGTTCTAAGTGTTGAGGCTACTAGGCAGTAGCAAGTTACCAATGAAAAGGGATCATTGCTTGTGTTTGAGATCTGATTAACTGCACAGCTAGCCTCATTAGGAGATGGTTTCTTATCTTACCATCCAGGTGAGAAGTCAGGTTGGGTACCTGGTGACTTCAGCTTGCCATTCACTCCAAAGGACCTCCATACTGGACACAAATATCTCAGGACACGCAACATGGGCACTGACCACATGTACCCCATGTCTGTGGACATTGGTACCTGCCATGTGCCAACCTGTAAGAACACTCATGGCACATCTCCAGTCCATTTATAGTTCACTTCCACACTTCAATGATGCACCTTGGTTTGTAAAAGCCATTACCATTGTAATGCTGACACAAGGACACTGGGTGCTCCATTCAGCTTGGCGGACAGGACTAGGCTGCATCAGTGTTTGATTACTACTTTGAGCTGACCTGGATGCTGACCAGCATCTCTGCCTTACTCTGCCTTTTTGAACCTTGCCCCTCAGGATCTGTGGAGGGCAGCTCTGGACCCTCAGTTCTTGGCCTTTTAAGGATGGCACCAGTGCCAGAGATGGCAGTCCATTCTGGGATATCCTGGCAGTTTGGGTATGGTGAGTGGTAGACTGGAGCTAGAATTGGCCAAAAAGGGTGCCACTGGGGAGGGCTAAGGGTTAGACACTTACTGAGGCAATTCTGGTAAGATACACTAATGGATCTTGCTAAACCTCATGGAGGGCAGCTTACCAAAAAAAAACTCAACGCAAGTGGCACTTAGCCAAAAAAAATCATAAGATCCAGCCCAATGTTCAGAGTTTTGGTAAGCACGGGATGGTTGGGCATATCCAGATGAAGCTCACTGAAGACAGTCAAAGGGAGATAGTCTTTAATATGGTCTGCCAGCCATTGCAATGGTCCATGCACCTGAGATCACACCAACATTAAAACTCATATACAGAGGAAAGTCAATTATCCGAAGGACACGGGCAAGGAGTATTTTGTTTAGTTAATTGAATGCTAGATAACATAGGTAGCCACGCGTCGGGACCTTGCAATCTTGTTCGGATGATCCGAAGTTCGGTTAATCGAATGCCAGATAACTTAGGTTAAACAGATCCTTTGGCCCAACATGTCCACACTGACCCTCTGAAGAGTAACCCACCCAGATCTATTTCCCTCTGACTAATGCACCTTACACTATGGGCAATCTAGCATGGCCAATTCGCCTGGCCTGCACATCTTTGGACTGTGGGAGGAAACCGGAGCACCCGGAGGAAACCCACGCAGACACAGGGAGATTGTGCCAACTCCACACAGACAGTCGCCCCAGGCTGGATTCAAACCTGGGCCCCTGGTGCTGTGAGGCAGCGGTGCTAACCACTGAGCCACCATGCAGCCGTAATCAAGGTTCCTCTGTACAGTATCACACTCCTCATTTGTTTGGTAGACTGTGGGTTGACAACTGCGTCCTGAAAGCTTTTTTTAAAATTCTCTCATGGGATCTGCGCATCTCTGACTAGCTCAGCGTTTAATGCCTGTCCTTTATTTCCCAGAAGGCAGTGAAGACCTACTGCTGTAGGTCTGAAGTCACATGTAGGCCAGACCAGGTAAAGATGCCAGATTTCCTTCCCTAAAAGGCATTATTGAACCAGATGGGTTTTCTCAACAATCGACATTGGTTTCACGGTCATCATTAGATCCTTAATTCCAGATTCTTTATTGAATTCAAATCCTGTCATCCAAAGATATGCAGTTTAGGTGGATTGGCCATGCTAAATTGACCATAATGTCCAAGCTAGGTTGATTAGCCATGGTAAAAGGCAAAGTTTCAGAAATAGGAGAGGGGGGGGGGGGGGGGGTTGGGTCTGGGTGGGATGCTCTTCTGATGGTCAGTGTGGACTTGATAGGCCAAATGGCCTTGTCCATAATGTAGGGATTCTATGATTCTTTCTGCCATTTGCAGGATTTCAGTCTGGATCACCTGGACATTAGCTGAGTTTCTGGATTAATAGTGTAGTGATCATACCACAAGACCATTGCCTCTATATTGTGGGGATGGTCACATATGGTGTTGACTGCAAAGTAGTGGTGCAAGACAGCTAGTTTCATTTGTTGCTCAAATTTTTGATGTATCTTCACCTTTCAGAGTACTCTGTAGCAACACATGTTAAATGTGGCAGGACAGGAGCTGCAGGATTATGGGCGATGATTGTATGGTCTCTTGGCAATGGAGGGGAGTTATAAAAGGACTCAGGTGCAGGGTGGGCATTGGGACTGGGATAGGACGTGGTCAGGGGAAAAAGCAGAGGAGTCAACGGAAACAAAAACATGGGTTTGGCAGGTTTACAACACTAATACAGGCGACAGGAATCAGGAAACAATGTGGATGCAGGACAGTGGAGGAATCTTGGCATATGACAGTGAGAGGGTTAAACCTATTGGACCTCAAGGTAAAAGTGAAGCAAGCCATATTGTCCCATTGAAGCTGCCATCAAATGATGCAGTGGGGGTAACTGCTTCCCTCATGTACAGGGTACACTGGAACACAGGCATGGTGTAACTGGGGCTCCCTGGGAACCTGAAAGCATTCCACCTCCTTAATGTGAGGCTAATATTTGACCACATCAGCCACATCCTCCAGGTTTGTGCTCAGGGTCCAGGGAGCTCTCACAACTCCTACATTCTGGAGCAGTCTCATGGGGTGCAGGTCCTTTTTATCACTTCCCTCTCCCCCCCCCCCCCATCTTGATTACAGTGCTGGATGCTGGGACATGAGGACCTGATTGATGACACCAGTGAGGAATTCACAGCCTGACACCAAGGGAAAGTTCAAAACTGCACATCCCTCCACAAGGGCTGTCATTGAGCAGATGGGAGGAAAGCTCAAAATCAAATTCAGGCGCTTCAGCTGCTCCTGTGGTGCAATACAGTGTAACGCAGAAAGAGTCTCTGCATTGTCATGGTGTGCTGCACCTTCCACAATCTCATTCAACAAAGGGGAGGTGACTTGGGAGAGGAAGAAAAGGAAGACCAATTGGTCTCCTCCAATGAGGAAGGAGAAGACAATGGTCATGACATATCCCAGGAGATTGCTAGCAGACAGTCAGAAACTGGAGAAACAGTACCACAAACAGATTCTGGGCTGAATTGTCTTCTGCTGTGCTTTTGAAAATGTATATGCTGGGACATGAGGACCTGGTTGATGACACCAGTTTCCTCTTTGGGACTTTGATTATTGAATTTTTTTTAAAAGTTCTATTTCATTAAAGGTGTTCTCACTTTATCCTGCTGGTATGAGGATCACTTAGAAGCATCAAACTGCACTGAAAGAGTAGACTTTGTGCCAACTGCATGCAACTGAAACCAGCTGTGACCTTGGGTTCCTACAGGGAAGGATGGGTCATGAACCTTGTCCCAAGAAAACCCAATGCTTCATGCCAACTTGAAAGACACACGCTATCTCGCCTCAGCTTAGTTGCTCATGTGGGACATTGCTGTAAACAGTACAGATGGACAATGCCTTGCTGAGAGCTTTGTAAGACAGACATAGTGACATACGAGGAGCCAGACCGCCAACCTGGAGAATGCTAGTGTTTTCCTACGTCAGAGCTGATACAATATTTATGGGCTAGGTCAGACCACTCAACACATTCTTGAGCAAGCAACCCAGACCATAACCTTGCAATTTGTTTCAGTAAGTGTACAGTGAAAATTACCCAGAGTAAGTTATTGAGGTTAACTACCCAGGTTAATAAAAGACAAAACTTTATTCACAAAATTACACAAGGAAACACAAAGAACAGAATAAATAACCTCTACAGAACTCGGTCTGTCCAAATTAGACTTAATTATGCTGTTTCGAGTACATACAACAGCCCCAATAAGCAAATCCCCTCAGAAACCTGTATAAATGAATGGAACAGATGCTTATACGTTGAGATTCAAAGGGCAGAGAGAAAGAGAGTTTGTTTCCACATGCTCACTGTTGAACTCCCAACTAATTCTGGACTGAACTGAACTGCTCAGCGAGAGAGCTGACCACACCTTTTTCATTATACAGGTCACTTCTAAAACATGGTCACTTTCGCCTGAAGCCTCATCTGTTTAAACAAAAAATGCCTCTCAATACCCTTTAATCTCTGTACCAAACCAGTCTAATCTGAACCGGGAGCAGTTTATTACCCCTCTGAAAAAATCCAAAGACACAGCATCCTTGAGAAAACTTTTAGAAAAAAGAAACCAGCTTTGTGACATGATTCATTCATTCTCTACAATCCTGGCTATCTTTCTGTTCTTTAATTCTACAGCTGTATTTGCTGCGTATCCCCCTCAGAGATTGTGCCTGTCTTATTCCATGGGCAGGACTATTCCAAACATTACCTTCCCACCCCCTGAGAGAATGAAATCTTTCACGTCTCAGTTGCAGGTTACCACCCCTGAATCCGAACATGTTTTGCCTGGTTCTGGGGGCCACAGCTAGGGGAAAAGAGCTTCTCCTCACTCTGCAACAGCCAGGCCATCTTTCTTGATTATTCACACTGCTTCTACCACTGCTGTCTACAATGGAGTGAATGAAACCCTTTCTCCTCACTATCCCCTCACCTAAAAAGGTTGCCCGCCCTGAAAACAATCTCATGACCCTTAGTGGCAAACCCCAATTAAAGTCATAGAGTCAGACAGTAAGGAAACAGAACCTTTGGTCCAACTCATCCATGCTGACCAGGTTTCCTCAATTCAATAGTTCAATTTGACCCAGATCCCTCTAAACCTCTCCTATCCATTTACCGGTCCGAATGTCCTTGAAATATAGTAATTGTACCCACCTCTGGAATTGTACCCTCCCTTAGGAAATCAAACACAACATTAGAGACAGAGATTACTGACGATCTGAGACAGAAAATAGAGTGCTGATCAAAGAGCAACATCACACTCTGATAGGGGAACATGCTCCACCCCTTCACATGTCAGTCAATCATGTCAGCACAGAGCATCACATTGTGACCACAGTGAGCCCAGAAGCCGAACTAGTCAAGATTTGTTCATAGTCGTCCAGAGAGTAGACATTGGATTAACACCTAGGTAAAAACAATGACTGCAGATGCTGGAAACCAGATTCTGGATCAGTGGTGCTGGAAAAGCACAGCAATTCAGGCAGCATCCAAGGAGCTTCGAAATCGACGTTTCGGGCAAAAGCCCCTCATCAGGAATAAAGGCAGTGAGCCTGAAGCGTGGAGAGATAAGCTAGAGGAGGGTGGGGGTGGGGAGAGAGTAGAATAGAGTACAATAGGTGAGTGGGGGAGGAGATGAAGGTGATAGGTCAGGAAGGAGAGGGTGGAGTGGATAGGTGGAAAAGGAGCTGGGCAGGTCGGACAAGTCCGGACAAGACAAGGGGACAGTGTTGAGCTGGAGGTTTTTAAACTAGGATGAGGTGGGGGAAGGGGAAATGAGGAAACTGTTGAAGTCCACATTGATGCCCTGGGGTTGAAGTGTTCCGAGGCAGAAGATGAGGCTTTCTTCCTCCATGGGTCTGGTGGTGAGGGAGCGGCGGTGGAGGAGGCCCAGCACCTCCATATCCTCGGCAGAGTGGGAGGGGGAGTTGAAATGTTGGGCCACGGGGCGGTTTGGTTGATTGGTGTGGGTGTCCCGGAGATGTTCCCTAAAGCGCTCTGCTAGGAGGCTCCCAGTCTCCCCAATGTAGAGGAGACCGCATCGGGAGCAACGGATACAATAAATGATATTAGTGGATGTGCAAGTAAAACTTTGATGGATGTGGAAGGCTCCTTTAGGGCCTTGGATAGAGGTGAGGGAGGAGGTGTGGGCTGTACTCTATGCCACTCTCTCCCCACCCCCACCCTCCTCTAGATTATCTCTCCACGCTTCAGGCTCACTGCCTTTATTCCTGATGAAGGGCTTTTGCCCGAAACGTCGATTTTCCTGCTCCTCGGATGCTGCCTGACCTGCTGTACTTTTCCAGCACCACTCTGATCTAGACTCTGGTTTCCAGCATCTGCAGTCCTCACTTTGCGCAGTTTAGATTTCAGCAAACAAGCACAAAGGGATTGATGAAGAGATGGAAAATACTTCATGAGAGTAAGCTTGCGAGGAGCATATAAACACTTGGAATAAGCATCTCTTAGTATGTGAGGAGAAAAAAATTAATGAAGATAAAACGGGTCGAGTACAGTCAGAACCAGGGCAAGTTATAATGGGGAGAAAAGGGATGACAGACCAATTCAGTACATATTTTGGTTCTGACCACTCAAAGAACACAAATGGCTTCCCAAAATGTTGGGGAACATAGGGTTTCATGGAGGAGCTGATGGAAATCAGTATTAGTAGGGAAATGGTGCTAGAGAAATTGATGGGATCAAAGGCTGATAACTCCGTAAGGCCTGATAATCTATATCCAAGAGTAGTTAAGGAAATGTCCTTTGAAAAAGAAGTCATCTTTCACAATTCCATAGACTCTGGAACAATTTTGTTTGGATTGGAGTGTAGCTATTGTAACCCCATTATTTAAAAAAAAGTACAAAGAAGATAAAGAATTGTACATCAATTCACCTGAGATTGTGGGGAAGTGGGGTGGGTAGTGGGGAAAATGTTAGAGGTGATTATAAAAGATTTCATTGCAGGGCACTTGGAAAACAGCATGGATTTACAAAAGGAAAATTTGCTTGACAAATCTACTGGAATTATTTGAGGATGTGGATGTAGGCTTGCTCGCTGAGATGGAAGGCTCATTTTCAGATGTTTCGTCACCATACTAGGTAATGCCTTCAGTAAGCCTCCAGACAAAGCACTGCTGATATTTCCTGCTTTCTATTTATATGTATTTATAACACACATGTATATTATATAACCCAAACATATGTATTTATAATATATATGTATGTTATATAACCCAAACATCTAAACAGAAAGCAGGAATCATCTGCAGTGCTTCGTCTGGAGGCTCACTAAAGATGCTACCTAGTATGGTGATGAAATGTCTGAAAGTGAACCTTGCAGCTCAGCGAGCAAACCTACATCTAGAACCTTAACCTGAGCTACAAATCTTTTCAAACTGACAAACTGAGGATGTAATTAGCAGGGTTGGAAAGGGGGAGCCAGTAGATGTGGTTCACTTGGGCTTTCAGAAGGCTTTTGTTTAGGTCCTATATGAGAGATTAACATGTAAAATTGAAGCATTTGGATTGGGTTGGGCTGCTGCTGTGGATAGAGAACTGGCTGGCAGTGAGGAAGATGCTGCCAATGACTAGTGGGAAATCAATGCTTGGACTCCAGCTATTCACATTAATTTAAATGGGGGACCTTAATGTAATATCACCAGGTTTGCAAATGACACAAAGTTAGTTAGGAGGGTGAGCTGCAAAACAGTGCGAACATGCTTCAGTGTGATTAGGGCAAGTTGATTGAGTGGGCAAATGCATCATCAATGCAGTACAATGTAGACAAATGTGAGGCTATCCACTTTCAGGAACAAAAACAGGCAGGCAGATAATTATCTCAGATTATAGATTGGGGAAACAGGAATGCGCAATGGTGTCAGGGTGTCCTTATGCACCAGTCACTGAGGTAAGCATGCAAATGCAGAAGGCGATGAAGATGGCAGATGGTATGCTGGCCTTCATAGCAAGAGGATTTGATTACAGGAGCAGGGGTGTCTTGCTGCAATTACACAGGGCCATGGTGAGAGCACATCTGGAGTACTGTGTGCAGTTTCAGTCTCCTTATCTGACGAAAAATGTTCTGCCTATGGAGGGAGTGCAAGAAAGGTTTACTAGATTTTCTCCTGGGATGGTAAGCCCTGACGTACAAAGAGAAATTGAACCTGTTATAATTATGTGCATTGGAATTCTAAAGATTGATAGTGATTTTATAGAAATCTATAAAAGTCTAACAGGACTAGACAGGATAAAGGCAGGAAGGATGTTCCAGGCAGTCCTGAACCAGGGGTCGCAGTCTAAAGGTACGGGGTAGGCCATGAGATGAGGACTGAGATAAGGAGAAATGTCTTCACCCAGAGAGTGCTGAACTTATGGAATTCTCTGCCACAGAAAATGATTGTCATCAAAATATTGGATGTTTTCTAGGAGTTAGATATAGTTCTTAGGGCTAAAGGGATCAAAGAGTCTGAGGAGAAATGGGAACAGGGTACTGAGTTGGAATATCATATCATATCATGACCATATTGAATAGTGGAACTTGGAAGGCTGAACGGCCTCCTGCTGCTCTATTTCCTATGTTTCTGTGAGTCAGTTTGTAGTGAGCGAATTTGTGAGCACGCAAAACAATATCTTTCACTGTATCTTGGTGCATGTGACAATAATAAATCAAATCAAATTAAATGCAGCTATTCATCCTTGAGGAGCACAGGAGATTGTCCAGCATCTTCCTGCACTGGAGCCAGATTGTCTCATGAGCCCACAGGTGATATCCTGGACTGCTTCCTCCATCCAGGCTTCTTTGATGACAGGAGAGGGTCTCACATTGCCATCCCCTGGGAAAGACAACCTCCCAACGTTTCCTAGATGGCTGGGAATAGACCCTTTCACACATCCTCACTAAACCACGGAGTGAGCTTCTGTTTTCTATGAGATATCTCTGAACAGCACATGCTGCAGCTAACTTCCTGCGCTTAAAAAAGCATCCTGTCCCTTGTGAAGGGACAGTGCATTGCATTCAATTTCTGCAACTCAAAACCTGGATCATTTCTCTTCCCAATTTATTAAAGACTCTACCCCCATTCCCCTAGTTTCTTCGATGCTGTTGTATTTGCTGTGTCGATAGAGGCTTCTGTACGAAACCATCTGAAATTTCCTTCTTATTCCTTCAACTGAAGATTCCTGGCTCATTAGCACCATGAGTCTATTCCTCCTGTGCTCCCAGGTGCAGCACTCACTGAGGACAGTAGGAATAATACAGCTTCATTGTACAGGAGATCCTGAATTAGATGCCTTATTTGAACAGGAATTTCAAAGCTTCCTGACAATTCAATGTTCCAATGTTTTCTGGAGCAAAGATCCTTCAGTTTAACAGTAACATTTATAACTAATGAGTATTTAGACTAAACATAGGTGGAGGAACAGAAATCTATAATGAGGCCCTTCACATTCATACTTGGTAATAATCTTTAGGTTATGTAATTCCACCTAAACCTAAATGGATGTGTCATTTCTGAGGTAAGAGGCAGGTCTGGACAATACTCCTGAAATTTAATCCATGTTTGCTGATTATCAAAGTGCACAGTTTAATGATTATAACGATCCACTATATGTTACATTTACATGTATTGTGTTATGCCCATAAATCTCTCAAAGAGTGTAATTTCATCAGTCCTTGAATTTTAAAAATGTGCATTATATTGCGACATTTCTGTCATGTGGAAATAAGTCCAGTTTACAGTATAAATTTCATTTTAATGTCACAGAAGGTAAAATAAAATACAGCTTCAATACAAAAATCAAAAGACCATTAATGTAAGGGGTTCCCAGTCAGAATATTTCAGCCAACATTTATTTGATAAATTGGTAAGGTCACCAAGACAGATTTAGTACATAAGATGTAGAACCATACTTACATTAATAGAAACTTTTCAATGGTCAATAAAATTGAGAAAGAAGATCTCTGACTTGCTCTCTAGATCTGAAAAAATGAGGAAAGCATTTTCATTTTAGCTAAGTCCTGCTGATTGATATTATTGGTAGATGCAACTGTATTGGAACAGCTCGGCTAGGGGAGTGGCAAGTTCTTGAGCACAAGTCTTCAGTACTATTGCCGGAATGTTGTCAGGGCCCATAGCCTTTGCAATATCCAGTATCCAATAGCTCCATCCAGTTCTTGCTGTAACGTGGAGTGAATCGCATTGAGTGAAAGCTGGGGACCGAGATGGATCATCCACTTGGCACTTCTGGCTGAAGACTGTTGCGCATGCTTTAGCCTTATCTTTTGCACTGATATGCTCTTCCATCATTGAGGATGGGGATATTTGTGAAGCCCCCCACCTCCAGTGCATTGTGTAATCATCCACCACCATTCACAACTGGATGTGGCAGGACTGCAGAGCTTAGATCCGATCCGTTGGTTGTGGGATCGCTTACCTCTGTATATTACTTTGCTGCCTTTGCTGTTTGGCATGCAAGTCATCCTGTTGGTAGCTTCGCCAGGTTAACACCTTAGGTTGTTAGTTCGGGTTGATCCCTTAGCTTGATAATGGCCAAATTGGAGATATGCTGTGCCGTGGCATTGCGAATTGTGTTGGAGTACAATATAGTTGATGAGCTGCAGTGCCTCATGGATTTCCACTCTTGAGTTGCTAGGCATGTTCAAAGTCTGACTTGTTTAATTTGGTAATAGTGCCACACAGCACGACGGAGGATATTCTCAACGTGAAGGCTGAACTTTGTCTCTGCAAGTATTGTGTGGTAGTCACTCTTACAAACACTGTCATGGCCCCATGCATCTTCACCGGGAAGATTAGTGAGGACAAGATCAAATCTAATTTCCATCTTGTTGCTTCCTTCACCAGCTGCGACAGAGGCAGTCTAGCAATTATATCCATTTCAATTTAATTTCAAAACGTATTTGGTAGAAACCAAAATCCCAGGTCTTTATCAAAACAATGGAGCACCAAGACTCCATGGATAAACTAGAAGAATGGTTACTGTACAAGAGCCAAACAATGCCATCAGTAAACATTATCTTGAATAATGCACTTGTAATCTAATATCCAGAATGTTAAACATAAAATAGCAGGAAAATTACATTCAATTTTCATGCACTAAATGATAGATATAACTAAGAGAAATGTTGGGAATTGATTTGGCAGCCCACACAGCATTAATATCATCAATCTCAGTCATAACATTCTTCAAAGTTCTCACTTCCTCATGAAGAATTTGAGCTTCTATCCTTCTGGGGTCTAGCCTGTATCTTAGTTGACGGCAGCACACAATAAATCCCAGACACAGTTCTTCACCGAACACGGCACACGTCCGCAGGACTGCCCCAACTCGGTTGGGATGACCCATGTCGACCAATCTTATCTGGAAGTAAATGAAACAGCTGCTGCATGTTTCTCTCGGTTTTTGGTCCTGGCACCTGGGTTCTCCAGCTTTGCTTGTACTGTGCCACCAAACTCCACAAATGTTACCACCCAACTTGGATTGATCTTTGTTGTTCTTTCTCTCTCAACCAGCTTCAGGCTGTCCAGAAGTTTTGGTTTCCAAAGCTCAGTTTGGTTTTGTTCTCTAGAAACTGGGAAGATCAGTTTTCTTTCCACAATTCCCTTTTCTGTTTCTCTTTAACTGAGAGTCTGCCTGAGAAATACAAAGCACAGATCCTCTTGCGATACAAAATGGAATTGTGATATCACCAGCTCTAGATTCCTATCCAAAGCTTTCGCTGTTATTTCCTTTTTCACTCCATGTTGTGTTAGCGTTTAATACATTCCTTGTTTTATTTGGGTGTCTGAATGCTTCCTTCCCTAACATGATTGTTACACGATAGCCCCTTAAGGTGTTCCTTTCCTTCCTACTTTCTCTGATCCGAGCAAGTTGAATGTCCATGTTTCAAAATTCTGATGATGGATGAAAGCTCCTTCTACCAGTGATCTCTTCATTTGTGCTGTTCAGTCTGCCAAATGCTTCCAGTTCTTCTGCTTAAATCCAACATTTAAGCTTTAGTTTTTTGAGGCCATTAAGACATCCAAAGTGACATTACGAGAAGTTTCAGAGCCTGTTTACAAAACTGAGTTACCATGTCGCTATAGAGTTTGTTGTGGCAAAGACATGAGGGGCTTATAACAGATATTTAAAGATGTCATTTCTTTCCAATTTATTGTTCCATGTGATCCGTGATATATGAGGTTTACCTTATCTGAGTTGTCATTTTCCAACCTTGATGTACTCTCGCATGCTTCTACGTGTTTCATTTCATTTTAGTGTTAAATCTCAAAACTTCAATAAACTGTTCAAAGTCAGTTGAATTCCCAACACTGGCAAGTCACAAACCCCTCTTGATATGGGTGACAGCATTAACAGTCTTCTCAGTGTAATTTCTTGAGCATAACAACTACAACGATGGAAACCAATGTCACAAGGACATCATTGGGGAAGTGCCTCAACAAATATTATAAAATGTACAACTTGTTATTTGCCATTAGCTGCTTTATAAGTAGCTAAGGTATCATGTTGGCCACTGGAATGCAGGGACAGTGGTTCAACAAAATGGCATTCCGTCTGCTACCAGTGAGGCCCAATGTTTAGGGTGGTAAAGTTTCCAGAAACCAAAACAGGAAGTCCGAGATTAAAGAGGTGCACAGTTGTGGTGCAAACTCTTGGAAAAAATGTGACGCATCATGAAATTGTTTTCTCATGGAGCTGACAATAATTCCAGAGCTGATTTCATAAAGGGAGATGTTGTGTAACATTGGATCATTACGCCAGTTATCTATTTATTATTGGACATTTTCATAGGAAAATACTGCAGTTACTCTCCACTGTGTAATTTTGTGTCCAGCTAAAGAATGTGGGAAAAGGAGTTTCAGTGAAAGACATTAATTCTATCTTTGGGTAAGCATTCAAAAGCTTGGCACAGTTAGCATTTGTTTTCCCAATAGTGGATTAGTAACTTCTTGAAACTATGTTATTTGAACGCGTCACTCCATTTCATCCATTGCTTTCACATCCTGTTTTCCAAATGAACAGAGGGAAAGATTAACACTGCTTTGCTAGGTCTCTGCAGTTGTTGCTTGTCTCTCATTTATACAATTATAGAGTCACCATTTTTACAATTATGGAGTCAGAGGGATGTACAGCACAGAAACAAACCCTTCAGTCCAACTCGTCCACGGTGACCAGATATCCGAAACAAATCTGGTCACATTTGCCAGCATTTGGCCCATATCCCTTTAAACTCTTCCTATTCATGTATCCGTCCAGATGCCTTTTAAATGTTTGTATTTGTACCAGCCTCCTCTGGCAGCTCATTCCATACACATACCACCCTCTGCGTGAAAACGTTGCCCCTAAGGTCCCTTTAAATCTTCCCCCTCTGATGTTTATGCCCCCTAGTTTTGGACTCCCCTATTCTGGGAACGAGACCTTAGCTTTTCACCCTATTCATGTCCTTCATGAATTTATTAACTTCTTCTTGAACTCCTGTAGTCCTGATGTTGTAAGTTTATCCACAGTGAGGAAGTTCCTGACATAAACGAAAGCAACATTTTAGAGGTTTAGGATGACACAACGGCTCAGTGGTTACCTCTACTGTCTCATAGCGCCAGGGACCTGAACTCAATTCCACTGTCTGTGTGGAGTCTGCACACTCTCCCTGTGCTTGTGTGGGTTTCCTCTGGATGTTCTGTTTTCTTCCCACAGTCCAACGATGTACAGGGTAGGTGGATTGGCCATACTAAATTGCCCATAGTGTCCAGGAATGTGTGGATTAGCCATGGGGAATACAAGGATATGGTAAGGGAGTGGGTACGGGTGGGATGCTCTTCAGAGGGTCGGTGTGGACTAGATGGGCCGAATGACCTGCTACACACTGGATGGATTCCATGAATGAAGCACTGTTCAGAAGGATGCCTGATCGTTCTGCCTCCTTCCACATACTGTTCTAATTTCCAGAAATTACCCCACATTTCCCAGTTTTTTTCCCAGAGGCTTGACATTCCTGTTGGAGGAAGTTAAAGAAGGCATTTTCGTTTGTGTCTTTTTGCTTGCACTGTTTTGTTCTGTAACGGCCTGAGGACAGTTTTAGTCAATGTACCACATCTGTTACAGATAGAGCTGACATGTGCATGGTTTCCTCCTCTTCAGGCAGGCAGCCAGGGTTAGATTAATATTTCAATGTCAGACTCCAATGATATCCTGTGCTGAAGTCACCACCTCCTTGCTTTTCTCTCTGTCCCACAACCACAGTTGCTGTTTGGCCGGTAATTCCTGGTTGACCTTCGTGCAGGGTCAGTGACTGTCATCATTGTCAGGTTAAATCTCTTGGGTTTTAAGCCATTTGAGATCCTGGGGATGAGCAACCACATTCACAATCACCACCGCCGCCCCCCCTCACCACTGCTCCTGACACCCACAAGAAACACAAACAGCTCAATTTGAAATTAACACTTGTATCTTTACACTTTCTGATGCGCCAGAGCGCAGGGATGCAAGATTAATCACCCTATCATGTTTTTCCCTGGATGGTCAGTTCTGTTATAACGCGGTAACTCCATTCTTGCGCAATCCCGTGTTATAAGAAACTTGCGGATTAGCAACACCATTTAAACTAATGGGGCCAGAATCACCTTAAAACCAATACACACTTTAAAATTTCTTGCTATAGAGACAGTGTCCCCAAATCACCAATCGTGTTAGAATGAATTTGCATCAATGAACGCGGATAATAGCAGAAAAGGCTTGTTTAGGGAAGCGATGTATCAGTAGAGAGGCCTGCATGGAATAATACTCCTCGTTGTAAACTGAGCTCCAACCATCTACTCAAGTATAAAATCCTAACTCAAAGGTTAAAAGCTCTTCATGTGAACTTTACATTACAATTGTTTTTACTGCATTGGAGTACATTCTTAGAACAGATCTTTCATTTTCTTACCATCTCTAACTCTGTGCTACTGTAAGATCTATCCTGACCAACATTTGTTCCTTCTTCAACTTCAGTAAAATAGATGACCTGGCCATTTCATCTCATTTCTGCGAGCACTTCAACTGTTGCATTCAGCACAACAGTAATTGACCATAAGTTACTTTTGCATGCTAGAAAGTTGCATGTGTATATGCATTTAATTGGCAAATGAACTTCACTATAAATAATTAGGGTAATGCATTCTGCACAGTTGAATCTGAAGACCATGTACTTGCAGAGTTATAGAGTCATACAGCATGGAAATTGAACCCTTGGCCCAACTTGTTCCATTTGCCAGCATTTGGCTCATATCCCACTAAACCCCTTCTGTTCATGTATCCCATTGAGATGTCATCTCAATGCTTGTAATATACTCACCTTCACCACTTCCTCTGGCAGCTTGTTCCACACACACACCACTTCCTGTGTGAAAAAGTTGCCCCTCAGGTCCCTTTTAAATCTTTCCACTCTTACCTTAAATCCATGCCCTCTAGTTTTGGACTTCCCTATCCTGGGAAAAAGACCTTGGCTAATGGATACTTAATCAAGCTGATTCTTGGATATTTCCAAATCTGCTCTATCCAATAGAGTAGATTTATGGTTTGAAACTTTTAATGTGAACTTGGTTTTAATTATCATTTCACCTCGCTTCTATAGTATTGAGCATAAGCACAGAAACTTGCATTTGTTTAGCTTTGGAGGAAGCCCTGTGTCAACCCTGAAATATAGGGTTTCCATGGCACAACTGCCTGAGTGTACTGCATAAGTTTAAATCTCCTTATTTAAATAGGCATATTCATACGTTGAAGACGGACAGGTTAGAGAAGATTCACTTGGTGAACTTATTGAAACGTCAAGAATTTGAGAGAGTTTCTTGTGTTGCATTCAAAATAAATGATCACCCATTTAAGATGGGGATGAAAAGAGAAAATTCTTCTCGTTTGTTTCATCTTGGGAATTTCTGTATTCCAGCATAGTCTAGGCTGTGTCACTGAATATTAGATGGATTTGTAATTGGCATAAATGGAGGGTTATGGGGACAGGCTCAACTTAAGGTAATTATTGATCCAGTTGTGACTTTTTCGGATGGTGGGGCAAGTCTAAGGAACCATACAGATTACACGTTTTATGGCACAGTGTGGTGTTCCTATCTTTGGGCCAGAAGACCCGGGATTAAATCCTACCTGTCCCAGTCATGTATTGTAACTTGCCTGGACAGCTTGGTTGAAAATATCTACTCTTCCAACTTTTGGCTCTTCGAAGTTTAGGTAATTGGAAGAATGTTGGCTATTATGATGCAAAATAAATTGAACAAACCATCCAAGGTTTTGCCAATTTCAAATTATAAAAACTAATATTGTACTATTTATTGGCTAAAATCTTTTACAGTTTGGAGCTTCCCTACTTTTGCTCACCATGAAAGATAGTTTTTATTGACATGTTGAGATTCCTCTCAACCAAAATTTAAATTTTGTGTGCATGCTTTGCAGCATGCCTTAGGACCAGCAGTTTATCTGCTGTATTATACTGGAAATATTATGAGGGAAATTTTCAAGTATTTAATGTGAAATGGAACTAGTTAATACTCAAAGGACAAGAACGGACACATGGCAAAGAAGTGTAATGAGTGATACCAATGAAGGAAAGGTTCATTGGTATTGCGGAGTGGGGGTCGCATATGTCAGACTTTTTTTTTTCCCCCTCTGGAGACTGGCTTCTCTCGATTTTCATTGCATCACAAAATATCAAAAGGGAATACTGAATTTCTAACTTTAAAAACTTACCCTCAAGTCGCGAGCATACCAGAGCATTATCTGCAAAGTTTCTGCTTACTTCCTTTAAAACCTTAGGACAAGGCTGTTTCAACCCTGAGTATTTGCTATTTATGACCATGTTAATTTTGGTTAGTTCCTATCTTTGATTCAATATTAATTTCCTTGGTACTTCTGACACACTGATCTGCTGCTCCATTGTAATAGTGAAACAAAGTAATTGTTGATTATTTTCATTGATTACAGTGATTTGGGAGAAGAGGGGTGGCAAGAGGTGGTGGTAAGGCTTATGCTGCTGCGGAGCTGTGTAGTGTGTTTAAAATTAAAAATCTTGCTGTAGTAGCTGTGACCAAATCACTGAAGTTCTTTCCACAGATTTGTTGTTATGTTTGTAGTGTGAGAATCTAAACCATCAAATACTCAACTACTTGCCACGTTCTTAACGGAAAAACGTCTTCCTCCTAGCCTCCACTGGAAATGAACATTTCACTTAACCAGTGTAGTTCAGAAATTCATTCGTCAAAGACACCCAACCTTTAAATTGTCTATCCATGGGCAAGATGACAATTTATTAACCATATCTCTATATTCACATCCAAATCATCGATATAAATGATGCAAGGCAGTAGACCGAGCGACAATCCTTGCGGCACACCGCTGGTCACAGGCCTCCAGTCTGAGAAAAACCCACTACTACCACCCTCGGCCTCCGCCTTCAAGCCAACTTTGGATGCAATTGGCTAGCACCCCCTGGATTCTATGTGATCTAACATTACTAACCAGCGGAATCTTGTTGAAATCCTTGCTGATGCCTAGAGGGACAACATCTACCCTCTATCTTTAATTGTCTTCTTTGTTACCTCTTCAAAAAACTCTATCAAGTTGGTGAGAAACGCACAAAGTTGAAACTTTATTGCTGGAACAGCACAGCAGGTCAGGCAGCATCCAGGGAACAGGAGATTCGACGTTTCGGGCACAGGCCCTTCTTCAGGAATGAGGGCCTGTGCCCAAAACGTCGAATCTCCTGTTCCCTGGATGCTGCCTGACCTGCTGTGCTGTTCCAGCAATAAAGTTTCAACTTTGATCTCCAGCATCTGCAGACCTCACTTTCTCCTCGAGAAACGCACAAAGCCATCTTGACTATCCCTAATGACTCCTTGCCATTCTAAATGCCTGTGAATCCTGTCCCTCAGATTTCCCTCCAGCGACTTAACCACCACTGACATCAGGGTCACCAGTTTATAGTTCCCTGACTTTTCCCGAGGAACTTTCCCAAATAATGGCCCACATCGTCCACTCGTCCAGCACCTCACCTGTGATTATCAATGGTACAAATATCTCAGCAAGGGGCCCAGCAATCTCTTCCATAAAAGTTCTGACTTTTTCGAAGAACACATTTGAGATTGTACTTTTTCTCGGACTCCTCTGGCACTTTGAATTAATGGATGAATGATTGTCCCCAACACATGAAGAAACTGCAAAGACAGATAGGTGGTTATGCTGCTGGGGTCATTGTGCTTTTCTGGGCTACAAACGAGTCCTGGACTAAGTACAAGGCACTCCGTGCCATAGCCATTGCTTATCCCAAAGTGCTCGATGGCTCAGTGGTTAGCACTGCTACCTCACACTGCCAGGGATTCAGGTTCAAGTCCCCCCTCGGGAGACTCTCTGTATGGAGTTTGCACATTCTCTCCATTACTCTGTGGATTTCCTCTGGGTGCTCCAGTTTCCTCTCGCAATCCAAAGATGTGCAGGTTAGGTGGATTGGCCGTGCTAAATTGCCCATAGTGACCAGGGAGCTGTCGGTTACCCTCGGGAAATGCTGGATTACAGGGATAATGTAGGGGATGTGGATCTGGTTAGGATGCTGTTTGGAGGGTCAGTGTGGGCTCAATGGGTCGAATGGCCTGCTTCCACAAAGTAACAATTCTATGATTCTTGGCAGACCTTTGTTCCCTGACCCAGAAAAATCCCTTGCAACCACTCTGTTTCTCAAGAGAAGGGAAACCCTAATATTTGCTGTTCTTCATATCCATGTAGCTTGTACTTTCTCACACAGCTGGGCTGCTTCCTCTGGTGAGACTGTTAAACAGAAACAGCTTTTATATTTGCGCTTTTCCACCAGGTTTTAGCTCTCTGTTACCATTTCCCTCAAACAACCTGTTTTGGTGGCCTCTTCGGTCTGTTTGTCAGCACTGACATACTGCTTGGTCAGGAGTATTAAAAAAAAACATTCACTGACTAATGACATACACTTTGCACTGCAATTTCCTCGATTAATTATTTACTTTAATCAGGAAGCATCTGTTTTCCATTTCTATTTGCAAAGTAGAGTTGAAACAACATTACTCTATCATATTCACAAACATTTTCATTCCCTGGGAGAAAGTGGATGTCTTACTGCGATGTGGCACACAACAAAAAGACATGTTTTCCTGAGGAGCGATCGGATAATAGTTACAAATACTGTAGTGCATTTTCAATCAACACAAAATGAATTGTCTTTGAATACAGCATAAGGCTCCTTAGATAAATTTGCATGCTTAGAGTGGGGAAACATTGAATGACAACTTAAGATTGCACCAGTAAGTATTCTATTAAGAATAAGCAAAGATTTAACTGCATAGCATTGGTAAATCTCTCCATTTAAGATTGCTCAGAACCGGTTGCAAGTCTTTCAGATTGATCATGGATGCAACCTTAGACACAAGTTCTGCTTTATTACTCAGGAACCACTAGAGCTGCACTGTGCCACCATTTCTGTCCCATGTTTAAGTTAACTCTAACTCTTCTGCCTCCATCTGTCCATAGTGTAGGTTTCAAGCAGTTTCCACACATGTTTATGGGTTTTCCTCCAAAAGTCTAGGGTTTGTCTGCCTCTCAGTTAAAAATGTGATTCCAGCTGTAAATTTTGAAAAGAGGCAGTATAAAGCGGGATAAAAGGAACATCAACTTTGGTTCTTAACCTTCGAATCATGTAACTGCTTCAGCTTGGGAGATGTTTGAATGAAGAGGGCCATGTTTGTAAATTCCCACTGATGGTGTCATTGGAATCTTTAGGAAGATGCTCATGCAGATAGTGACGTAACCAATACCCTAACGTACTGAGGAGTCCGAACCCCCTGAGGTGCTCCCTGCCACCTTGAGAGGCCACTGAGGCCATACACAACTCGATTCATACATTCGGTTTACACCAAGCCATATAAGTAGATGTTAAAGTCAATGACCAAAAGGTTGGAGACCTTGGGTGGAATTTCCTGATCCCTGGTACGGCATGGGCAAGAAAGTCAGGAAAATACGGTCAGAATTTTAAAAATCAGAACCTTTGTGTCGAGAAAACAATTCCCGAAATTCCCTTTAACCTTTAAACAGTAACCTCAGAATCTTGCTTTTCAGTAGTGACTATCTTATTTCCATACATTTGCATCTCATTATTAGCCTAACTGTCCTCATTTATGCGTCACGTCAAATTCTCTCTTTTCCTGAGAAACTAGATGCTGCAAATTCCCCACATGGAAGTCAGAGCAGGAGCACATTACTTGCCTTCCTCTAACCCTGTATTCACCATAATGCCCCTGTATTGTCCCTGAATAATATGTTTCCTGATCCTCTGCACATCCAAGTTGTCATTGGCAAACCAACAGCCTCACCATATCATTGTGGCTGCCCTTGGCCCAATTCACCCAGCATGACAGTCCTTCAGGACTTCACTTTGGAGGAACGGCTATAACTTGCATGCTTCTGCCAGGTTACCTTGTGTATACACACGCACACGCACACACACACGCACACACACACATGCACACAAGCACGCACACGCACACACATGCACGCACACACACACGCATGCACACACGCACACACACTCACACACATACACACCCATGTACACACACACATGCACACACACACACGCATGCACAAACACACACTCACACACACATGCACGTGCACACACACACGCGCGCACACACACATGCATGCACACGCACGCTCACGCAGACACGCACGCACACACGCATGTGCGCACACACGCATGCACACACACACACTCACACACACATGCACGTGCACACACACATGCGCGCACACACATGCATGCACACGCACGCTCACGCAGACACGCACGCACACACACGCATGTACGCACACACACGCATGCACACACACACACGCACACACACACACGCATGCGCACACACACACTCACACACACATGCACGGGCACACACACACGCACGCACACACACACGCATGCACTTACACGCACACGCACACACGCACGCACACACACGCATGTGCGCACACGCACGCACGCACACACACATACACACAGGCACACACACACGCACACACGCGCACACGCACACACACGCACACACATACACAGACACACACACACGCACACACACGCGCACACACACACAGAAACACACACACATACACACAGACACACACATGCACACCCACACATGCACACACACACACGCGCACATACACGCGCACACACACATGCACACACACGCTCATGCACACACTCATGCATAGACACACACGCACGCATGCACACTCACACTCACGCACACAGACACTCACACACATGCTCATGTATACACACACACACTCACGCACACACACACACACACACACTCACACACACGCACACATGCACACACACATACTCACGCACACACACACGCACAGGCACACACGCACGCTCGCATACTTATGCTCATGCTCACACACGCACACACACACACACACATGCTTACGCACACACATGCTCGCGCACACACACACGTGTGTCTATACACACAAACACACAAGTGCCCTCATGCACACACACACGCACGCACACATACACCTTAATAGGATGTACAAAATTTAAAAACACACCAGGTTTAATTGCAAGCACTAGCTTTCGGAGCGACGCTCCTTCATCAGGCGGTTGTGGAGAACACAATTGTAAGACACAGAATTTATAGCAAACATTTACAGTGTGATGTAACTGAAACTTTATATTAAAAAAAAGACCTGGAT
Source organism: Chiloscyllium plagiosum (assembly GCF_037043375.1). NCBI lineage: Eukaryota > Metazoa > Chordata > Chondrichthyes > Orectolobiformes > Hemiscylliidae > Chiloscyllium > Chiloscyllium plagiosum. The sequence goes on from NW_028270139.1 coordinate 7,890,368, forward strand.
TGTTTGTTAAGTTTCTCATCTTTTAGAATGAACATGTTGGTTTCAGTTCTTTCGTATGTAAATTGCAGAACGTTTAAAAGTTACATTCTCAAGTGAACTTTAATAATTGGGGTCATGCCGGCCCAGATAATGCATTTAGGGTGTGAGCTGTCTCGTGTGAGACTGTCTGTGCCACAATGGTCAGACTGATTCTTATCTAAAAAACGGTTTTACAGAATCTTACATGGATTCATGCAGTTTTTGAGGAAAGTAAAATGTAATTCTGCAAGTACAAATTCACCCAACACAAACTTATATGTGCGTGTGTGCAAGTGGGTGTGTGTTGGGGGGTGGGGGCTATGAGCGTCTGTGAGAGAGTGTGTGCATGTGTGTGAGTGTCAGTATAACGGGGTATAAGTCTGTGAGAGGGTGCATGTGAGAGTATGGGAGTGTATGTGTGAGCGTATGAGAGAGGGTCTGCTTGAGTGTATGGGTCTATAGGAGTGTGAGTGTCACTTGTAATGTGACATGAACCCAAGGTCCCGGTTGAGGCCCTCCCTATGGGTACCGAACTTAGCTATCAGCCTCTGCTCGGGCACTTTCCTCTGCTGCCTGTCCCGAAGTCCGCCTTGGAGGATGGTCACCCGAAGGTCCAAGGCTGAATGTCCCGGACCACTGAAGTGTTCCCCAACTGGGAGGGAACCCTCCTGTCTGTTGATTGTTGTGCGGTGCCCATTCATCCGTTGTCGTACCCTTTGCTCGGTTTCCCCAATGTACCATGCCTCCGGGCATCCTTGCCTGCAACGTATAAGATAGACAACGTTGGCTGAGTCACATGAGTACCTGCCATGTACAAGGTGGGAGGTGTCCCCACGTGTAATAGTGGTATCCATGTCCACACTCTGACACGTCTTGCAGTGCCTACCGTGACAGGGTTGTACGGTGTTGTGGTCGATGTTGTCCTGAGAGCCGGGCAGCTAGCTACGAGCAATGATCTGTTTGAGGTTTGGCGGTTGTTTAAAGGTGAGCAGTGGAGGTGTGGGGAAGGTCTTGGTGAGGTGCTCATCCTCATTGACAATGTGTTGCAGGTCACGCAGAACATGGCGTAGTTTTTCAGCTCCTGGGAAATACTGAACAACGAAGGGTACCCTGTCAGTTGCAGCACGTGTCTGTCTCCTGAGGAGATCAACCCCACCCCACACCCCTACCCCCAACCGCCACACACTCATCCACATGCACACATACTCATATAAGTTTGCTGGGGTGAATTTGTACCTGCAGAATTACATTTTATTTTGCTCAAAAACTGCATGAATCCATGTAAGATTCTGTAAATCCATTTTTCAGATTAGGATCAGTCTGACCATTGTGGCACAGACAGTCTCACACAGGGTACCTCACACCTTAAATGCAGTATCTGGGCCAACATGGCACCTATTGTTAAAGTTCACTTGAGACTGTAACTTTAAAAAAGTTTTTATGATTTACATATGAAAGAACCGAAACCAACATGGTCATTCTAAAAAACCAACAATCCAGGTCCTCTCCAGTATATAATTTCAGTTCCATCACACTGCAAACTTTTGCTATAAATTCTGTGTCTTACAATCTTATTCTCCACAATCACCTGATGAAGGAGCAGCGCTCTGAAAGCTAGTGCTTCCACATAAATGTGTTGGACTATAACCTGGTGCTGTGTGATGTTTAACTTTGTACACTCCAATCCAGCAACGGCATCTCCAAATATTAATAGGATGCATCTTATGGTTCCTAGTTTCATTTCTAAGTACTCATCACTTTGCGCTTACTTGAGGCTAGTAACTTCTGAGGCTTGCAACGCTTTGTAATGCAAAGGGTGCTCGTCCCATTTTGGTGCACTGAATGGTTACGCAGATGGACATGTAGCTGAATGACACTGTGCTATGTCACAGCTGTACACTCATCCCGTGCTGACCAGCCGGTGGACATATCCGGTGATATCTCCAACCTCTCCTTGCGATATTCTGAAGTCCCCACCTACTTCAAGAAGACCACCATCATCCCAGCACCAAATAAAACACATGCAATCTGCTTCAATGATGACCGCCCAGTAGCAGAGACCTCCGCAGTCATTAGGTGCTTCAAGACGTTAGTCATGGCCCATGTCAACTCGAACTCTCCAGCCGGCCTCGAACCCTGCACTTTGCCTACCAGTGAACAGCTCCATTTCCCTCGCCCTACACGCGTGCCTGGAACATCCAGAGAACAAGGACACCTACATCTGACTCCTACTCATCGATGACAGCTCCACCGTAATCCTACCAGACTCATCTCTAAACGAGACCTAGTCTCGGATCCATCCTCTGTGACTGGATCCTCAGCTTCCTGACCCACAGACTGCAATCAGTGAATATAAACAACAGCAATTCCTCTACAATAATCCTCCACATTAGTGTCTCACAAGGATGTGTACTCAGCCCCCTACTGTACCCCCCGTAAACCCACGATTGTGTAACCAAATTTTGTATAAATGCAATCTACACGTTTGCTGACGGCACCATCGTTGTAGGCCAGATATCAAACAATGATGTGTCAGAATACAGGAAGGAGACAGAGGGATTGGTGTCGTGGTGTGAAGATAACAACATCTCCCTCAATGTCGACAAAGCAAAAGAATTGATCATTGACATCAGGAAGATAGGAGGAGACCACACCCCCATCTACATCAACAGAGCTGAGATGGAGGGAATCAAGAGTTTCAAGTTCCTAGGAGTGATGATATCCAATAATCTATCCTGGACTTCCCTCTCTAGTTTCAAATCCAATGTTGATCTAGCTTTTGAGGAGAAAGTGAGGGCTACAGATGCTGGAGATCAGAGCTGAAAATGTGTTGCTGGAAAAGCGCAGCAGGTCAGGCAGCATCCAAGGAGCAGGAGAATTGACGTTTCGGGCATAGGCCTGAAGAAAGCCTGAAGAAACGTCAATTCTCCTGTTCCTTGGATGAAGCCTGACCTGCTGCGCTTTTCCAGCAACACATTTTGATCTAGCTTTTGTGCACCTCAGGTGTGCAGTCATAACCTTGTATGTCTCACTCTGTCTAAGCACCCTGTGATCTGCATGTCTTTGTTTGCTATGACGTGCTTGTACTCTTCGCAAAACAGAACTTTTCACTGTACTTAGGTACATGTGACAACAATAAATCAAATCAAATTGTGGTGTACGGAGATACGTCCCATTGATATTGAGCCACAATCAATCCTGTAGGTTATTTGTAACCAGTCCATCGATTACAGGTAAACCAGTTGGGCGGCTATGGACATATCAGTGGGGATGCACAGTCAGGGATATCCAGTTCAGGAGCACTGTGTCATGCTCATTTCCAGGAGGTTGAGGAATAATGGTCAGGGGTTTATTAGAGGACAGTCCTAGAGGTCCTGGAAGAAGCAGACAACTCAAGCCTGGGTTCAGGCTTCATTGGGCTGGGTCACTGAGGGAATAATTACAACAAAAGGGGGAAAATCATAAAGGAAGAGTGGAATGTTTTTGAAGATAGGAAGGGACGGGGAATTGCAGGACAATGGAGTTTCACAGTCATTCCTGCATTGACCACTACATGTCTGGCCCACAAGGGCATGACAATTTGCAAAGTGTAAATTGGAGATATTAATGGTTATAATAGCAAGCTGAATGTAAAAAGGAGGAAGTTGAGAGACCACTGGAGGAATCATGAAGGGAAACATGAAGGATGAGGAAACCCCCTGCATCTTTGCAAGTCTCTCATTGGCATTGAAACCTTGCCATCTTTGATCCAAAGTCAAATATGTAACAATGACAAAATATGACTGCTACCAGATGTGGAGTAGGTGGAATAGGTTAGTTGTTTTTTTTTGAGCATGATAAACTTATTTGAATGCGAGGTCTGTGAGATGCACTTTACATCAATCAAGTATCCAGTGTTCCAGTAATGTGATTCATCCAGCATTAAATTACACTTTATCAGCAGAACATTCATTATCCAAGAATGTACTTTGGAAATTATGACCTCCAGCAAACGTGACGATTACATCGTGTGAACGAATTGTGTCCTTGTCTTGTCAGCAAAGGAAATGTAATCAAGACACTAACTGAAAACTCAAAACTTGAAAAATTTCTGAACCGCTCCAATTCCATCACTAGAATGCTTCAGAGCTGTCACATTCACTCTCTGAACTTTAAGTAAGAAAGCACATGATCTGTGATATACACAGATGCCTTTTTTAGGGATGAGGATTGCTGTTGAGATGCATAGTGCGGAATTCCAATCTCCCAATGTAAGATAAAGTAATTGCTTGTACAATATAAATCTGAATAAGGCAACTATTCTCATGGAGACATGAAACTTCCATGGGACCCTGTGTCAAGGCAGAACATGGTGCTTCATTGTGATGGCAGTGAGTACCATTAGTGAAATGGAGTCTTCTCTCTTGTGTTTCCGACTGATATCTGCTCACACATCGGACACGGACATCACTGTGACTGGAATCCTTGTGGCATTGCTTCAGGTAGAAAGACAATGTTGAAGGAGAGAGCAATCACAATGTGATAGCAAGTCCAGCAAAAAAGGTGATCACTTTCTGCACAGCCTCCACAGGGAGAGTAGCAGCAGAAGATCCCCCGAGGCTGCAGGGGAGAATAATGTAACCTGCATCTACAGATCTCACTGTCATGGTGCATGGTGTTACAGACTGAGGATGTCCGGGACCATCATCATTGAACTCTGTGGGAGCAGGACTTGTGCTTAGAAGGACAGGGTGGCCATCTCATCCAGATGAGATGAACCTAACTGAAACTTGTTTCCTGGATGGTTTGGACCTCCTTTAACTATGTTGTCATTGTTAGCAAACTCTCACTACTAAGAATGGTTGTCCCCTGAGGAAATTCCATGCCATTGGTCACGGGATCTGTGGATCCTAGTGTGGCTTCTGATCCGAGAGCCACATTTCCAACCACACGTTTGGCAGATGTTGCCGCGAGGTAGAAGTGGTCCTTTACCTCAAGATTCCTTTCGCCAGCTGCTTTTTCATACCTCCTCTCACCAATGGGTGTTCTCAGAGAATTCTGTCCCTTCACATAGGAGGGTCGTCCAAGTCAGTTTCTTCTGAACGAGGGTCTCCCATGTGTTGACATCTAAGATGCAATTTTTGAAGGAAGCCAGCAAGGAGTCTTTGCCATGCTTTTTTTGCAACACAGACCCTCTTTCATATGCTCACACATACACTCCCCGCACTCACACCCACACACGCACCTTCTCACAGACGTATACCCCTTCACACTCACACGGTCTCTCCCACACATTCATATCCCCCCCCCCCCACACACACACACACATACACCCACATGCACATACACACACATATAAGTTTGTGGGGTGAATTTGTACTTACAGAATTACATTTTATTTTGCTACATGAATCCAAAAGATTGTGTAAATACCTTTTTTAGATTAGAATCAGTCTGAACATTGAGGCACAGATAGAGGGCACCTCACACCTTAAATACATTACCTAGGCTGACATGGCAGCTATTGTTAAAGTTCACTCGAGAGTGTAACTTTAAAAAAAAGTTATTCGATTTATATATGAAAGAACTAAAACCAACATGTCCATTCTAAAAGATAAGAGACTTAACAAACAATCCAGGTCTTTTTCAATACATCATTTCAGTTCCATCACACTGTAAACTTTTGCTATAAATTCTGTGTCTTACGATCTTATACTCCACAACCAACTGATAAAGGAGCAGCGCTTCGAAAGCTAGTGCTTCCAAATAAACCTGTTGGACTACAACCTGGTGTTGTGGGTGTTTTTTAACTTGGTACACTCCAGTCCAACACTGACACCTCCAAATCATTTTGCAATGTTTGTCCCCCTCTCATCCGAGTGCCTTCTTTGAGCTGGGTGAAAAAGATTTACTTTGGGAGTTGGAACTCAGGAATCCAGTGGAATTGGTTTTGGATGATTGTGCCTTAATACTGACACTGTTAGTTGCTTTAAGGACACAGTTGGGAGTACACCTTCCTCTGTGAGCTGCCACTTTGCTGCTGCAGAGAACCTCAAGTTTTCCATTGACCCTCTGGACTCATGACGAGGAATAAACAGTGATAGTAACAAGTTTCATCCCACCATCAAACTCACCATGGACTACTCTCGACTGTCTGTCTCATTCTTGGACACATGCATCTCCATCAAGGATGGACACCTCAGCACCACACTCTCCCACAAACCCACAGATAACCTCACAATGCTACACTTCTCCAGCTTCCACCGAAAACATATTAAAACAGCCATTTCCTATGGACAAGCCCTACGCATACACCGGATCTGCTCAGATGAGGAGGAACGTGACAGGCACCTGGAAGTGCTCAGGGACGCCTCACAAGAACAGGATACGATGCACAACTCATCGACCACCAGTTCCAACGTGCCACAGCAAGGAACCGCAATGACCTTCTCAGGAGACAGACACATGCTGCAACCGACAGGGTACAACCCTCAGGGTACAACTGACAGGGTATCCCTTGTTGTTCAGTATTTCCAAGGAGCTGAAAAACTACGCCATGTTCTGTGTGACCTGCAACACATTATCAATGAGGATGAGCACCTCACCAAGACCTTCCCCACACCTCCTCTACTCGCCTTTAAACAACCGCCAAACCTCAAACAGGTCATTGCTCGTAGCAAACTGCCCGGCTCTCAGGACAACTCCATACAACCCTGTCACGGTGGACGCTGCAAGACATGTCAGAGTGTGGACATAGATACCACTATTACGCGTTGGAACACTTCCCACCTTGTACATGGCAGGTACTCATGTGACTCAGCCAACGTTGTCTATCTTATACGTTTCAAGCAAGGATGCCCTGAGGGATGGTACATTGGGGAAACCGAGCAAAGGCTACGACAATGGATGAATGGGCACCACACAACAATCAACAGACAGGAGGGTTCCCTCCCAGTTGGGGAACACTTCAGTGGTTCAGGACATTCGGCCTCGGACCTTCGGGTGACCATCCTCCAAGGTGGACTTCGGGACAGGCAGCAGAGGAAAGTGGCTGAGCAGAGGCTAATAGTTAAGTTCGGTACCCATAGGGAGGGCCTCAACCGGGACCTTGGGTTCATGTCACATTACAGGTGATCACCATTGCACTATACACACACACACAGACACTCCTACACACACACACACACATACACACTCCTATACACATTGAAGCACACAGACACTCACACACACTCCTACAGACACACACACTCACACATGCATCCTCTCACTCACCCCTTTACACTCACACACATATATACACTCTCTCACAGACACTCACAATCCCTCACCTCAGACACACACACACACACATTTGTGGGGTGAATTTGTACTTGCAGAGATACATTGTACTTTGCTCAAAAACTGCATGAATCCGTGTAAGACTCTGTTAACTCATTTTTTTAGGTTAGAATCAGTCTAAACATTATGGCACAGACAGAGAACACAGGGAGCTAACACCTTCAACATTTTATTTGGGCTGACACCAATTGTTACAGTTAACCTGAGAATGTAAATTTTTTTAAAAGTTGTGTGATTTACACATGAAAGAAGTGAAACTATCATGGTATTCTAACAGATGAAAGACTCAACAAACAATCAAGGTATTTTTCAATGTATCATTTCAGTTACATCACACTGTAAACTTTTGCTATAAATTCTGTGTCTTACAATTTTGTCCTTCACAACCACCTGATGAAGGAGCAGCGCTCCGAAAGCTAGTGCTTCCACTTAAACCTGTTGGACTATAACCGGGGTGTTGTGTGATTTTTAACTTTGTACACCCCAGTCCAACTCCGGCATTTCCAAATCCATTGAACCTGAGAACGATGCTGTTAGGAGTTTGCAACTGACATCACCAACACAGGAAATAACATCACCAACACAGGAAATGACATCACCACAGAAAATGACGTCACCAATCCAAGGAACCTTAAACATATGAATAGAAACTGGGCCATAACATCAGCACTTCACTGGAGGCTGGCTGATAGTGTTACCTGGTATGATGACGAAATGTCTGAAAATAAGCCTTCCAGTTCAGTGAGCAAACTTGCATCCAGTTCTCAGGGCCACCTGTGATAATATGGTCAGAGGAGAGGGACAGGACAAAATACAATCCAAAGCAAGTCCTCAATGGCAATATGAGTGATACCAACGACTGGGTCGGTGAATGAAGGCTGCAGCAATTGAGAGATCCGTGATCGTTGAATTGGATCTACCTTCTGTCAAGGATCATTGTGTCTGCTGATGTGCACCAGCCTTTCCATGTTAAAGGATGTCCCACACAAGGCTTCTTTACTGATGTGTGACTTTCCCTTGGTTATATAACAAACAATGAGGATGCTGGAGATCAGAGCTGAAAATGTGTTGCTGGAAAAGCGTAGCAGGTCAGGCAGCATCCAAGGAGCAGGAGAATCGACATTTCAGGCATGAGCCCTTCTTCAGGAATTCCTGAAGAAGAGCTCATGCCCGAAACGTCGATTCTCCTGCTCCTTGGATGCTGCCTGACCTGCTGCGCTTTTCCAGCAACACATTTTCAGCTCTATATAACAAACAATCCCTGCTCCGTGCAAACGGCATAGACACTTTCCTATTTTTGTAGCTCTTGATCTTTTCTGTTGCTGAGTAAATGTTTCATCATCTGTGCGATTGAATGCATGATATCTTCGACTGATCTCACATATTGCGATTGCAGATCACGGAGTGTGCTGGATGTTGCTCTCTGTGGTGGTTGCCTATGACCAAGGAGACAGCCAGACACTCCCATACTGGGGTCATCATGGTTGTGATAGTGTTAGGAGAGCTCTCCCTCCTTTGACCCAGTTTACCAGCTGGCTCTGACAAATCTGCCCGCTGCTCCTGTAACAGTCTGTGCACTTTCACATGACACCATGACCTTGTCCTCTGTCCAGGTCCTGAGCAGGCGCCTGGTCTCTGCCTGTAACCTCCATCAGCCATAGAAATGTGCTAATGTAGCACTCTTCAGATTGTTCTCCTGAGCTTAATCAAGGTAGAGTGTCCATAAAGGAGTGGGTCTCTGAGCTGGTGGAGGGTGCGAGTGAACGCCTTGCTGCTGCATCCCCTGAAGGTTCAGGGGCTTCCTCCTCAGAGATGGAGTTGGACCTGGGGAGTCTCTGACATCCTCAGACCAGAGGCTCACTGGGTGCTCATTAGAGAAGGCAGGAATTAGCTGTGTAAGAGTGATACAGGCTTGAGCAGGTTAGGGTTGACCGAGCATTGGTGGGAATGGGAGAACAGTACAACTCAGCAGCGCAATGTCTGAGCTGGTTTTTCATTGAGCTGTGTACATTCCCGCATATGCATCATGCTGTTCTCAGGCCAGCTCCAGTATTTTCTCGTAAGAAAGTTTGAGAAACCTTACATCTGTCACATCGCACAGGTCATGGCCCACCCAGCCCAGTTGGTTGCATTATTTCATGCAGTGCGATAAAGGGAGGCATTGTGTATGATGGAAGTGGGTGAAAGAGCAATTAGCCATCGCGTCAGAGAGACATACAGCAAAGAAACAGATCCTTCAATCCAACCAGTCCAGGCTGACCATAATCTATCTGTCTGCTCCTGGCCCACAATCCCTCCAAACCTTTCCTATTCCTGTATCTATTCAAGTGCCTTTTAAATGCTGCCATTGTGCCCACAACCACCACTTCTTCAGGACATTCATTCCATACGCGAACCACTCTTTGTGTTAAAAAATTGCCCCTCAGGTTTTTTTTCAAATCTCTCTCAACTTAAAAATGTGCCCCCCTAATCATGAAATCCCCATCCTAGGGAAAATACACCTATCATTAATTCTATCTCTACCCCTCATGATTTTATTAACTTCTGTAAGGTCACTTCTCAGCCTCCTAGGCTCCAGTGAAAAAGGACCCAGCCTATCCAGGCTTTCTTTATAACTCAAACCTTCCAAACCTGGTGTCATCCTGGTAAATCTCTTCTGAACCCTCTCCAACTTAGCCAAGGTGGTACAGTGTCCCCAGTGAGTGAATGAGAAGTAAAACAGGAAGGGCTAATCATTTAAGAGGGTGAGGTGGATAGGAGTCATTGTGTGAACATAATTCATTCAGTTGTAAAAATGGTAGGCCATAAGCCTTGGAGAGATGCTTCAACCTCATCCTTGCAGAGTGCAGAAGATCATTAACTTGCCTTCTGCATTGGTATGCATTACATATTTGCCCTGGGGACACAGCACTGACCCAGATCATTCTCTGGATCCAGGCTAGCTGGGTCAGATGGCAGGACCTGGTGTGGTAATTTTCTGGATACAGCACTGCCCTCCTCTCCACCATCCCATTCATTAGCACCTCCAAGTCCCTGTCAGTGAATTGGGAGATAAGTGTCGTTCTGGGTATGTGTTCTGTGATATTAATGTTGCCCTCCAGTGTGAGAAACAGTTTTGAACTTGCAGAGTTGGTAAGGGTGGACAATATGGTGCCAATGACATGAATACCAGACTTTCCCAACCATTGCTTTAAAATGTGTTGCTGGAAAAGCGCAGCAGGTCAGGCAGCATCAAAGGAGCAGGAGAATCGACGTTTCAGGCATAAGCCCTTCTTCAGGAATGAGTAGGGTGTGCCAAGCAGGCTAAAATAAAAGGTAGAGAGGAGGGACTTGGGGGAGGGGCGTTAGGAATGGGATAGGTGGAAGGAGGTTAAGGTGAGGGTGATAGGCCGGAGAGGGGATGGGGGCGGAGAGGTCGGGAAGAAGATTGCAGGTCAAGAAGGCAGTGCTGAGTCCAAGGGTTGGGACGGAGATAAGGTGGGGGAAGGGGAACTCAGGGGAGAAATCTGAGTTCATCCCTTGTGGTTGGAGGGTTCCTAGGCGGAAGATGAGGCGCTCTTCCTCCAGCCGTCGTGTTGCCATGGTCTGGCGATGGAGGAGGCCAAGGACCTGCATGTCCTTGGCGGAGTGGGAGGGGGAGTTAAAGTGTTCAGCCACGGGGCGATTGGGTTGGTTGGTGCGGGTGTCCCAGAGGTGTTCTCTGAAACGTTCCGCAAGTAGGCAGCCTGTCTCCCCAATGTAGAGGAGGCCACATCGGGTGCAGCGGATGCAATAGATGATGTGTGTGGAGTTGCAGGTGAATCTGTGGCGGATATGGAAGGATCCCTTGGGGCCTTGGAGGGAGGTGAGGGGGGAGGTGTGGGAGCAAGTCTTGCCACTTCGGCCACACAGATGCACACAAGAAGGGCCTCGAAGAGCCCAGGTGAATAATTAATGAAGCAAAAAGCAGAAGGTAGGGTGAGAGACGCACTGCAAAGCCAGTGGATGGGGTACCATGAATATCATTCAAGAAAACACTTTAATTTAAATGGGCGAAGTCAGCCCTTAGATTTGAAAGAGTTCCTTATGTGAGCAGGGAAGGATGGAATTGTGCTGGGGTTTAGTGGATTCATGAAACCAAGACTAACATAGGCTCAGGGACTCTTGTCAATGGTGGAGAGATTCATTCTAGTAACACGTGAGGTGTCAGATTTAGATGAGTACAGGTATCAAGAGGATTGTAGTTGCTGGAGAGATAAAGAGGGAGCTAGAGAATGGAGAGATTTCAACATAAGGATCATAATGTTTAAATTGAAGTAATTCTGGACTTGGAGCCAAAGTAGGTCCATGAACACAAAGTCAATGGGTCAATGGGATGTGGTGTCAGTAATATTAAACACAGCGTTCTGAATGTAGGAGTCTCCAGAACCAGATGGCATAGGTTGAAGGTGAGAGGGGAATTATACAAAGGGACGTAAGGGGCAATTTGTTCATGCAAAGGGTGGGGCTGCCAGAGGAAATGGTGATGGTGGGTACAATTACAGCATTTTAAAGGCATCTGGATGGGTACATAAACAGGAAGGGCTTGGAGGGATATGGGCCAGGTGCTGGTAAATGGGATAGATCAGTTAAAGATATATTGTCAGCATGGATGAGTTGGACTGAAGGGTCTGATTCTGTGCTGTACAACTGTATGACTCTATGTTTCTGAATTTAAGGAGGATGCAATGTGGAAGATCAGCCAAGACAGAATTGGAATCGGGTTTCAGTAGCAATTGAGCTCAGATGAGGGCTGAGTTGCAACCTGGAGGTCTTAGTGATAGAGTGAATATAGAGTTGGAAACTCATCCTAGGGTCAAATAAAGTCACATGATTGTAAAGTATTTGGTTCGGTCTCCAGGATTACCCAGGGTGAGGGGTGAAGTTGGTGTTTAGTGAACAAAGACCGTGGCTCCGGCCCTACCAATATATATTTGGGAGAAATCCCTGCCCATCCAAAACTGAGTGTCATCAGTGAATATATGTGAACTTATATTGTGACTTTGAATGATCTTGTCAAGGGTAGCATATAGATTAAAAATAGAAGGAAACCAAGTATAAACCCTTAGGAAGACTATAGGTAATGGTTAGGATGGTTGGAACTGGAAGAGAAGTCATTGCAATTGATTCTCTGGCTACAACTGCTTAGATCAGAATAGAACGTGCCAAAGTCAGTGGCACACAGATGGACAAAGGAGAGGCTTGAAGTAGGACAATATGGTCAAACATGTCCATATTATTGTGAAGTATGAGAAGAATTTGTTCCCACAATCATAGTTATAAAAGATACAATTTGTGTTTCTGATAGCAGAGTCCAATACTAGGGGGCATCGATTAAGGTGAAAGGGAAAAAAACTTAAAAGGGACCTGAGTGGCAACTTTTTCACACATAGGATCGTGCCTGTATGGTATGAGCTGCAGAGGAGCGGTGGAGGCTGGTACAGTTACAACATTTAAAAGGCATCTCCCTGTAACTGAAACCCTCCAACCCTGGCAACATCCTTGTAGATCTTTTCTGAATTCTGTCAAGTTTAACAACATCTTTTGTATAGCGGGGAGAACTGAACTGAACACAATATTCCAAAAGTGGCCCCATCAATGTGCTCTACCGCTGCAACATGACATCGTAACTCCTATACACTAGACACTGACCAATAAAGGCTAGCGTATCAAATACCTTCTTCGTTAAACTGTCTATCTACAACTTCACTTTCAAGACCTGCACTCTAAGGTCTCTTTGCTGGGCAACACTCCTCAAGACCTTACCATTAAGTGTCTAAGTCCTTGATTTGCTCTACCAAACTTTAACACTTCATGTTTATCTGGATTAAATTCCATCTACCACCCCTCAGCATGTTGGACCATCTGATCAAGATCCCATTGTACTCTGAGGCAACCTTCTTTGCTATCTATGACACCACTAATTTGCAAATTTACTAACCCTACCTCCAATAATCAGATCCAAATCATTTCTATAAATCACAAAATGCAGTGGTCCCTGTGGTACGTCACTGGTCACAGGCCTCCAGTCAGAAAAGTTATCCTCCACCACTACCCTCTGCCTCCTAGCTTCAAGCCAATTTTATATTCAAATGGCTATTGTCTGTAAGAAAAAAGTGTCAATGATGAACATCACAAACCAATTCGGACAAAGGAAAAAGAGAGCAAATTTTGGCTAAAACTAGGGAGGAAAACAATTTATTTTTGTCCACATGTACAGTAATCAAAAATTACTGTGACAGTGTAGAGCAAATCTAATGTGTGCATTTTCAAGCATATTTCAACACATCACTTTCTAATGATAACTTTCCCTTTTATACGTTGATCTTTTTTAAAGTTTCGTCCTCACTGAAATATACTATCTTACAGAAATGAGCAGCAAAAGAAAATGCATTTATAAAATACATTTAAAATAATAAATGTCCAGAGGAGGAGAAAAAGAGAACAGAAGCTGAGATGTGAACAGGTGACTAAGAATTGGTTAAAGGATAATTATTCAGGAGGATTTTGGAAATATAAAGAGAAATGAAGGGCTATTGGCTATTTAGGGAGTGAGCTGAAAATGTGTTGCTGGAAAAGCACAGCAGGTCAGGCAGCATCCAAGGAACAGGAGAATCGACGTTTCGGGCCCATTTCTACCTCCCACAACCCCGCACTGCCCGTTTCTACCTCCTGCCCAAAATCCACAAACCTGACTGCCCCGGCCGACCCATTGTCTCAGCCTGCTCCTGCCTCACCGAACTCATCTCTGCATACCTCGACACGGTCCTGTCTCCCTTAGTCTAAGAACTCCCCACCTACGTTCGGGACACCACCCATGCCCTCCACCTCCTCCATGATTTTCACTTCCCCGGTCCCCAACGCCTTATCTTATGCGAATCCTATTTAGGGAGTGAGACTAAGAGGATATAGCAGAGGCAGCTGGTAGTTCTGGATTAATCGTAACGAGGAGAATATGGGACTCTTACAAGGTCACATTCGGGGTGTCGAAAGGGATAGGACGTGAAAAGAGATTGCAAAAAAAGGCTGGAGGCAGGCTTTGTAGGAATTTGGAGATGGATTAAAGATTTTAAAATCAATAATTGTTCCGATTTCAAGATTCTACTCAAATTGTCATATTTTGAATCAAATTGCCCAAGCCTTTTGAATTTTATAAAACTGCATTCAGTTTGACAATTTTAGGGCAGGAGCAACAAAGTATGGAAATAACAGGAAATTTTAGCATGTAAGGTTTGGCTTTCAGTCCCCTGATATTGGTGCAAGTCAATATGTGTATTTCCAAAGGATATGCTTCTTCATGAATATACTTAAAAAAATAGATGGCTGGAGCCCATTCAGTGAAATCAATGGAGTTTCAGGAATGTTTAGTGGATACTTACCCTCATTCTTGTTCTGTCCTTCTGCTTCTTCATGTCTAGATTGTCGAACTTCAGCTTCTGAATGGGTAAGAGGATGTAGAGGGACTTGATGGGCTCGTATGATTGGTCACAGTGACAGTGATGTTGTTCTATGTCACTTAAAAGGAGCTGTATATCCGTCTATTTGAAACAAATATGGAAGAGGCACTGGTTCTTAGAGGTAATTGGTTTTATAAGGAAAAGGCTGAGCATTTTAGATGTGCATGATAATCTGTCCAGAGATACCCAATTAATGCATATCTGCACTAAATTCATTTGCTGTGGTCAGCGGATATCTATGGTGGGGACTGCAAAACTTGACCAGAGATGTAGCTGATATTACAACAGCACCACCCAGAGCAGGCACAGTATCCAACCCACGGGAATTAATATTTGAGTTGTAATCAAAATATCATCATAATTACTCCAAGGAGGAGGGGTCAAAACACTTTGCAAAGCAAAGTAATTAAACCCCAGTTGATCTTTCCCGCTCTTATCGACAGCATAATTACAGGAAAACGCCTTGCTGATAAAAATTTCTGTTTGAGAGAGTCAGGATTAGATATTCTGTTAGTAAAGCTCCGAAACCTTCTGACAAGTGTTATTCCTGGTGAGGGATGATGCAGAAATGATCCACATTTGAAAAGGTCGTGTTTCATAGGTAGTTGCATTAGAGTCAGTTCAGAGGATGTTCATGAGATTGGTTCTAGAATTAAGGAGCTTGTCTTCTGAAGAGAGACTGAGCAATTTTGACCTGTACTCTCTGGAGTTTAGGAGAGAAGGTCTAATTAAAATGTATAAGATGTTAAAGGTGAAAGACAAAGTAAACGCAAAGAGGATGTTTCTTCATGTGGGGTAATCTAGAAGCACTTATAGTTTTAGGATAAGGGATAACAGATCAAACAGAGATAAAGTGAAATTATTTCTCCCAAAAGGGTCACGAATCTGTGGAATTGACTATCCCAGAGTGCTGTAGATGTTGGGACATTGAGTAAATTTGTGGAGGAGGTGGACAGATTTTTAATTAGTAATGAGTTGGAGGATTGGGGGAGCAAGCAGGTAAGTGGAGTTGCAGCTGAGGGTGGCACGGTGGCTCAGTGGTTAACGCCGCTGCCTCACTGCACCAGGGACTCTGGTTCTGTGCCACCCTTGGCTGGCTGTAGGAGTGAAGTTTGCATGTTCTCCCCATGTCTATATGGGTTTCTTCCAGGTACTCCAGTTTCCTCCCACAGTCCAAAGATGTGCAAATTAGGTAAAGTGACTCTGCTAAATTGCCCATAATATCCAGAGATGTGCAGGCTAGGTGGTATTAGCCATGCAAAATGTATGATGAGGGGGGTGGATCTGGGTGGATTATACTTTTGAGGGTTGGTGTGAACTTAATGTGCCAAATGGGCTGCTTCCACACTGTCGGATTCTGTGACTCAATTTTAATTGAGGAGTATATTGCTAAGAAGGGAAAAGAAATGAATCTATGTTAGTTCAGAAAGGGAGCAATCCATATGAACAGGAAATTCCTTATTTGGGTTAGGAAAATGGAACATGCTATTGAAAAATGATTAAGGAAGTGAATGAAGTATGAAATGCTGAAAATACAGACACGAAATTCATTTCTACTAAATTGGAGACTTCTTGCTGCTACTATGACTAACGCTTAGCTACAGATTTTATACCATTAGAACATAGACTTTTGAGTAGGAAGAGAAGATGGGAATTTCAAACAGCTTTGACCAGATTAAGCTGCGTTAAGACTTCAGTAGTAACTACCACATTTACTTTACATGCAACGACTGAAACATTAAAAATGGCGGAGATGCAAAGATACTTTCTATGACACGTCCACTGGTAATAGAAAGGGCATTTTCTGCAGTGACATGACTAAAAATGAATTTTGTTTGGGAGTGTAGCTTGCAGTTTCACATCCCAATATCAAAAAACTGAATTTCTGGGATGATTTGTCAGATAATAAACAATAACAATGTTTGCACGGTAAGAAGGAGATGCTGCTGCATGTTTAAGGATCTATTTCCACCCTAATTGCAGAACCAGAAGGAAACGAAGGACCAAATAGCATGAATGCTTCACCTTTGGCCGTCAGGTGTCAGTAAAATTCTGTTTCAAAATTTGCTAGAATTTTAAAAGATGTTGTACAATGCACACTATTGCATTACATTAGAGAGGACAGTGTGGAAAATGAAATTATTGATGTAGTACTTCTTGTGTTTTATTTACTATGGACCCAAGTAGCGATAGTTACTTAGGTGGATTGTCAGTAGACTAGCATTCTTAAAGCGTCTGGGTAAATGCTGTCAAGGTGTGCGTTTAAATCCTTTCAGTGGAGCTGTGGAGAATTGATTTAATTTCCATTTATTAAGTAAACATCTCTCTGATGCAGTCATTGTTTGCAGAGAAATTCAAATAGCCAGTAATTGACTTAAAGGTCTTTGCAATAAGATTTTAAATTTCTAAACAAAGACAAATGTTATCACAGATGTAAAAAAATTAGAGAAAGCTAAACACTACACTTTTTGATTACATATCGTATATTTAATTTACTTCCCTTCCAAAATGTTCCTTTATCGTTAGAAAGATTGGAGGGTTGGTTACTCCTTCAGAAACCAACCCAAAGGCTTGTCACAGCTGTTTGGAATTCACTTTTACTTTTCCTCAGTTTCCCAGCTGTTCTTCTCAGGTACAATATTCCCTAGGGATCTTCCATTAGTTTTTGGTTGATTGGCTAAGTGACCCTTCAACTTCCGATGGAACATCAGCTCAAACATAAGCCTCACTAACTATTTGTGCTGCCCCTGTCCAGATAAACTCCTTTCTCCAATCTGCTCTCAGAGCTTCTTTATAGCCCTTTCCAAGTTCGCTGCTCAAGCTTACTACTTCCTGCGTTATTGTAAGGGTCACTAAAGGCTTCTTTCTCAAGCTCCAAGCCACACAGATGTTCCAGCTTCTCTTCCCCTCATGATTGTAATTGAGCTGAAACCTGCCTAAAAGTAACTACCTTCCATGGCGAACACCCAAAATAATGAGATAATGCCTTATTATCTCAATTCCCATAGTCCATCTTCATGGTAACATGTATGCTTTGGGATGTTCTAAATAGAATCAAGAAAATCAGACTCAGTCCACCTGATCTTGCAAATCCTCCCTCACTAACATCAAGCAGCATGGACCAAAATTGAGAGCGGTACCCAACAGATTAGTTGAGCAATGATTGTCATACTTGCCTGGTTAAATTAGCTCCTTTCGAAATATAAATTCATGTAATTTGAGAGAAAGCTATTCACGAGGAAAGGGATCCTTTTCAAATTGATCTTGTTGCAACCAATCAATAGGTTGATTGAATGGGTGAGTGAATAAAGAAAGGGAAACAGTTCACCCCTCCTCATCCAGTGGCTTGACAACTTGGCATATCCATCTGGAACCATAACAAATTGGGAAACCTCACCCACTGTGTTATTATAAGTGCTGAAGGACGTATCTACCAGGCTGGGTCAGTGACAAGTGGTGAGAGAACAAATGTGAGCAAAATATCTACTTGATCTTATCCTCACCAATGCTTCTGTCCATGGCAGTCTTGTTAGAATTACTAATGTCTGATTCTCTGGAGATGAAGACCCTCTGGACACGAACATTTTTCAATATAGAATCAGAGTCATAGAGATGTACAGCACGAAAACAGCCCTCAGCTCCTCCCTCACCCAACCCAACGCGGCCAGACCTACCTTAAGCTCTCATACATTTACCTACCTCTTCTATCCACCTACCAACCTGTACCCCAACTGGTTTACCACTCTGTCCCTGTAACCATCTGCCAGTTACCAGCCTACTCACCTGCCACCTTACCACTCTGCCACCTCCACACCTCCTACTTCAGCTCCTTCCTTACATACTGACCTCAACCCCTCCCCCACTGCTCACTTACCTCACTCACCCACACTCATGCTCTAAGAACCATTACATTAAATGGATGGTCAAGGTTACAATGACGTAATACTTTTCATTGTCCAGGGGAGGAGATTTGATTCTCCACCAGAGATGATACATTGAGGATATTCTGAGGAAGGGTCACGGACCCAAAACGTTAACTTTGATTTCTCTCGATAGATGCTGCCAGATCTGCTGAGCTTTTCCAGCAATTTCTGGGGTTTTTTTCTGACTTATGACATCTGCAGTTCTTTCGGTTTTTGTTATGATACATTGAGGAAAGTTTTGTGAAGAAGTTATCGATCTCCTAGCCAAGGGAGTTCCAACACTTTTGGAATTATCTTTTTTGCCCTAATTTCTCTACCATATGATAAAAGCATGGATATGATTTCCAGAGTTAAATCATTTTTAAAAATGTTGTTCACGGAATGGAGGTATCATTGGCTGGGTCAGTATTTATTGTCCATCTTTAACGCCTTTGAACCGAATGGCTTGCTATGCCTTTTCAGAGGGTGGTTCAGTCAATCACATTGCTGTGGTCTTTGGTCATATGTAGGCCAGTCTAGGTGAGGGTGGCTGATTTCCTCTCTTCAAGGGATAAATAAGCTAGATGTGTTTTTATGAGAGTTGACAATAGTTTCTTGGTTGCCATTAGAGATTAGCTTTTTGTTATTCCAGATTTTTATTGAATTCAGTCTCACTATCTATGTAATCATATAGCTCTCTATCTTATAATTATTCATTATAGCTCATTTTCTTAACACCTAGAATAAAATTTACCAGTCACTTATTAGGTAAATGCATAGCTTTAAATTGCTTGATTATATTTTGGGGTAGTTGGAGATGGCACGCCTGTCATCATAAAATCTGTAACCCCAGACTACACAAAAGCAAAGAGCAAAAGATTTCACAAACATATTAAGAGAAACTGCGTGATAAATTGGCTCCAATCAAATGGATGGAGCTGAGAGAATAGTGAACGATATGGTAGATGAATGATAAATAGATGTTTTGTATTTCATAGCAGAGAAAAAGGACAAACTAGCAATGGTAAATCAAAACCTAAAGACTCAAGTAGAGAAATTTTATGCTACATTTCATTCAGGTTTAAATATAGCAAAGGAGAAAATGGTGGAACTTAACATAGATAATCACAACGACCTAGTAGTTTTAACACAGCAGGAATAAGTGAGTAAATTGCAGATTCATTAGTTATAATTTACAAAAACTCCCAAGGTTCAGTTAAAAATCACACAACACCAGGTTATAGTCCAACAGGTTTATTAGGAAGCATAGCTTATGGAACACTGCTCCTTCATCAGGTGGTTGTGGAGCAGGATCATAGGACACAGAATTTATAGTAAAAGATCAAAGTGTCACACAACTGATTCAAAGTATAGAACAACCTGGATTACTGTGCAGGTTCATAGCTCCTTGAAAGTGGAGTCGCAGGTAGATAGGAAAGTGAAGAAGGCGTTTGGTATGCTTTCCTTTATTGGTCAGAGTATTGAGTACAGGAATTGGGAGGTCATGTTGCAGCTGTACAGGACATTGGTTAGGCCACTGTTGGAATATTGTGTGCAATTCTGGTCTCCTTCCTACCGGAAAGATGTTGTGAAACTTGAAAGGGTTCAGAAAAGATTTACAAGGATGTTGCCAGGGTTGGAGGATCTGAGCTACAGGGAGAGGCTGAACAGGCTGGGGCTGTTTTCCCTTGAGTGTCGGAGGCTGAGGGGTGACCTTATAGAGGTTTACAAAATTATGAGGGGCATGGATAGGGTAAATGGGCAAAGTCTTTTCCCTGGGGTCGGGGACTCCAGACTAGAGGGCATAGGTTTAGGGTGAGAGGGGAAAGATATAAAAGAGACCTAAGTGGCAATGTTTTCACACAGAGGGTGGTACGGGTATGGAATGAGCTGCCATAGGAAGTGGTGGAGGCTGGTACAATTGCAACATTTAAGAGGCATTTGGAGGGTATATGAATAGGAAGGGTTTGGAGGGATATGGGCCGGGCGCTGGCAGGTGGGACTAGATTGGGTTGGGATATCTGGTCGGCATGGACAGGTTGGACCGAAGGGTCTGTTTCCGTGTTGTACATCTCTATGACTCTATAATGGGGATGCAGGTTTTAATTGATAAATCTCAGAACTTCTTTCAAGTCACAGTCCCGAGATAATGTAAGGTTTTATAAAAATAAAACTGGCATCTCAGCTCAGATAATACATTAAAAGTGTCAGATTAGGGTCTGTCTATATCCTAGTCTTGAGTTAGACTGGTTCTATTTCCAAAGTAGGAATTTATAAAATATCATACAGATTGACTGCCTACAGATTGTGTGCCTTTTGAACAAAATAGAATTATCTTCAAATAAAATTCTGCAAATGCAAGTTCACTCCATAGACTTAAATGTTATGGAAAAAAACATCCTGTGATTGAGTGAAAGAATAACATGACCACATTTTAAGCTTTAACGCTTTTACTGCAACAAACTAAAAGCAAAATTAACTAACTGCTATTTCAATAGGCATTATACATGCTAAACTACAGAAACATTTTTCATTATTGAATCAGAGTCATAGAAATGTACAGCACGAAAACAGATCAATCAGTCCAACTCATCCATGCCAACCAGATATCTTAAATTAATCTAGTCCCATTTGCCAGCACCTGGCCCATATCCCGTCCTATTCATATACCCATCCAGATGCCATGTAAAGGTTATAATTGTACCAGCCTCTACCACTTCCTCTGACAGCTCATTCACACACCACCCCCTGTGTAAAACAGTTGCCCCTTCAGTCCCTTTTATATCTTTCCCTTCTCCCTCTAAACCTATGCCTTTAGATCTTGACTCCCCCACACCAGGGAAACAACCTTGTCTATTTATCCTATCCATGCCCCTCATGATTTTATAAACCTCTATAAGGTCACCCCTCAGCCTCCGATGCTCCAGGGAATGCAGCCCCAGTCCATTTAGCCTCTCCCTATAACTCAAATCCTCCAACCCTGGCAACATCTTTGTAAATCTATACTGAACCCTTTTAAGTTTCACAACATTCTTCCGATAGGAAAGAGACCAGAATTGCACGCAATATTCCAACAGTGGCCTAACCAATGTCCTGTACAGCCGCAACATGACCTCCCAATTCCTGTACTCAATATTCTGACCAATGAAGGAAAGCATACCAAACGCCTTCTTCACTATCCTATCTACCTGCGACTCCACTTTCAAGGAGCTATGAACCTGCACTCCAAGGTCTCTTTGTTCAGCAACACTCCCTAGGACCTTACCATTAAGTGTATAAGTCCTGCTAAGATTTGCTTTCCCAAAATGCAGCACCTTGCATTTATCTAAATTAAACTCCATCTGCCGTTGGCCCATCTGGCGAAGATCACATTGTAATCTGAGGGTACCTTCCTCACTGTCCACTACACCTCCAATTTTGGTGTCAGCTGCAAACTTACTAACTGTACCTCTTATGCTCGCATCCAAATCATTTATATAAATGACAACAAGTAGAGGACCCAGCACCGACTCCACTGGTCACAGGCCTCCAGTCTGAAAAACAACCCTCCACCACCACCCTCTGTCTTCTACCTTTGAGCCAGTTCTGGATCCAATTGACTAGTTCTCCCTGTATTCCATGAGATTCACCCTTGCTAACCAGTCTCCCATGGGTAACCTTGTTGAACACCTTACTGAAAATCAGATTGATTTTCTCTGTGGAAATCAGTGACATTCAGCGAAACCTACATCATGAACCTACAGTGGCTTCTTATGGACTCTTCCTCTTTCAAAGCCGATCTTCAGGTCAATATGAATTAAATAAGCAATTTAAAGTAGAACGAATTATAAAACCCGACATTCCTAAATCCATCCCTGAGACTATTGCTGCCTTTCTAGCACAGCCGCTCAGGTCATTACTGAGCGGTAAAAATATCTTCCCCAGTCTTCCCAGCAAATAATGACTTTTTCTACTTTAAAAGAAGAAACTTGACCCACAATTGCCACTCAACAGCCAAATCCGCCAAGTTTATTGTTAGCAGAATTCAGAAGGAGTCACATAACTCCTCCATTTTATCCGAAGATCCAAGGTACAAGCTCAAAACATGCCAGCGTTAGACACAGGCATGGTTCCATAGCAGCTCTTCAGTCTAAGATTGTATCAGATTGGATCAATTAGTTGGGAGTATGCAGAAATGAAAAATCTGAATTTCAAAGTCAGAATATGTATTGAAATTAAAATGAATTATCAGTGAGGTTTATTCATGCTAACCATTTGAACTTGGATCTGAATCGACTGACTTCCAACTTTTTTCCACCGTACATGAGTGATTTAAGTAAGTGCACAGTTTCTTTAGGTTGGTTTTCACAAATGCAGGTATACCTGCTCCTTTTTCTCCACATTTCCAGTGGCCGGGTTGAGCATGTGTGCAGGAAATGTCTCCAGCTACAGCTCCTGGAATCTCAGTTTTCAGAACTGGAGCTGTGGCTAGGGACACTGTGGAGCACCCCTGCAAACCTGAGAGAATCATGGATAACACCTACAGAGAGTTGTTCACACTGCAGGCTCACACACCATAAGCATAAAGGGAAGGAGGGGCCAGAATTCTTTTAAGTATAGCTTGCTGTAAATCTACAACAGTGAGTAGAGTGGGTTCTTTCTTGATTATATGTTTTATTGAGATATGTCTCTTAAGTCATAAGTATTAAATTAGCCTGGAGCAGTGTGTTGTAGAGAAATAAGACAGTGCTATTTTCTGGGTCTGTAGGTTGGAAGAAGCAAAAATGGCTTTTAGCAGAGTAATATGCTCTTCTTATTGGATGTGGGAGTTTTGGAAGAGTTTAAAGGTTACTGAGGATTATACCTACAAAAAATGCCATCGGTTGTGAATCCTATCAGATCGAATGGATCAGTTGGAGCGACAGTTAGAGGCAGTGAGGAATTTACAAGAGCAAGGGGGTGTGATGGATGGAAGTTATAGGAAGGAAGAAAAGCTGTAGATACAGTCACATAGATGGGTTAACTCCAGGAAAGGTAGGAGAGGTAGGCAGGTAGTGCAGGTGTCTTCTGTGGCTATCCCCATTTCAAACAAGTGTGCTGTTTTGGAAAATGTAGGGGGTGATGGATTCTTAGGAGAATGTAGCACGGTATTGAAACTGGCACTAAAAAAATGAAGGGTACGTCGGGTTCCAAGAGATCAATTGTGTTAGGGGACTCTCTAGTCCGAGGCACAGACAGATGTTTCTGTGACCAGCAGCAAAAAATCAGAATGGTGTGTTGTCTTCCCGGTGCCAGGATCAAGGATGTCTCAGAAAGGGTGCAGAGTGTCCTCAAAGGGGAGAGGAGCCAGCAGGAGGTCATTGTACATATTGGAACCAATGATGTAGGAAGGGAAAAGGATGAGATTTTGAAGGGAGAATATAGAAAGTTAGGCAGAAATTTAAATAGGAGGTCCTCCAGACTAGTAATGTCTGGATTACTCCCAGTGCTACAAGCTAGTGAGGGCAGGAATAGGAGGATAGAGCAGATGAGTACATCACCGAGGAGCTGGTGTATGGGAGAAGGATTCACATTTTTGGATCATTGGAATCTCTTCTGGGGGAGAAGTGACCTGTACAAGAAGGACGGATTGCACCTGAATTGGAAGGGCTCTAATATACTGGCAGGGAGATTCGCTAGAGCTGCTCAGGAGGATTTAAACTAATAAGGTGGGGGGGGGGGGGGGACCCAGGGAAATAGTGAGGAAAGAGATCAATCTGAGTCTTGTACAGTTGGGAAAAAAAGTGAGTAAAATAGTCAGGGCAGGCAGGGACAAAGCAGAGAACAAGGTAGGACTAATAAATTAAACTGCATTTATTTCAATGCAAGGGGCCTAACAGGGAAGGCAGATGAACTCAGGGCATGGTTAGGAACATGGGATGGGATATCATAGCAATTACAGAGACATGGCTCAGGGATGGGCAGGACTGGCAGCTTAATGTTCCAGGATACAAATGCTACAGGAAGGATAGAAAGGGAGGCAAGAGAGGAGGGGGAGTGGTGTTTTTGATAAGGGATAGCATAACAGTTGTACTTAGGGAGGATTAAGGATAGAGCAGATCTAACAGTTGAAGTTCTAAATTGGAGAAAGGCCAATTTTGACGGTATTAGGCAAGAACTTTCGAAAGCTGATTGGAGGCAGATGTTCGCAGGGAAAGGGACAGCTGGAAATTGGGAAGCCTTCAGAAATGAGATATTGAGAATCCAGAGAAAGTATATTCCTGTCAGGGTGAAAGGGAAGGCAGGTAGGTATAGGGAATGCTGGACAACTGGAGAAATTGAGGGTTTGGTTAAGAAAAAGAAGGAAGCATATGTCAGGTATGGACAGGATAGATCGAGTGAATCCTTAGAAGGGTATAAAGGCAGCAGGTGTATATGTAAGAGGGAGATCAGGAGGGCAAAGCGGGGACATGAGATAGCTTTGGCAAATAGGGTTGAGGAGAATCAAAAAGGTTTTTACAAATAGATTAAGGACAAAAGGGTAATTGGGAGAGAATAGGGCCCCTCATTGATCAGTAAGGCAGCCTTTGTGTGGAGTTACAGGAGACGGAAGAGATACTAAATGAGTATTTTGCATCAGTATTTACTGTGGAGAAGGATATGGAAGATATAGAATGTAGGGAAATAGATGGTGACATCTTGAAAAATGACCATATTACAGAGGAGGAGGTGCTGGATGTCTTGAAATGCATAAAAGTAGATAAATCCCCAGGACCTGATCAGGTGTACCCTAGAACTCTGTGGGAAGCTAGAGAAATGATTGCTGGGCCCCATGCTGAGATATTTGTATCATTGATAGTCACAGGTGAGGTGTTGGAAAACTGGAAGTTGGCAAATGTGGTGCCACTGTGATGAGGACAAGGCAGGGAACCATAGACCAGTGAGCCTGATGTCAGTGGTGGGAAAGTTGTTGGAGGGAATCCTGAGGGACAGGATGTACATGTATTTGGAAAGGCAAGGACTGATTAGGGATAGTCAACATGATTTTGTGGGTGGGAAATCATGTCTCACGAAATTGATTGAGTTTTTTGAAGAAGTAACAAAGAGGATTGATGAGGGCAGAGCAGTAGATGTGATCTATATGGACTTCAGTAAGGCGTTTGACAAGGTTCCCCATGGGAGACTGATTAGTAAGGTTAGATCTCACGGAATACAGGGAGAACTAGCCATTTGGATACAGAACTGGCTCAAAGGTAGGAGACAGAGGGTGGTGGTGGAGGTTGTTTTTCAGACTGGAGGCCTGTGACCAGTGGAGTGCCACAAGGATCGGTGCTGGGTCCGCTACTTTTCATCATTTATATAAATGATTTGGATAGAGCATAGGCGGTATAGTTAGTAAGTTCGCAGATGTCACCAAACTTGGAGGTGTAGTGGACAATGAAGAAGGTTACCTCAGATTACAATGGGATCTGGACCAGATGGGCTAATGGGCTGAGAAGTGGCAGATGGAGTTTAACGTAGATAATTGCGTTTTGGGAAAGCAAATCTTAGCAGGACTTATACGCTTAATGGTAATGTCCAAGGGAGTGTTGCTGAACAAAGAGACCTTGGAGTGCAGGTTCATAGCTCCTTGAAAGTGGAGTCACAGGTAGATAGGATAGTGAAGAAGGCATTTGGTATGCTTTCCTTTATTGGTCAGAGTATTGAGTACAGGAGTTGGGAGGTCGTGTTGCGGCTGTACAGGATGTTGGTTAGGCCACTTTTGCAATATTGCATGCAATTCTGGTCTCCTCCAATATGAAACTTGAAAGGGTTCAGAAAAGATTTACAAGGATGTTGCCAGGGTTGGAGGATCTGAGCTACAGGGAGAGGCTGAACAGGCTGGGGCTGTTTTCCCTGGAGTGTCAGGGACTGAGGGGTGACTTTATAGAGGTTTATAAAATCATGAGGGGCATGGATAGGATAAATAGACAAAATCTTTTCCCTGGGGTGGGGGTGTCCAGAACTAGAAGGCATAGGTTTGGGGTGAGAGGGGAAAGATATAAGAGACCCAAGTGGCAACTTTTTCACGCAGAGGGTGGTACGTGTATGGAATGAGCTGTCAGAGGAAGGGGTGGAGGCTGGTTCAATAGCAACGTTTGAAAAACATCTGAATGGGTATATAAATAGGAAGGGTTTGGCGGGATATGGGCCTGGTGCTGGCAAACGGGACTAGATTAGGTTGGCATATCTGGTCAGCATGGACGGGTTGGACTGAAGGGTCTGTTTCCGTGCTGTACATCTCTATGACTCTTTGACTCTGTGACTAGGCAGGAACTGCCTGTGGCTCTTCCCTTGAAAACAGATTTGGATACTGTTGGGGAAGATGACCTCTCAGGGGAAACCAAAACTATCAAATGCATTGCACCACAGTTGGCTCTGCTGTATGGGAGAGGAGGAGAAAGTGGGGAAATGCAAGAGCTATAGCAGATTCAATTGTAAAGGGAATAGACAGGCAGTTTTGTGGCCATAAATGAGACTCCAGCATGGTATGTTTCTTCCTTAGTGCTAGGGTCGAAGATATCCGAGAGTGACTGCTGGACATTCTGGAAGGGGGCAAAAACCAGCTAGCCATTCTGATACACATTGGCACAAAGGAAGTAGGTGAAAAGAAAAAAGTTATGAGGTCCTAAAAGCCAAAAACAGAGAGCTAGGAAGTAAGTTGAAATGTAGCACCTCAAAGGTCGTGGTCTCAGGATGAATATGTGGCTGGAAAAATGGTGTGTGGGCGAGGGGTTCCATTTCCTAGGATATTAGGACCACTTCTGAGGGAAATAGGATCAGTCAAAACTGAAGGGGTTACCCTGGACTGGACCAAGACTGTTACCCTGGGCAGATATTTGTTAGTCTGGTTGGAATGGGTTTAAACTAGAATGCCGGAGGGTAGGAACCTAGGGTGAGAAGGGGAAGAGAAACAAGGACAGTTATACAAGAAAGAACAGTAAAACGCAAAACAGTAATCAAGGGCAAGAGGCAAATAAGGCCACAGTACAAGAAAAAGTTAGGGATGATTGAAAATGGCAAAAAGGCAAGACTGAAGCCTTTATATCTTAATGCATGAAGCATTTGGAACAAGGTAGATGGACTGATATTGCAAATCAAGGTGAATGGATATGGTCTCATGGGTGGAGGTGAGCAACAGCAGATAAAGATGACATTGGTAGGAGTAGTGTAGAGATTCCCAACCAGTAGCCACACTGTGGGGAATGGCTGGAAATCAACAAATCAATGTAAAAAGAATTGAACAATAATTATGGGTAACTTTTATCTTCATGTTGATTAGGTTAATCAAGTTTGAAAGGGCAGCTACAACAACCAATTCATGGAATTCTTTAGTTATAGTTATCGAGAGCAATATGTCATGAAGCCAACCAGGCAACAGGCTATCCTTGATCTGGTAATGGGTAATCAGGCAAGTATAAGAAATGACTTCTGATGAAAGATCCCCTCGGATAGAAATCATAATATGATTAAATTTGTTCTGGTTCTGTTCGCCGAGCTGGGAATTTGTGTTGCAGACGTTTCGTCCCCTGTCTCGGTGACATCCTCAGTGCTTGGGAGCCTCCTGTGAAGCGCTTCTGTGATGTTTCCTCCGGCATTTATAGTGATTTGTATCTGCCGCTTCCGGTTGTCAGTTCCAGCTGTCCGCTGCAGTGGCCAAACAGAGAACAGCCAGGGAATTCCTAGAGACATGGCACTCACCCACAGATTCAATCAATAAGCATATCGACCTGGACCCAATATACCGGCCACTGCAGCGGACAGCTGGAACTGACAACCGGAAGCGGCAGAGACAAACCACTATAAATGCTGGAGGAAACATCACAGAAGCGCTTCACAGGAGGCTCCCAAGCACTGAGGATGTCACCTAGACAGGGGACGAAACATCTGCAACACAAATTCCCAGCTCGGCAAACAGAACCACAACAACGAGCACCCGAGCTACAAATCTTCTCACAAACTATGATAAAATTTAATACTCATTTTGAGCGTGGAAAACTTTGGTCAGAAATAATTGTGTTTAACTTTAAAGAAAGAGAATCACAATGAATTAAGAATAGAGTTAGCTGAAGTGGACTGGGCAAAAAGATTAGAGGGAAAATTATGTCAGCAGTAAGTAAGCAGTGGCAAATATTTAAGGAAATAATTCATGACTCTCAGCAGAAATATATCCCAGTAACAAGGAAAGATTCTAAGAGAGGATAAACTAACCAAGGAAGTGAAGGAGAGTGTAAGTTTGAAAGAAAAAGCAGAAAAAGAGGCAAACGCTAGTGACGTCACAAAGACTGGGATAAATTCAGAATCCAGCAAAAGCCAACTGTGAGATAATAAACGATGAGAACAAAGAAGCATTTGTTGTGTCACCATAGTCCTCCCAGACCACAGGGGAAGTGACTGGTGGTGATTTAACCTGAGGGCCACTAGACCTCAGGGGAGGGAAGAGGTTGAAAGAGAGTCCTTCATGGTAACCTCAAACTGGTGATGGGAACTTAACCCACACTGCTGGCATCACACTGTTTTGTAAACCAATGATCCAGCCAACTGAGCTAAACCTATTCCCAGTGAGGAATATAAAACTGACAAAAACAGCTTCTTTAAATATATAAAGAAGGAAGAGAGCAACCCCATAGAAAATAAATCTAAAGAAATAGTTATGGGCAACAAGAAAGTGGCAGAGGAGTTAAACAGATATTTTGCATCAGTCCTTATGGTGGAGCATCCCATTAATATTAAAGCATACAGGAAAATAATTCAGTACCATCACCAACACTGGCGAAGTAGTATTAGACAAACTAACAGGGCGAAAGACAGATTAGTCCCTTGGCTCTGGTGACTTGTATCTGAGAATCTTCAAAGAAGTAGCTACAGAGTGAATGAATGCATTGGTTGTAACTTTGCAAAAAGATCTTTGGATTCTGGAGAAGTGACAGAGAATTTGGATAACTGCCCAAAATGACAACTCTATTCAAAAAGGTCGGGGGGCAAGAAGTGGGTACCTGCAGGTTGATTAGCCTAAAGTTTACTGTTGGAAAAGTGTTGGAATCATTTATTAAGAAAGTACTACCACTACATTTGGAAAGACTAATCAAGCAGAGTCAGCATAGCTTCATGAAAGGGAAATCACATCTGACTAATTTGGTAGACGTTTTCTCAAAGGTCTTCGCCAGAGTGGATAGAGCAAAGCCAGCAGATGTGTTGCATTTAGACTAGCAGAAGGCATTTGACAAGGTAACCTTGCAAAAGGGTAAGTACTAAGATAGGAGCCCATGGTGCTGGAGGTAATCCATTGACATGGAAAGAGAATTGGCTAATGGGCAGGAACCAGTGACTGCGGAGGAGGTTTTCTTTGTTCACATCGGTGACCCATGACTAGCGGGGGTTTCACAGGGATCAGTCCTGGGCCGGTAACTGTTTACAATATATATTGGTGACTTGGAAATATTAAGTGAATGTCCTGCAGGTAAATTTGTAGACAACACAAAAATAGGTGGAAAAGTAAGCTGTGAGAGGCAGCAAAGGGCAACAAAGAGAGATATCGCTGGATTAAATATGTGGAGAAAAAGTTGGCAAATAGAGTATAACGTGGGAAAATGTGAAGTTATTCATTTTGGAAGGGAGAACAAAAGAATAGTGTATTCATAAATGGGGAAAAGAAAGCTACAGAAACCTGCAGCAAAAAGGGACTTGGGGAAACTTAGACAATAGACAATCGGTGCAGGAGTGAGCCATTCTGCCCTTCAAGCCTGCACCACCATTCAATATGATCATGGCTGATCATCCTTAATCAGTATCCTGTTCCTGCCTTATCTCCATAACCCTTGATTCCACTATCCTTGAGAGCTCTATCCAACTCTTTCTTAAATGAATCCAGAGACTGGAACTCCACTGCACTCTGGGGCAGAGCATTCCACACAGCCACCACTCTCTGGGTGAAGAGGTTTCTCCTCATCTCTGTCCTAAATGGTCTACCCCGTATTTTTAAGCTGTGTCCTCTGATTCGGTACTCACCCATCAGCAGAAACATGTTTCCTGCCTCCAGAGTGTCCAATCCTTTAATAATCTTATATGTCTCAATCAGATCCCCTCTCAATTTTCTAAACTCAAAGGTATACAAGCCCAATTGCTCCAGTCTTTCA
The DNA here is from genome assembly GCF_037043375.1 of Chiloscyllium plagiosum. Classification (NCBI taxonomy): domain Eukaryota; kingdom Metazoa; phylum Chordata; class Chondrichthyes; order Orectolobiformes; family Hemiscylliidae; genus Chiloscyllium; species Chiloscyllium plagiosum. The sequence goes on from NW_028270139.1 coordinate 7,921,217, forward strand.
GTGTAAGGTAATCCCGCCATTCCAGGAATTGACCTCGTGAACCTACGCTGCACTCCCTCAATAGCCAGAATGTCTTTCCTCAAATTTGGAGACCAGAACTGCGCACAGTACTCCAGGTGTGGTCTCAGCAGGGCCCTGTACAGCTGCAGAAGAACCTCTTTGCTTCTATACTTAATTCCTCTTGTTATGAAGGCCAGCATGCTATTAGCCTTCTTCACTACCTGCTGTACCTGCATGCTTGCCTTCATTGACTGGTGTACAAGAACACCCAGATCTCCCTCTACTGCCCCTTTACCTAAATTGATTCCATTTAGGTAGTAATCTGCCTTCCTGTTCTTGCCACCAAAATGGATAACCATACATTTATCCACATTAAACTGCATCTGCCATGCATCTGACCACTCATCTAACCTGTCCAGGTCACCCTGTAATCTCCTAACATCCTTTTCACATTTCACCCTGCCACCCAGCTTAGTATCATCAGCAAATTTGCTAATGTTATTACTAATACCATCTTCTATATCATTAATATATATTGTAAAAAGCTGCGGTCCCAGTACTGATCCCTGCGGTACCCCAATGGTCACTGCCTGCCATTCTGAAATGGAGCCGTTTATCGCTAATCTTTGTTTCCTGCCAGCCAACCAACTTCCAATCCAAGTTAGTACTTTGCCCCCAATACCATGCGCCCTAATTTTGCTCACTAACCTCCTATGTGGGACTTTATCAAAAGCTTTCTGAAAGTCCAGGTACACTGCATCGACTGGATCTCTCTCGTCCATCTTCAGAGTTACATCTTCAAAAAATTCCAGAAGATTAGTCAAGCATGATTTCCCCTTCATAAATCCATGCTGACTCTGACCTATCCTGTTACTACTATCCAGATGTGTTGTAATTTCATCCTTTATAATTGACTCCAGCATTTTTCCCACCACTGAGGTCAGACTAACTGGTCTATAATTTCCTGCTTTCTCTCTCCCACCTTTCTTAAAAAGTGGTATATCATTAGCCACCCTCCAATCCGCTGGAACTGATCCCGAATCTATCGAACTCTGGAAAATAATCACCAACGCATCCACGATTTCTCGAGCCACTTCCTTCAGTACCCTGGGATGTAGACCATTAGGTCCCGGGGACTTATCAACCTTCAGACCTAACAGTCTCTACAACACCAAATCCTGGCAAATATAAACTCCCTTAAGTTCAGGTCCTTCAGCCACTGTTACCACAGGGAGATTGCTTGTGTCTTCCCCAGTGAACACAGATCTGAAGTACCAATTCAATTTTTCTGCCATTTCTTTGTTCCCCGTAATATATTCCCCTGTTTCTGTCTTCAAGGGCCCAATTTTAGTCCTAACCATTTTTTTGCCTTTCACATACCTAAAAAAGCTTTTACTATCCTCCTTTATATCATTGGCCAATTTACCTTCATACCTCATTTTTTCTCTGCGTATTTCCTTCTTAGTAATCCTCTGTTGTTCTTTAAAAGCTTCCCAGTCCTCCGTGTTCCCACTTATCTTTGCTATGTTATCCTTTTTCTCTTTTGACTTTATATGTTTCTTAACTTCCCTCGTCAGCCACGGTCACCCCTGCCTCCTCCTGGGATCTTCCTTCCTTTTTGGAATGAACTGATCCTGTATCTTCTGCATTATACACCGAAATATTGTTCCTCCACTGCCATCCCTGCTAAGGTATTGCACCATTGAACTTTGGCCAGCTCCTCCCTCATAGCTCCATAGTTCCCTTTATTCAACAGAAATATTGTCACTTCCGATTGTACCCTCTCCCTCTCAAATTGCAGTTGAAACTTATTGTATTATGGTCACTACTTCCCAATGGCTCCTTCATTTCGAGGTCCCTGATCAATTCTGGTTCGTTGCACAATACCAGATCCAGAATTGCCTTCTCCCTGGTCGGCTCCAGCACCAGCTGTTCTAAGAATCCATCTCGGAGGCACTCCACAAAGTCTCTTTCTTGAGGTCCAATACCATCCTGATTCTCCCAGTCTACCTGCATGTTAAAATCCCCCATAACAACTGTAGTGACATCTTTGCGACAGGCCAATTTCAGCTCCTGATTCAACTTACATCCGACATCCAGACTACTGTTTGGGGGCCTGTAGATAACTCCCAAGAGGGTCTTTTTACCCTTAGAATTTCTCAGCTCGATCCACACTGACTCTACATTCTAGGTCCCCCCGCGCAAGGGACTGAATGTCATCCCTTACCAACATGGCCACCCCACCCCCTCTGCCCGTCAGTCTGTCCTTACGATAGCACGTGTAGCCTGGAATATTCATTTCCCAGGCCCTGTCCACGTGAAGCCACGTCTCAGTTATCCCCACAATATCGTATCTGCCAATTTCCAAAAGAGCCTCAAGCTCATCCATCATGAAACACAGAAAGCTAGTTCACAGATGCAGTAGGTAATCAGGAAGGCTAATGGAATGTAGGTGCTTATTTCAGGGGGTTGGAGTATAAGAGTAGGGAAGTTTAAGTGCAACTTGTACAAGGTGCTGGGAAGGCCACATCTGGAATACTGTGAGCAATTTTGGTCCCCTTATTTATTGAAGAATAATATTTTAGTGAACGTTCGCCCAGATGATCCTTGATATGGAGGGACTATCTTATAAGCAAAGGCTTAAAAAATTAGGGGTCTACTCACTGGAACTTCGAAGAATAAGAGGTGGTCTCATTGAAACATAGAGGATCCTTATGGGGCTTGACAGGGTAAATGGTGAGAGGGTATTTTCTCTCATGGGACAGGCTAAGACCAGAAGAAAGGGGCACCAATTTAAGACTGAGAGGAGGAAGGATTTCTTCTCTCAGAGAGTTGTGATTCTTTGGAAGTCCTTGTCGCACAGAGCTGTGGAAGGAAAGTCCTGACATTGAGTCTTGATCAGTCAGGAAATAAAGGGTTATGGGAAAAATGCAGGAAAGTGGATGTGAGGTATGTCAGACCAGCCATGATTTTTATTGAATAGTGGAGCAGGCTCAAGGGGTTGAACAGCCTACTCTGGTTCCTTGCTCTTATAGTCTTGCATGGCAACTTATTGAGTAGGTTTCTCTGCAGCCAACATGGGGATTCCAGTTACTGGTTCGTTATCTGCAATTTTGGCATGTGCTGACAAAGTTAATTTAACATACCTAAATACTTATGGAAATATGCCA